>NC_134023.1:12271018-12596877 GCF_040712315.1 Castanea sativa
CTTTTACTGGTACTAGTATATGAGACAAAACAATAATTCATTACAAAGAAAGCATTATGAGACAAGAAAAGGTCATGTTCGACTTTAGAGATAGGGGTTTGTGCTATTAGACAATACAATACAATACAATACAATAGTTGATTGATGATTCAGTTTATGATGTTCATATATATAGAAGTACAATAATTGTTCTTAATAATCAAGATAATTAGTTGAGATATATACTAATTGATTTTTGAAACGGACCGAGTTGACACCTCAAATATCTTATTTAATGGCAAAAGACATTACAGATTGAGTTAATTAAAATCTACCTATAAATTATTGACCATTCAGCAAAATTGATTTTCAAAATCTTAAAAATCAAATCATTTAAAAAGACAGACAATAAAAGAGAAAGTTTTAAGATCAAATCGAAGGTCAAACAATGGTCAAGTCATAATTGATTTAAAACTTATTTAAAAATAATTCTTTATTAAAAAAATTAAAAAAATTAATAGTTTTCAAAGTTATTTTCACAATGCTTATTAAAATAGTAGAGAATGATAAATTATTAAAAAAGAACGGCATTAAATATAATTTATTCTTCAAGTATGAAGCGTAATTGCATAATAAACATATAATTTTCAAATTTCTCATTCAATCATTTTAAGTACATAAAGTTACAATATGAGTTAATCCGATTTTGCTATAATTTTTTCACCAAAACTTATAATTTACTTTTTAGAAAGAGCCAACTACCCCAAAAAAGAAGAAGACATCTTTAGTGGTTGCCTTTAAATTTGATAATATCTAATATTTAAATTGAATAAATACATTATTTTTTTTCATTAGGTATATCAAGAATTATATGTAGCTCAATTATTGTTGTCTCAAATCTTAATAATTATACTTTCTATGTCTAATTAATTTATATATATATATATATATATGTTTTTCGATAGGGGTAAATATTGGTGAATGGGAAAAATTAACAGATGTCTTAAGGACATTAATTTAAGATATATTTTTAGAAACTTTTTATGGAAAAAAAATTAATTTTTTTACAATTTTTTTTATATTTTCTATAAAAGCAATGTCAAAACTTTCCTAAAATTATTTATTAACAAAAGCCTGCACCCATGAAGCATGAACATAAACTTAGTTATATGCATCTTTAATTGGGAAACAAAACAAAAAAATCAGCTAGAAAGATCAAGTCAACAGTTGCCTCATTGATTGCAACACCAACAATTCAAAGTTGTCAATTCCATTCTAGTGATTGTTTTAATTTTTCCTACATGACTATATTAAATGTGGTATGAGATTTTTTTGCACTGCACCAATAGGTGATCAGTTTGCCCAATTCCAAATCCTGGCCAACTGTTTTTTTATAGTCATCATCAAGAAAACAAAGAACTTTTCGTGTTTCATATCATAATTGATAATACCAAGGTTTTATTGAAACCACACCAAAAAAAAAAAAAAAATGTCATGAAAGTTTCATAAGACACCACAAAAACCTCAAAATTGCCAAATTTCACAACTTGGTAAATAGATTGTAAGCGCAACATACAGAAAGCAAACATAATCAACATAACACCATTTAGAACAAATCAATTAATCATCAACACAACCCATTTAACCAATCCTAATCCACCCAATTGTAGAAATCATAAATAAAGATATCAAAAAACTTGGAAATAAAAAACAGTGCATCTGAGGGCGGCGTTGTAGAAAGGCTTGGAGATGTGGAGCACTTAACTTCTAGAACCAAAAAAATAATTATTTGTCAATTGGAATAAAATATTTTGGTATTGATACAATCCAACTTACTTAAGGATTATTGCTAATTTTATAATGGAAATAAATATGCTTAAATGTTCTTGAAATTGTTCTAAACCATATCAAATTATCAGTGAAAAACCAAATAGTGCTTAGTCTTAATATCGTTTTTACCTAAGATATCATATGTGAGTGGAGTGAACGAAAAACGAAAAAAAAAATATCTTCATGAAAAAAAGTCATATATTTGTAATGTAAATGACAAAAACACATTCTTAAGGAAAAAACCCAAAACATATATTACTCAGGTACAAAAGAATAAAGATGTACTTAAAAAAGAAAAAAGAAAAAAACAAAGATGCTTTGTTACATGCTAGTCAAAGTCATCATGCAAGATGAATTTTAGTGTAAAGGACTGCAATGGACAAATGGACAAAGATTTAGGCCGAGATAAAAGAAGGGTACGAAATTTTGTAACCATTCCAACTTTAATTGAACAGCATTTTTAACTTTACAACAATCATTAGATTATTATAGTATTACCTAGTTCTATAGTACCTCAATTCCCTCAATTGTTGTACCATTCGGGGGCTATGATGATGCTAAAGTTGTTTTCGGCCTACAATGGTTTCTCGACCCTGCGTGGGAGAGTTTAATGGTTAGGCACCTTGTTGCCTAGCGTAAAACGCTTGAGTTCAAGTCGTGTGGGAATTTTAGTATCGGAATTGACGGGGCCATTTAGCATGAAGTTTAACTCGTCATGGTAAAAAGTGACTTGGTTCCAAAATTTTACTTTTTTTTTTCCAACCAAAAAAAGGTTTACCAGAAATAGCTTCCATGTTTCACCATCACCTTCAACACCGGCCTATGTTTGTAATAAAAAAAGCTTGAGGGGTTCTGGAATTTGGTTTCAACTGGACATAATTGGGAACCAACTAACACCCATGGTTTTAAAAACCGAATCATGCATCAAACTGTTTTTTTTTTAATTTTCGGTTTAACCCCAGTTCTTGCCCGGTTTTGGGGGTTTTAACTAGACCAGACTGGCTCCCGATTCTCGGTTGAACTGGTCGAACTAGCTAGTCTGGTCTGGTCCGGTCCGGTCTGGTCTGATTTTTAAAACTATGCCAACACGTCCTTCTTGTGTTGACTTAGCAGACTCATTAATATGTTGATTCATAAGTCATAACTAGTGCACCACATATGAATCAACAACACTAGGTGTAACAAAGTATTTTTGGTAACAAAATTAGCAACTGTGAACAAATTTTGAAAAAAAATAAATAAAATTTAAGGCCTAAAGATGGTTAAACACCCTACTAACGCAATACATTGTGTGCATGCCGATTCATCTACGAAACAAAGCAACTATTTTTTTTTTTTTTAAAGTTTTTAATTTTCTTGATTAGTTCAGTTGGGAAGAATTTTTATCGCTCAGGGTCTCACTCATATCTTTGGTCCACCATAGCAAAAAAAAATGAAAGGGAATGCGAAAGAATGGATGTATTTTTCAAAGGTTTGGTGTGGAAAGACTTTTCTTTTCTTCTTTTATAGCCTATAGACCAAACCTTAGTTGCAAATGCCGAGTAATTCCGTTTATAATCTATATTATATATAAGAGGATTCACCTCTTTCAACTGGACTTTTATGTGGTTCAAAAATACCCTCATTAACGAAGGGTAATTTAATTTAGAAATATGATTATAAATGTCAAATAACAAATTTCATTTTAAATTCAAAAAGAGAATTTCAGTTGGGAAGAATTTTTCATCATTCAAGGTCTCACTCATATCTTTGGTTCACCATAGCAGAAAAAAAAAAAAAAAAAAAAAAGGCAATGCGAAAGAATGGATGTATTTTTCAAATGTTTGGTGTGGAAGGACTTTTCTTTTCTTCTTTTATAGTCTATAGACCAAACCTTAGTCACAAATGCCGAGTAATTCCATTTATAATCTATATTGTATATAAGAGGAGTCACCTGTTTCAACTGGACTTTTATGTGGTTCAAAAATACCCTCATTAATGAAGGGTAACTTCATTTAGAAATATGGTCATAAATTTCAAATAACAAATTTCATTTTGGATTCAAAAAGAAAATTCTTAAAATTTAGGATTTTTCTTCTTTTATGTTCAAAAAAGAAATTACAGTTATTACTTATTTCTAAATTTTATCCTTTTTATTTGTTTGAAAAATAATTTTTAAAAAAAAAAAGTTATAATAGATATAAATTATTAACTTTTACACAAAAAAATATAAAAATCTCGTATCATATTCATATCTATCTCTCTCACTTTCATTGTGAATAAGAATTAAAACAAGTGGACTCTTCCGTGGACCAAGGCCCAAGCCACTTGTTGTCCCCCACCTTTCTCAACGGGTAAAAAGAAGAAGAAATTACTAGTATCTTTTTATTTTTAATAACTCTTTATCATAATAATAAAGTAGTAAGTATTACTAGTTTAAATTCTTTTGTGATTTACCATGTCATTTATACATGAATTTACTATTGAATTTACCATGTCATAACAATAAAATAATATCTTAAAATTATGGTGAAAGTTATGACTTGTATCTCTAAACTTTTTCTATTAGTTTTTATATCACTACACTATTTTATTGTCCAGCTATTACTAAAAAATTTAAAAAAAAATTATTATTCCATATATCTAATTTATTATATATTTGATATTCATCTCTCATAAGAGTAATGCTACAATTATAAACAATTTTAAAAACTTTTGATATGGTCAATTTTTTATTAGTTTTCATTTAAGTTCACTGTTACATTACTTTTTCATTTACTAATAATTATTCATTATATTAATAATTATTCATTATATCAATAGTTTGTAAATTTTTTTTGTAAAAAAACTAGTATCTCTAGCATTACTCCTCTCATAAATACATGTTTATTTCCTATTGATATAATGTGCATTGCATTTGATAGTATGAACGGGTTGAATTTAAAGTTACAAAAAGCAATTTTAAATTTCAACAATTAAATGTAAGAAACAAGTGAAGCAAAAAAAAAAAAAAAAAAATTGTTATGAGAGGATTGGGGTGAAGTGAATTGCACGGTAAGTTGCATTCTGGATCTCAATCGGTTTGTGTCTGTAGCATTTATTATCATAATAATTAGACAACTTTTTGGGAAAGCAGTCTTTTTTTATTTTTTATTTTTATTTTTTTGTGGATAATTTTTGGAAAGATGTTAACATTGGGGGAATGGGATAAAAGTATAAAACGCAGTCGAATAATTTTGTGGATGTATTTTTCAAAGTTTTGGTGTGGAAAGACTTTTCTTTTCTTCTTTCAGGGTATGTTCGTTTGGGGTGAAAATAAGAAGGATGAAAAATAGAGAGAAGAAAATAAGGTGAAAAATGCTATTTTTTACTGTTTGGTTAGGGAAAGAAAATAGGAAGGAAAGAAAACCCAGGAGAAAGTTTTCTCTTTAAGCCCACATTTTTTTTTCCCTCCCAAATCGGGAGGAAAATCTAGGGAGAAAAGTGCTATAGTAACACTTTTACAAAAATGCTATCTTCTCACCTATCCTTATGACTTTCCTCTTCTCCTCTCCTTCACCAATGGGTCTAGGTTCTCTTCTTTTTTTTCTTTTTTTTTCAATGTGACCTAATCTATTTTTTTTCCAACGTTCTCTTTTCTTTTCTTTTTTTCAACATGACCTAATCTATTTTTTTTCAACGTTCTCTTCTTTTTCCTTTTCGACGTGACCTGATCTATTTTTTATTTTCAATGTGACCTGATTTTGTAACTACCATTTTGCTGGTTACAAAATCCTTTACCCAATTAAATTTATATGTACACTATTATAATTTTTACATTATAATAATCAATAAATATATATATATATATGATGTGATAAATTTTATATTATGTAATGATTACAAATAAATCTATTTCTTACATATTAACAAGGGTATAATAGTTAATTTATATAAATTACATTTTCCATCCTTCCATTTTTTTCTCCAACCAAACAAAAAAGTTTTCCACACTCTCACTTTTCCATCTCTCCAACCAAACACATAAGAGGAAAAATTAAATATTTTCCATCCTCCCACAATTTTTCATCCTCCCACTTTTCATCTCCTTTAACTGAACGGACCCTTATAGACCAAACCTTAGTTGCAAATGCCGAATAATTCTTTTTATAATTATTTAATATGGAAATTGGGTATCTCATATCGGTCACTCTCACTTTCATTGTGGCAAAGAATCAAAACAAGTGGACTCTTCCTATGGACAAGTGGACCAAGGCCTAACCCACTTCTTGCCCCCACCTTTTACAAGGGGAAAAAAAGAGGAAGAAAAAACAGAAATTACAGACCACTAGTATTTTTTTATTTTTCATAACTCTTTATCACAATAATGAAGTAGTAAGGATTATTAGTTTAGATTCTTTTGTGATTTCCCTTATCATTTATACATTGATTTTTTCACCACTCACAGTTACCCATCTTATCTTCAACCGTAATAACAATAAAATAAAATCTTAAAATTATAGCGAAAATTGTGACTAGTATCTCTAAACTCTCTATTAGTTTTCATATCAATGCACTCTTTTATTCTTTATTACTAAAAATTTATAAATTATTCCATATATTAGATTTATTACATATTTAATATTTATCTCTCGCAAGAGTAATGTTACAATTACAAACAATTTTACAAACTGTTGATGCTGTCAATTTTTTATTAGTTTTTATTTATGTTCATTATTATATTACTTTTTCATTTACTAATAACTACTTATCATATTAACAGTTTGTAAAAAATTTTATAAAAAAATTTGTATTTTTAACATTACTCCTCTCGTAAATACATGTTTGCTTACAATTAAGATTGTGTACAATATCCAAGTATTGCATTTGATACCGTTGGTATGGGTGGTTGAGATTTAAGTTAAAAAAAAAAAAAATTAAATTTTAAAAAAAAATTGTTAAGAGATGATTGGGATGAATTGTACGGTACAATTGCATTCGGATATCAATCCGTTTGTCTCGGTAGCATTTATTATCATAATAATTAGACAACTTTTTTGGAAAGCAATCTTTTTTTTTTTTTTTTTGTTGATAATTTTTGGTAAGCAGTCAACATCGTGGGAATGGGATAAAACGCGGTCGAATAATGTTATTCTATATACCATGCGAAAACGTACAGTGGTACAGGTGCCAGCGTCGCGCTTGACTTTTACTGTCAATTGTCACGTGGATCCACATCCAGTTCATACATAACATCATTGTAGTTTGAGTTGGACTTCCATTCACTGAGCGCTTCATTTGTTTTTTTGTACTCTCACTGTGTCCAGTAGCTCCATACTTCTTCATGTGTGTAGTTTGAGTTGGGTTCACTGAACTTCCAACTTCTATTTGGATTTCATTTTGTACCTGAATTCATGTCAGGACCACCCTCATCCATGTTTGCCTTTACCTTCTTCTATGCTCTCTTAATCATCACTAGCCTTGTTAATGTTGCTCATGCCCAGAATCAAACAAAAGCTGCTACAGATCCTAATGAAGGTGCATTCATCTCTTCTCTCTCTCTCTCTCTCTCTCTCTCTCTCATGTCTCTAAATGTTGTTTTTTTGCTTTTTTAGACTGTATTCAATTATGTTCTGCGTAGAAGGTCACCCTATCATCTTTAAGATAAGCACATATCTATACTAATTGCAGTAGAAACATTAGCAAATTATCGAACATTATTGAAGAAAGGGTACTGATAGAAAAATCAAGAAAAAACAAAGATAGGAAAAAAGAAAAGAAAAAGAACAAATCTAGGGTACACCCAATCTTACACCAATTTATTGACTTGTTTTGCCTGGTACAAATTTTATAGACCCACCATTTTTCATCAACCACTTAAAATCGCACAGGTTTGCAAGTTGTGAAATTGGGTGTAAAAATGGTTGGGTCTAGGTGGACTGGAAATTTTTTTTTTCAATTATTTTCACATCCTCTGTCCCATAGCATTGCCACTTCATTGACTAGCCCACCACAAGTCAAAAAACCCAGGGCAGGGAGTGAGGTTTTCGGTGTTGTTAGACTTATTGGATTAGGAATTTTGCAAATGAGTACAAATGGTATATACCTTCTACATGGCCATAAGTTCACTTACAAAATCAAGAGTAAAATGAATCTATGATATCACACAAATTTAGAGTCCTAAATTGGATCTCTATCTCTCAGTATTCAACTATTGTCTGTTGAAAGTCCTATTCAATTCCTCTTTCTCCTGATTTGCCACATTAAACACAATGGAACTATATTCCATATACCTTATTTCTGAAAGAGTTGGACATTCGTAATTGAAACACTCCTCTCACTCTTTTAGGCAGCACACCAGTTTATTTACCAAAACCACAAAACAAAATTATATCACTCCATCACAAATGGACTATTCATAAGCAGGTGACCAACATAAACACCATTTTGGTTGCAAATATTACACTAATTTAAAATAAACAATACCTTATTTAGAATAAAGCATAACACATTTTGGCATTCTTGGAGAATTGAATCTGAAATTTCTATTCCCACATTAGTGCCTTAGCCAACTATTTAACCATGCAGTTTTTTTGGGAAACTTAATTCAAAATACAATGTGCCAGATAATTAAATTATACTTTGACTTTTTGGTGATTCTCAACAAATCGAAAACCAAGTTTTGAATGGTGTAACTAAAGTTTCTAAACTGCTTTGTTTTCTTTTATAAAAGGAGGAACTAGTTCTTGATTTGTTGCATTATAAATTAGTCAAATTGAATTAAATTCTTAATAATTTTAAACACCCAAAGTGGTTTGCATTCTAGTCTAGTGAAACTGAATAAAGACCCTATCTAGTTCAATGTTGATTTTAAGGATTGATTTAAAACTAACAAACTATATATCCTTCAATTACAATACATCCCATAAGCTTAATAATGACTCTATGTTATTATTTTATCTTTTCTAGTCTTTGCGGAGTAAATTAAGGCATTGATTAACCATTTAAGATTGAAAAGATAGCTTCATCACAGAGAGTGTAGCTCTATGCTGTTTCTCAGGTTGACTAACATGTACATAGCTTTGAAATTTAATTGCTGCAGTGAGAGCTTTAAATTCAATCTTTCAAGAATGGAAGATATCAGCAACCCTGGGTCAATGGAATTTAAGCGGGGAGCCATGTACTGGTGCTGCAATCGACAACACCAGCTTTATAGACGTTAATTACAACCCCTTTATCAAATGTGGATGTTCATACAAAAATGGCACCGTATGCCATATCCTTGAACTGTAAGTTTTTGCTCAATGCAATTCGTGTGTTTACACTTGTCTCTGGGGTTTTTAATGTAAATATGCTCATTATATAGAAAATAATAGTGCTCTCCATTTTCACCTTTTCATATTACTCTGAGTTGTCAGTACAAAAATAGCCTTATAAGTGCTCTCAATGATGCACCATTAAGACAGACCTTGTTTTGGTCTTTTACCCTGATGGATTGATCTCTTTCTTACTAGCTATGGAAACCAACAAACCAACATTACTTTAGCTAGTACTACTTTCAACACACACACACACACGCGCGCACGTTTTTACTTATGTTGATGTAATTATTGAAATAATTTGGGAAATTTTATAGGTTAAGAGTTATTATACAAAGATAATAAGTGAAAAAAAAAAGATCTAAATATTTCTTTTTCCTTTTAGAAAATAGATCCATTCGAGCGGTTTGAATCTAAAAGTAACTCAAAATAAACATAAAAAGGGGTGAGGCTATAATAATATTTATGGGTGGCATCTCATCATAATTTTTCTCATATATATATATATATACTTTGTAGTTGGGAAAAATATATTAGAGTGGGTGAAATAGAAATAAAAAATTGCTTTATCTCCTCCCATCACACTAAGTTTTCTATCATGTCTTGCCATTCCGCATGTCAATGTTTGGTGGTTGTAGTTGTTACATAGAGCAAATGTTATGCTCTTCTAGAAGATACCATTGGTGAGTGCCTCTATTCTTGACTCTTCTAGAAGATATCATTGTTAGATATCACCATTAGAATATTCATTGTGATATTTGTAAATTTTTCTCTTATATATATGGAATGGATTGGCTAAGATACAAAAATAAAAGAGCCTCCTTTCCTTTTTGCTCTCTTCTTATTTTTATTTACAGTATTAACAGTGATATTATATTTAAGAATAATCGCTTCACACAGTGTGCATACCCACTCCTTTCTTTGGGCTGTGCCAGGTGCAGGGATTAAACTATAATGGTCCATTTGGATTGAGGAGAGGGAGAGGGAGAGGGAGAGGGAGTAGAGTAGACTAGACTAGATTTGGCCCAAAATTAGCCTATTTTTAGCCAACTTTACTCTATTCCTCTCTACTCCCCCTCCTTCCCCGCTCCATCCAAACGGGCCCTAAGAGCAAATCTAATTCAGATTCAACTTGCAGACCTATGCTAATGCTCAGAGGTCTTTAGAGTTGGAAGTGATTCACAATTTAGCTTAGGTAGTCCTTTAACTAGTTATACAGTTAGGCCTTGTTCTTCCCGAACTAGATTCTAGGCTTTCAGGTTTGCTGGTTATGATTTTTCTCTTTACAATGCTTGCTTAATATATCAAGGATTATTGTGATAATACCATTTTACACCTTTGTGTACTTCACTAGTGTCAATGGAGATGTACTATGGGGTTGGACTCAAATTTTAAGATTTTCTTGATACAAGTGTGTATTGGTTTTCTTGAAATATGTTTTTAATTCCTTGTTTCAACTTGGTTAACATTTGTAAAGTACCTTTGGCAATTTATTATTTCCACTGACTCCATTTTCGATTATTTTGGTTCAAAAGGATTCCTTTTCCCTAGTAATTGGCATGCAGACTCTGAATGTGTGTGGTTACAGAGGTTTAAATTAATAGAGTTGTTAAGGACTAAGAAATGAGGAGATGTGGATTTAACAAAACCGAGAGGATTCAAGAGCTTGAATTTAGCATGTTTGATTCAGTTTTGTGCACTGTTGTCCTTGTAATTTTCATAGTTATAGGGATTTATTTTCATCTTTGGATAAAGTAAGATTTGGCTGGACCATAGCTAAATTTTGTCTTTCATGTTCAATGAATTACTTTGTTTTTTGATGCCAATGTAAGTACCACATGTTGGGCAATTTTTTTTTTCTACAGTGGAGCTCCATACAAACCACTCTCTCTTTCTTGTTATTTTTTTAAAATTTCTTTTGTTAAATTATTGTCTTTTATCTAACTTGCCAATTATAGTCTTGAGTTTTTCAACCTCATCAATGTCAAGGTGGTCTTTGATGTGTAGAAGCTTAAATTGAAAATGAAGAAAGTCCAAATTAGAATTATAATCTTCTTCTACATTTTCTTTTCAATTCATTAGTTTCTTCAAAACCAACGACTTTCTTGTTTGTGACCAAAATTTAGTATAATGCCAAAGTTCAAAACCTTCATTTATAATTACTTGAAAATCATGCATATTTGAATCATTAAAACCTTGTCTCATGATTCTTGGTGTTTGAATTTTCATGACAGGAAGGTTTATGAATTGGACGTTGTTGGTGTACTGCCAGACGAGCTATGGACTTTGACTTTCCTCACCAATCTGTATGGTTTCTTATTTGTATTTTGGTGTTCTTGAGCTGAACTGTATAATGGTGCACAATATCAACCTATTGAAATATTTGCTACTCCTATTTTTTGGAAAGTATATATACGTGTTGCCCTTTGCTTTATGTCCTACTATGGAAATTGGGTTTCCTTTATTTTTTACAGGGATCTGCGCCAAAATGTCTTAACTGGTCCCATCCCTGCATCCATTGGCAACCTAACTAGCTTGCAATACCTGTAGGCTCATCTAAACTTTGATTTCAAAGTACATATCTATTTTCAGTCATACTTATTTATTTCTATTTCTGGTGTTATTTATAACTTCTTTTTTCTTTTTCTTTTTTTGACTAGGAGCTTTGGCATTAATGCATTATCAGGAAAGCTTCCAAAGGAACTTGGGAAGCTTACTAATCTATTATCACTGTAAGTTGTTTTCATCAGTAACTCTGTTACATGTCTAAACTGGCAATTTGATGTTTTTGCAGTATAACGTGGTGATATCACCTTTTTTTATTTTTTTTCTCTAGTTCTGCTTAGTTGTGTTGTTATCGTCTTCATAATTTGGAAAATCTTTAATGCTATTGGCGATTTCGTATCCCCGCAATGACATCCTTCAATCTTGGTCACTTAGTTTGACAATATTTATTACTCTTGAATGAAACATGCGAGCCATACTATGATTCGGTATTAAAGTAAACAATTTGTGTGAACAATCATATTTGACACATACCATGTTTTCTAATTGCCATTGCTAGGTTTTGGTGAGTTCTTGTCACCTTCTACCTGGTTCATGTACTGAAAATTAATAATCTGAACCTAAGAGAATGTAATCCTTCAAATAATATTATTGATTTACTTGCCAATTTTGTAGGGCATTCGGGTTTAACAACTTCTCTGGACCTCTGCCATCTGAGCTTGGGAATTTAACCAAATTGCAACAACTGTAAGCTGTAAAACACTGTTGACTTTCTATTCAATTATTAGTGTGAACTTCTGTATCTTGATAGACTGCATTTGGTAGCCTGGATATGTAGGCTTTGGATATATTCTATAATAACTTTTAAATACAATGTGTTGTACAAAATAATCATTTCTTTGAGAGCAAAAAAAGAAAAAGAAAAAGAAAAGAAAAGAGAGCTTTAGTCCCTTAAATCCCAAGGAGCTGAAAAGCAATTTTTTGTTTAGTACATGAACAAGATTACGAATGTCATAATAATCATTTAACCATAATTCTACTATAGTCCAACAAAAAACATATCAACAAAACCCCTCATTTACCCACAAAAAGTGTATGTTGGGGTGGGTTTTAGAAAAAAATAAAAAACCCTATAAGGTATATAACTATTAAGTTGATTAAGGATATGTATTACAAAGCTGTAACTAATGTGAAAACAAGTGGAGGCATTACAAGTGAGTTTCCTATGATACTGTAAGTTTGCATCAAGTATCAACATAAAGTCCATATCTTTTTGTTGATGATAGTGTTTTAGTAGATTAAACTAAAAATAGAGTTAATGTCAAGTTAGAAATTTGAATAGATGCTTTAGAGTTTAAATGCTTTTGGCTAAGTAAGGCTATGACTAAAACAATATACATGGAATGTCAATATATTAAAGGTGCAAATAAAGATGAAAGGGTTGCATGATTTGATTTTCAAGAGATACCAAAGAGCAAGAGCTTTTGATATCCTGAATCAATAATTCATAAAAAATGAGAGATATCAAAGAGCAGGAGCTCACAATTTTTAAAAACATTAAAATCAAAATTAAGTTTTTTTCAAAAAGCCCCAATTATGCCTTAAATTTGCTAAAACATTCTATACTGTTCCAAAAATTTCACAAAAAATTTATTAGACTGTCTGAATAGAAAAATTGTCATATCTTTTTGCGCACACATCCAAATTAAGCAAGGCTAGTTCCATTGGAATCCTCATCATGTCAAGAGTCTAATGGAAAAATGTTGCTGCCAAAATAGCTGAAGAGATGCCATCAAGGGCAAACATAAACTGCTGTTTAAGTCTTTTGTGAAAACATGGTGGAAAAGACCTCTTAAAGCCATCTATGGGGTTATAATTAACGGGAAGGAACCCTATGGCTCTGATACCAATGAAATAGATGTTCACATGGTATTGCATCAAACTAAATTGGGTTTTGAATCTTACCATGCTAATTAGCTGAAACCCAATGAGATAGTATGAACTTTGGCTCCATTCTATGTCTTCCAAGCGTAACCAATAAATTCCACATCCTCCTTTTGCTTGTTATTGTGTATGTACAACAATATGGAATCCCAAGGCAGTCGTTTGATGGAACCCTAGAACAAGCAGAGCACTCTAGAGAGAAGGGAAAAGTAGGCTAGGGGTTTTTTCCTGTGGGTGGCTGGCTATGACTGAGGAAGGCCACTCTTTTTCACTTTGTCCAGAATAGCATATTGCAGTAAACCTTGGTGTTACATTTATTTTGATGGGCTGCCAACATATATGACCCTACAATTTAGGTTCATATGAGTGCACCTGCCTTATTGTTTTTTACACTCATCAATCATGATTGATGATTATTGCAGTTTTAATTCTGTAAGGAATGAGTATCATATTGCAACAGATATTTTTATTTTTTATTTTTATAGTAGTTTTCACCTTGACAGGTATGCTGATAGTTCTGGAGTCAGTGGTGAGATCCCACCAACATTTGCTAACCTAAAGAACCTAAATATAATGTAAGATAAATTAAATGTATTGACAAAAAATAAAAATAAAATCTGCTATCTTGTTTCCTTTTGTGCAAATATTTCTATTTGTCACAGGTTCGGATCAAACACTGGGCTCACTGGCCGGATACCTAGTTTCATAGGGAATTGGTCAAAACTTCAAATCTTGTAAGATGATATTATTAGAAAATTTCTCTTTATTTTTTCTTGATCACAGTACAAACTAGGCTTTCAGTACACTCTCTGTTGAAAACTGTTAAAATAGGATAAAAAATGTAGTATTCAAGTTTATTTTCAACAGCAAGTGTATATCTCCATAGTTTACTATCAGCTACCCCTAAATGTATTTGTAGGAGGCTTCAAGGAAACTCTTTTGAAGGCCCTATACCATCATCATTTTCCAATTTAACTTCTTTGACAGACTTGTGAGTATTTACATCTATATAGTTAATTTTGTTTATATATTGCAGGTCTTTGAGGCTAATAATCCCATTTATGATGTAGGAGAATAGGTGATTTATCTAATGGCAGCTCTTCACTGGCATTCATTAAGGAAATGAAGTCTCTAAGCATCTTGTAAGATTCCAGCTTACAGTCCAATGTTTTTAGTATTTAAATGTTGTGGGGTGTCTTGTATTCTGAAAAGTTTCTTTCAAAGGGGCCTTAGCTGGAAGCCAGAGGTCCATGGTGTTTGCCGTGGGCCCTAGGCTGGAGAGCAAGGAAACTCTATGCTGCTACTGTTGTATCAGAAAGTGAGAAACTTTTTGTTTGTGTGTATTTGCATAACACTAACATATAATTTCTTAATTTCCTTTAATTTTTCTTGCTTTAACAGAATCACATGTCCTGCAGGATTCTAAGGAATAACAATATTTCTGACTCAATTCCAGTTACCATTGGAGAATACCAATCATTATGGCAGCTGTAAGTTGTACTTGTTGATGGATGATTCTTTGGATAAAGTAGGGAGTAGCAATGTGCTAAGTAGAATATGTGTGTCTTCGTAGCACTCGAACCAGGAATTGGTCTTCTGGTTAATGGGTTAAACAACCTCAACCTGAAATGAACACATCTATGTGGATTATTTATACTAGAATCTGTAAAGTAAATCTAAATGAAATGATATAGTTTCTTGGTTACTTGCTTTGGATTTTCTAGGGAAGAAACTTGGTATAGCACGTATCTTTCTATAATTGAGTTTTGGGATCACTTCATTGTAAATCCAAGTTTGGTTCTTCTATGTTTTCCTAGACCCTGCAAAAGTGGGGAGCTTTGTGCGCTAGGTACAACAACCCCCCCCCCCCTCCCCCCCTTTTTTCTTCTCTTTTAAAGATTTTCCCTTTCTTGGGGCTGGTATACTGAGTGTGAGTTTAATTTCCTTAAAGATTTTTTGGGTTTTCAAAATTTGTTGTTACTTTCTATCATCTGTTATTTAGACAACCATGTGATTTTAGTTTCTTTGTCTTTCCTTGTCTAAGGGATTTGAGCTTCAACAGCATAACTGGGCAGATTCCAGACTCGCTTTTCAGCATGAATTCGCTCTCTCAACTGTAAAGTACTAACTGCTTAATTATATTATATTGCACCTGACATGTATATCTAGTGAATCATGTGTGTATTGTTGCCTCATGCTTAGGTTTCTTGGAAACAATAAATTAAATGGTACCCTGCCAGCATCAAAAAGTCCGACTCTTCTAAATATGTAAGTACAAATGATAATGTGTACCTAGCATCATTCTTTTGAATCTTTGGTTTGTTTGTATCTGTTTAAAAATAAAATTTGAAATTCCGTTTTTCGCTTGTACATATATCAGCTTGCTGGTGTTTGAAATAATAACCTGCTCTATGCAGAATGCATACAATTGTTTGAGGAAACTTGTAATGAAACTCCCAGGCATTTGAAAGCTCTTAACTTGAATGCCCCCAAATGGATTTTGCATCCATGATCTCTTTTGTATTAACCAAGGGGGAAGTTGAATCCCCACTGCTTCCTTGAAAGAGAGATGTCCTTAACATAATTTCTTAATCACCATTATGCTATGCTCATAGGATAAATAATTTTATGAAATTTTCAGTATAATCCAATGGTATGACTTAGTCTAAAGAATCTTCCTATTCATGATTCCATAGAAGCTTTTAATTCATCTTTTATAGTCATGAATTGTATTTTAATTCTATAAGTCTATTTAACAATTTCAATTTAGCTATCAAATTTCTTATATTGTAATTGTCATAGTTACTCCCTGTCCCTATTCTTTTTGTTTATCTTTATAAACAGAACTTTTTAAGCAATTTTTTTTTTTACTTTAGGTCTAAAAACAAAATCATAAGTTTCCAAAATTACTTTAAAATTTTTTTCAATTTTTTTAAGGGAGACAACCTTTTAAGTTTCAAGGGAAATTTTGCAAAGTTATAAAAATATGTACGTTCATTATAGAAATTGGACATCTATTTTGTGATATATATATATATATATATATACATACATACATATGTGTATATATATATATATATATATATACATATTAAAGGATGGACAAATAATATGGGATGAAAGGGAGTACATTTATCGTGAGAGATGACTTATAAACTAGGATGCACGGACACAGACACGGATACAGGTACGATACGGTGACACGAGCAATTTTTGAAAAATTATAACATGATATGGGAGATTGGACACAGGTACAACATAGGTATGACACAAATACGACACGAGTACGACACTCAAATGAAGTGTCCATGCATCCTATGTAACGCCCCAAAATCAAAAGCAATAAAATTCTATTTAATCTGAAAAATCCATAAAAATGTTAAATAAAAGAATTCAACAACCCAAAAATTTCATCACAAATGTCAGAGCTCTAAATCCACCAAAAATTAAAAACATCCTCAAAATAATTCTCCAGTACAATGTTTAATACCATAAAAATAAAATAAAATAAAATCTTCAGTCCCACAAATACTTCGTAACTGTTTACTCCCAGTAATCTCTACTCCAATAATCCCTCTAATGTATCTGTAAGGGGAAAAATAAAGGGGGGTGAGATAACTCAATAAGTGAAAATCACTAACATTGGGGTGTGGGAACAACCTTTAAAAAATAGTTCTTACAAATAATTCATTACTCCTACCTCATCAATATTTTATCAGCAAATATTTCATATAAAAGAAGTAATAATCTTTATATAGTGAGCCATCATAGTATATATATATATATATATATATATATATATATATATATATATCAATACCATCACAAACACAATTTCCTAGGCTTTACTTGTGGTCAACGTTTACGCCCCGTTGACAGGGTTGTGCTATCCCCTTTTCTAGGACTGGAACCTCCTTTTCATCCTCTTTCTTAAGGATGGTTCCTTTGGAACCTAAAGGTGCACTCCCTTGCTAAGGAGCTTCCTTTTTGGATCCTCAATAGTATACTCCCTTGCTAAGGAGCTACCAAATGCGCACTATCCCATTTTCTGGGATCGTCCCCTTGCTAAGGACTAGCTGCAGTATGATTGTCCCTTGTTGAGGACTAACACAATACTGAGCTTTTAATCACGACTTGCCATAGGTTTTCAAAACATATTCAAGATGCTCACAAAAATAATCCATTCATAATTCTCAAAAATATAAGAATATATTCACACATACAAATTTAAATAAATTTAGGTTTTCCCACAAGTTTTTCATAAAACGAATATTTAATGTGCACATCAAGCAATTATAAAATATCCATTTATATATATAGACTAACAACATATTTCTTTGATATAAAATAGTTTAATAATCAACACTGTTTGGAAAAACCCCCATAATTAGCAAACACCACTTACCTCTTATTTGCGTAAGTAAAAGAAATCAACTACCCTTGAGTCGCAATAAATCAGTAGAATTAGAACCTAGCAACACCAAAAGTAGGTCCATTAATACACAATTCCCACTTAACAATCTGTTTCCGCATTTAAATGGTTTAATCTATCAACATTAAAGCCTACGGAGGTCTTTAGTTTCTTTGAAATACTCTTCAGCTGTGTCAGATTTTGGGCTTACAATTACTGCTGCAAAATCATATCTTTTTGGCTCTACCTAATCAGATTTGGCTTAAAAAATATTGCTGCATAATCAGATTTTTGAGCTTAAAAAGTTGCTGCATACTCAGTGGCTTAGAGATGATAATTAGTGTCACTAGAATGATGCAATGGTAGGTATCTAATAACATAATGCAGCCTTTTTCCATTACTATAATCCTAGCTATGCATGAAACTTTAATATGGCAGAAAAGTGGACATGTGATCAACCTAATTTATACCTTAATTTATCAATCCAAAGGCGCATAATTCCCCTTGATGCCGCCAAAACACAAAGAAATCGCTGGACATGTATTGAATAAGGACAAGGTGAAGATACGTGGCAGATGGGTGGTGATGTTTACTGAGGCCATATACGGTCACATAATGACCACAAAACACCATTTTTCTATTAACATAATCATAGCCTTAGATCCATAACAGCAGCCCCTATTTTTTTTTTTTTTTTTCTTTTTCTATTAGGTACGCCACTAACAGATTCTTCCTATAAGAGTGGGAACAAAAGCTAGCCATTGAGTATTACAATTTTCCTAAGTTTAGAGCAGAAGAGAGCCGTACCTTTAGTCTCCACTCCCAGCCACAGTAAAGCAAAGCAAGGTTTAGTAGTGTGATGCGGCTGAAGCAAAAGGAAGCTCCATCAGTAAATACACGTGTACTTAAGAGGAAAAAGGCTAGGGTTTCAAAGCCCATATATTTATTTATGCCACCTCACTTGAGCTTCATATTATATTTAATATCTTAGGCCCAAATCGATTTAATTCATTTAATTGTAGGCCTCCTTTATAATTTACGTATAATAATTAAATTGGTATCAAAATTATGGGGTGTTACATCCTAGCTTATAAATGTAGATGTTTACCAAAATTATTTGCATATAATAATATTCTCTCTTTTGTCTTATATTTATTTTTCGTAAGTGATCCTCATTAAAACACAAACCACACACGCCAAAAGTAAATTAAAGGCGGAAATTGAAATAGAATAAGGATGTGGTTTTCAAGATAGAAATTGCAAGGTAAAATTGAAAATTAAGTTCAACAGAGATCTTTAACCTCCAAAGTGGCGTTTCTCAATTAGTTTTAGAAATGTGGATTGAAGTTTATTTGGGAGTTGCTCTTCCTTGAATTTGTTGGTACACACCCTTCATCTTAATCTTGAAGCTTTTCTATTGGTCTATTTGAATTTTTTGCCTTGCAAAAATGTAGATATCAATGAAGATTGTAACATCAGCTTGCGTTGCTTCATCGGGGAAATATGAAGAAATTTAGGATTTTAGATTTGAATTAGTGCATTATCTAGCTTATAATCAAAAGATTAGATGGATGGGTCAACTAATATCTTATACTAACCATGGTGTTTATGTTAATTTACTGCAATATGGACTCATCATTCTCGTAATTTGCTTGCAGAGATTTGTCCTACAATTATTTAGTTGGGAGCTTTCCTTCTTGGATCAACGAAAAAAATCTTCAACTGTATGTTTTCTATTATTTGTTCCTTTGTTTTCCAGGTATATTTAGTAATTTTCTAGTTTACACATAGGTTGATATTCAACGTACTTTCTGAACTTAATGACCTACCTCTAGATCAACTTTTTTTCTTTTCTTTTTAAATCATGTAAAAACTTTCATTTCCTATATGGTTTCGTATTGCATGTATGCCTAACCATTCGAAGCTAACATTGAGCTGTCATGGGATACAATATGCAGCAATTTAGTTGTCAACAACTTCACTATCGGAAGTTCAAACAGCAGGTGATTCTCTTGATGCTATTTTTCACTTGTATAGCATGAGCATTCCATAATGAATTGTTACTCACATTTGAGTTACGATGTTATTGTACCTGACCATAATTATTATTGTCTTGTTGTATTCTGGCCATTGACGCCTTGACAATCTTGTACAGTAATGTTACTATAAGAAATATTCTTGATGCCTTCAACATGCTATTGTGTCCCTCAGATATTTTGAAATAATTATATGAAAACATAATTTTTCTTTTCATTTTATATTTGTTAGAACCATAATGTTTTTCCAACTTTAAATTAATAAAAATTAGTTGATGTCTGATATGTAAATTTGTATTTGACATAATTATGTGGTGGCCAAATGAGGGCCAAACTACCCTTCTGGTCCCCCAATAATTGGGGTAACTTTAATTTCTTCAACTATTAATTGTGTTGATTTTGTTCCTCAACTTTCAAAATTGAGTCACTTTTATCCTTAGTCAAGTCAATTTCTAAGGATAAAATTAACTTGATTTTCAAAGTTGAGGGACCTTGATTTGGAAAGTTGAAGGACAAAATTGGCACAATTAAAAATTTACACAGACCAAATTGAAACTGTGGCAAATGTATTAGGACCAAATTTTTTGTTTGGTCTTAAACAAGTGCTACTCTTATTTCCTTTTGGGCACAATCTCTACTTTCAAAAAGTCAAAGAATCTTCATCTTTCCATATTATCTCTACCTACTCAGTAAAACAACTAAGACACTCATTAAAAGTTTTGCCACCTTTTGACATGTTAGTAGATCATTGTAGTAATTCTCATTCATAAAAAAGTGTTTTCATCTCAAACTAAGGCAATCATTTTGGGACAATGAGTAATAAATATAAATAACTATATAAGTCTGTATTTTTCTTAAAATTAGATCTTATTGTTGATGCAGACAATTATAATGGGTTTATATGAAATGGAAATAGAAAAAAGTAGAACAACCACCACAAAGGAAACACAATTTACGTGGTTCAGCCTTTTGCCCATAATCAGTGTTGTTGTTGATGAGAAAGTTTAACTTAAAAATGAGGGAGATTACAATGGTAGTACACTTGTAACCCAAACCCCAAATACACCCAAAATTCTCACACTGGTGTTAGCACTTCAAAAGCCTAGAGAAAAGTAAGACACTTTGCTGAATATATGGCATAAACAAAAATAGTTTCCAAATCCTTTACAAAGTCATTGATGTGGAAATTCTAATTCAACAAGATAATCTTATACGGGTATTCCTTTTTTCTTCATTTGAAGGGTGTAGAGACATTGCTCTATCTATATACAGTGTGATGGTATATAGTAATGATCTGATGGGGGGTCTTTTTTTTAATCATGCCTAGCTATGAACCCTTTCTTTAGCCACTATCCCTTTATCTTCAACTAAGTGTGACTCCATATTCTGAAATTCGTAGTCACCAAATAGTGAGGGAGAGATAGAGAGATTGAAGGAATCAATAGGATACCTTCATTATCCTCAAAACAATTTATTTTGTGCTGTCAATGACTATCAACTTATAACTCAATCCCTCTTTGTTGTGGGAACATTCATGTGAAGAGCATGCTTGCATATTTAACATGGTACATTTCTTGTTACAGGAGTAAATTAATCCCAATGGTGACATGCACATAAATTAGAAAGTGCCGCTTAATTCACTAGTGGTTGATGTGAAACAATATTTATTTCTTTTCTTAAGTGTAATTCTTTTCTGCTTTCAGTGGTTTGCCTTCAGGTTTGAACTGTCTTCAGCGGAACTTCCCTTGCAATCGAGGGTCTGGAAGTGGAATCTGTAAGCACAATTGAGAGCTAATCCTTCTCTTAAGAATTTTATATTGGAATACATGAAGGAGAACAATCTTCTCAAGGACTAAAAATTTTATTATCAATGAAGGAGAACAATCTTCTCAAGGACTATAAATTTTCAAGAACATTGTTAAACTTAATATTATCAACTGAACTTGTTCCTGATTTATTTTATTATCTTGGTATATATGATCAGGAACTAATCCTTGCATAGGCATTGATAGTCATGAAAAATTAATGATATTTTCCAGTGACCAAGTCTATCACTTATTGTAAAAATCATCATTGTAGCACTTTGTCAATAATCATGATATAGTGTTGATGAAAATACAAGGTTCTAAAATGCTATTAGTGCTAATAATTGATTCTCCACTTTATGTATGTTGATTTCTATTCTATTTTAGACAATGGAGGAGCCATAAAATTTTGGTTGGGGGTGCCAGACTATTGGTATTGATAAACTGATCAAGATAAAATCAAAAAATATAATACACAATTTTTAGTACAAGTATATACGTGTATGCAAAATATATATATATATATATATATAATACTAGATTAAGTTTTAACTCATAAATATACTGTAAACTTTTTAACTTTGATAATATGTGTGTGGGTGTTATAAAAAATTGATGGAGGGGGAATTGTGGGATTTAAATCTTTTAGCACTTGGCTCATAAAGCAAATTTTATACTATGGTCCAAGACTAATGCATAGCTTGGGATGGATGAAAGCCATGCAGTGTACTTAAATTGAATGTGCTATGTAATCCAAGTGATTAGCTGTTAACTACTTTTTGTATTTTGTGCTAGGTAACCAATTGGTAAGCCATTTTATTCTATAGAAGGAAAACTCTGGCGTGATTTCACAGAATTTGCTCTACCCCTTCTCAGATTTTATGATACATAAAACAAAAAAAATGCATGTAAATAACCTTCTACAGTTGACCCTAAACTGAATAACATCCTATTAGACATTATTGGGACTGCTAAAACCCAAGAGACCCTTAAAAATAAAAGTTATGATACAATAATTTTGATCAACCTCTCTGTATCTCATCCTACAACCCTTCTGTAGACTCCAATTCATTTATTGTCTTTTTAAATTACAAATCTCCATTCAAATGAGTCTAATCCAGACCTTCATCTTGAAAGTAGGAGATATGCTGTTGATAATTAACTGTTGTGTGGCCACAATCTACATGCTCATTATTTTATAAGTTTACTTCAATTACTTAAATTGAGGCCCATACATCCCTTTTATATGATAGAGGCATTGGCTGGTGGAGTGGTTAACTTCTTCTTGAATATACGTGTGGAGAAAATGAATTCCCATGTTATCGAACTCTATAATAGTCAGATACATGAGTTCCTCTTCCGTGCAAGATTTATGGGATATTAATTTAAGTGGAATGTTTGAGTGTGAGAGAATTTTAATTTGTCATTTGTTGCAATGGAAAAGTTATATCTGCTATGGGCAAAAGTGAATCCATCATGACCAAGTGACCAGCTACAGTCCAATTTTTAGATTCTGTCTCTGTAAAATAGGTTCCTAGATTGCATTGGAGATTTAAAATTCAAGCTCAAGCAAGTCCTGACTATATCTGTAACATGCATACAAGCAAATCAAGACATGCAAGTCCTGACTATTTTATTTATTAAAATAGCTTTTCTGAAAATATATTGATAAGTGATGTTATATTGTAATGCAGATTATAATTTTTCAATCAAGTGTGGTGGTCCGCAGATCACTTCTTCTGGGATTGTGTATGATAGTGATAACGAGACACTTGGTCCAGCTACATATTATGTGACTGACACAAAGAGGTGGGCAGTTAGCAATGTTGGATCTTTTCTTGAGAGCACCAATCCTCAGTATGAAAGTTCTACATCTTCTCACATTACAAATACTTCAGATTTAAGGCTGTTCCAGACAGCACGAAATTCTGCTTCTTCATTAAGATACTATGGCTTGGGGCTGGAGAATGGCAATTACACTGTGATTCTCCAGTTTTCAGAGACAGCTTTCCAAGGTTTATTTAGGTGGAACACTCTCGGGATACGCCTCTTTGATATTTATATCCAGGTCTCTCTTATATAGTTGAATCGTTTTAGAAAATCTGTATTTAGTGCACCTTTTAAACTGATATCTTTTGGACACAAACTCCTTGTTAACTATTAGTTGAGTATGACTTTTTTATATTTTATGAAATATTATATATATATATATATATATGTATATTTGTGAGTACTAAAGTATGACGATAATCAAATGCCTCAACCTGGAATCATAATGATTTGGCTAATTCATTGTTTCTAGGATAACTTTAAAATGTGATTTATATTGAGTTAACTCCTGAAGTTGTTAGTAAATCTAGAAATCAGTAACAGTCACGGTGTTCTTATGCATTCTCAAAAGTTTAGTCCAGTACAGCAGGGCCCTGTGCAATTTCTTGAAAGCATTTTCCCAATTCATTTTCTTAACAGAAACAATTCCAATGAGTAAAATATTTCCATATCAGGAATGTGTCTATAATCAGGATAAATTATTACAATTGAGTGCAACAAAATACGTCCCCTATGTTCCTTAAAAATTATCTGACTTCTGCATTTCATTTTTTTCCAGGGGAATCTTGTTTCGAAGGATTTTAACATACAAAAGGAGGCAGGTGGCGTCACATTTAGAGCTGTCCAGAAGGGATTTAAGGCTCAGGTATCTGAAAACTATATGGAAATCCATCTTTTTTGGGCTGGGAAGGGGACTTGCTGCCTACCTTCTCGAGGTACTTATGGACCTACTATTTCAGCTATCAGTGTAACTCCAGGTAATAGAATTTGAAATTATTAAGATGTTCAATGGGAAATTTGATTACCAATGTTGGGATTCAACTTTCTTCAATTCTGCACAGAGAACTGGATGTCCAGTTCCCTCTACAATATGCTGCAATGTCAAAGAGCTCGGGCATGTTGTGGCATCCGCCTAATCTGTGAAACAACTGTCACACAAGACAATTGTCATTTGAGCTTCTGGACCTATTGTAGCATAGATGTCTATTTTCACATTAAAAGATCATCGTTTGTAAAAGGTGGCTTTCCACATTAAAAATAGGGACTCAGAATGTCTCCTTTGCAAGCATTTTATCTCATGAAAATAATGGTTCTTCCACTTTATTGAATTCATGTTTTGAAAATCCCACTGTCATATTACATGTTCTTTATGTTCTTAACATGTATGCCAATTTTCATACCAATCGATTGTTATTTCCCATTTGATGTATGAACTCATCTTTTATTCATTATTCTAAACAAAAAAAACTTAAATTTAAACAATTGATTAATAATATAGCTATTAACTTTTGATCATCTTGAAATTTTGCAAGCATGTAAAATATATGAAAATGTAATCCAGCAATAAATTTGTTTAAATCAGGTGTAACTTGAACCCAACCCTATATATATTGGAACGTAGTCTATATATTATTTGAAGTTGTGTTTTAAACCCTTTGAGAGTATATTTGTAATGTGCATAATAATATTTTGAGTATAATAATACCGGTGTTAGGGTTAATCAAATAACCCAACACAGTATTTTTCTCCAAAGGTCAACATGTCATCAAAGCACACTTTCCGAAACTTGCATCAACAACCTTCAAAAAACTTGTGAGAATGAAAGAAACTTGGTATTCCTCAGTTGTGCATCATATTTTTCTCTATACTATTATTTATCAAGAAAAAGAGAATGAAAGAAATTTTCTTTTATTAGAGCTCAATAAAACTGCTGAGTTGGGGGCAACTTATGCTATAAGTCATTTTGAACACTTCACCTTTTAATTTCCAAAGATCTTATGTGGTGTGGAATGGCAAAGAGAGCTGCATATCCAGTTCTTGTGAAATTTGAGAAGATCCTAGTACCTGATTTTCCAGCTTACTAGTTCCATCTTATGAAATACTGACCTTTTTTTACAGATTTCATACCTACTGTCAGTAACAGCCTTCCAACCAGAAAGAAGAATAGGACTGGTCTGATTGTGGGGATAATTGTTGGTGCAGTTGTAAGCTTTCTTACAATTTTTGCAGTATTGTGCTTTTTTCTCAGGAAAAAAGGAGTGCACACCAAGGAAGATGAAGGTAAACTGAAACTCTGTTGTATAACGATGAGAGTTGTCTGGCTTCTTGACTGTGTGGTATTCTGAAGATTCAAAACTAGTGTGTTTCCTGTGTAAATCAGTTTCTTTAATGTTGGGGATGGAATTTGGATGCTGCATCTTATGTCCAAGCTAAAATGGAAACATTGGTGTCTCATTATAGTTTTATGTACAACAAGAATGAGATATAAGTGAGAACTATTTTGTATGTGAATGTGCCTAACAATATATAAGTATGTATCTATGTATTTGTGTGTGTGTGTGTGTGTATGCACACATATACAAAAACTAGAGAAGAAATTGATTTCCACCCCTAAAACACATGTATTTTTAAACTTCAGTATGGTCTTGCAACAAACTTTATAACATTCAGCTAAACAGATTCTAGACAAAACACATTTTGGTGGTGTTTTACAAAAACAGATTTCTTATTAAAACAAGTTAATAATTAAAAGGTATTGCAACATTTTTGCAAAAATAAGCAGTCTGATCTTGTTTGTTATCTGGTTTCAAGAGGTATTTATGTTTAAGAACCATATAAGCAAATTAATCATAACCTGAGTTCATGTTGAATATGTAGATTTCCTTGGGATAGATGCTAGACCATACACTTTCAGTTACAGCGAACTAAGGACTGCTACAGATGACTTTAGTCCTTCTAATAAGCTTGGAGAAGGGGGATTTGGACCTGTGTATAAGGTTAGTTATTGTTTTCAAGAATCAAGCTAACATCGAATGGAAATATAGTAGGTTAGATCTTGTTATATCTTGATGAATACCTTAAAAAGGCAAGGAAAAGAAATATGGAATCTACCTGAAATCAAGAAACTCCTCAGAGAAGTTTCTTATTCTAATATAACAAAACTTGTATAGTACAATGTATATCTATAAGAAAGCTTCTTTGAAAAAGAAATTACAAAAACAACAT
The DNA here is from genome assembly GCF_040712315.1 of Castanea sativa. NCBI lineage: Eukaryota > Viridiplantae > Streptophyta > Magnoliopsida > Fagales > Fagaceae > Castanea > Castanea sativa. The sequence goes on from NC_134023.1 coordinate 12,297,861, forward strand.
TAAATTTCTTATGACTATGTTGATCAATTAAATTAACATAATTAAATAAGTTAAAATGATATAACTAAATTTGGGGATGAAAAAAAGGTAAAAAGACTGAAATTATGGATTACAAACTATTCACATAGATATCTAACAATCCTACTTCTTGACAGATTTCATATAAACTTGTTCTGCCCAGTAGCCTATGTCTTTGCCACAAACTTAAGTATCTTGAAATGGCCTACCAATAACCAATCACAGCTTGCAATGTCACCTTCCCCTCTCTCTCTCTCTCTCTCTCTCTCTCTCTCTCTCTTGCAATAAGTTGGAGGCTGGGGGGATTTGAACACAGGGTTCATCCCCCACTGGGCAGTGCACCAAGCCACGAGGCTGTTGGTTTGGTTGGCCAAATGTTGGGCTATGTTTTTCCAAGTCACTGCATTATAATAATATGTTATTTTATTTTCTTAGTTGCTATAAAAAGCCATTTGATGGATGAATGAAATCCATTTGTATGCCCCATGGCTGAAATTCAGTTGAAAGGTCTATAATGATCTATGCAGGTGCTAAATGCTAATAGATAAAAGGTGATTGAAACCCACAAACTGATCGTCTTACCAAAAATCTCTTAAGAACATTTCAACTTGATATCTGTAATTCAATTTCATGGTTCAAAAGCTTGAGAACTTGATAGAAAAATGACATTGGTTCATTAAGATCCAAGCTGTCAAAATGCTGACACCGCTAATTTTATTTACAGTGAAAGATACAAATTGAATATGACATGACCGTAGAATTGTTCATTTAGAGCTTATTGTTTGCCTTCAAATTGTTTTCTCTGCAGGGAACTCTTATTGATGGCAGAGTAATTGCTGTGAAGCAGCTTTCAGTAGCATCTCAGCAAGGAAACACCCAATTTTTAACTGAGATTGCTACTATATCTTCTGTACAACACCGTAATCTTGTGAAACTTTATGGATGCTGTACAGAAGGAGATAAACGACTTCTTGTTTATGAGTATCTGGAAAACGGGAGTCTTGATCAAGCATTATTTGGTAAGAGCATAAGATTTTGTTGAACTTTATATCTATTTTTCTAGTAAGTACAACACTGCAGATTTTATAACAAATGGTTTGCATGAGGCAGAACAAAGAAGTTTGAATATCAATTGGCCAACTCGTTTTGATGTATGCATGGGAATTGCAAGAGGTATAGCTTATCTTCACGAGGAGTCAAGGCTTCGAATTGTACATAGAGATGTGAAGGCCAGTAATATTTTGCTCGACTTAGAATTTATCCCCAAAATTTCAGATTTTGGTTTAGCCAAACTTTATGATGATAAAAAGACACATTTAAGCACCCGTGTTGCAGGGACATAGTAAGATTACTCAATGATTTTTATTCTACTTTTTGCTTCCGATATATATATATATATATATATATATATATAATACCTCATCTATTAATTATTGTTTTAGTGGGTATCTTGCGCCGGAGTATGCAATGCGTGGGCACCTTACAGAAAAGGTTGATGTGTTTTCCTTTGGTGTTGTGGCTTTAGAGATTGTAAGTGGCAGGCCTAATGCTGACTCAAGCTTAGAAGAAGAGAAGCTATATCTTCTTGAATGGGTAAGAAGAATATTATTATAATCTTTATTAGAGTCTTCTTTTCTATTTTTTTATTGGTAAACATTGACCCATTCAGAAGTTCCAAATCATCCCGACTCTAGCATTCACATTAGACTTATGATAGTTTAATTCAGTCTCACCCAATTTTATTTTGGTTAAAAAAAAAACAATGAAGGGCCTTTGAAACAAAGGTAGCAACAGGGGATTCTTCGTCCATAAGAAATAGTATCAACTTTATTCTGTTTTCCATAGAAACTACAATGATTTCTGTTACTCACATGATAGGGTATGAAACAAATACGTTCCAATGGTAATCTAAAGCTCTTTATGATTTCCAAGATATGACTTCTATATTTTGTTTTTCCTTTAGTTTGTATTGTTTATATTTCATGATGACCCCAACTTTTGTCATTTACACTATTTTTCTTTCTCATTAACATGTGAATCCTGATGTAATTCCAAAATCCATTTGCCATGTTTTCTCAAAAAAGAGAGCTTGGTCAAGTAGAATGGAGTAGTTTTGTTAAGCAGCCCCTATATTGATGTTATGTTACATATATAAAGGCTAGTTCGAGACTGTATTACAAATATTTAGGTGTATAGTGTTCCCCATTTATTATACTTAACATATACACACTGTCAAAGTATATTTATATCTCAATTGATATGAATACAGTACATAGAAAATTCACACTCTTACATGGTATTAGAGTTCTTGTAACCAACCCATCTTCTGCTCCCATTCTTTTCGTTCAATTTTTTTTTTTTTTTTTGAGTCGAGGTACTGCCTTCTCCATCGCTGCTGGCTTCTAATTATGATGAGACATTTATCCCTGGGGTTTAACCTACCACAATTTGGATTTTTCTAAACTTTATTTTCTCTTTTAATTGGTCTCTTCGGAAGCTAGATATTAAAAATGTGTTTCTGCATGGATTTCTTGCGGAAACTATCTTCATGACTTAGCCTCCAGGCTGTTCCATCCTAAACTTCCTCACCATGTTGGTCAGCTTTGCAAGGTGATCTAATGCCCCAAATAGGCCCTTCATGCTTGGTTTCCACAGTTCAATTCCTTTATCCTTCAGTTTGGCTTCCAGATGAGTCAAGCTGATCACTCCATGTTTGTGTACTACCACTCCTCACAGATGTTAATGATCTTGCCCTAAGAGGCAATACACCATCTCTGCTTGCCTCCTTTATTTCTACCCTTGGCACCTCTTGGCACCAAGTTTGAGATAGAGGACCTTGATCCCTATCATTACTTTCTGGGTCTTGAGATAACCCCTTATGCACTGGCTCCATCAATCTCAAACTTGATATACTATTGATATCTAATGTATGGTTGATGCAAACCCTGCAGCACTCCCTTGAGCACCAAGTCATAGCTCTTTGCTTTAAAGGATGATCCTCTTTTTGATCCTACTGAATATTGTTACCAAGGGCCTCTACACCCCGAGAGTTATCTTTAACAAACTGCCTTAAGTGGCATTCATAATTTGTACTGAAACTTGTGATAAATGTATTCATAATTTGTACATATCAAAGTGAATATATCTCTGATGCTACTCTAGTGAAATAGACCTTAAGAGTTTCTCTTGTCAAAAGTATTCCACTAACGATTGTCACTTTCCTGCTTCTTAGGCTTGGCATCTACACGAAAACGAACGTGATATCGAACTGGTGGACTCGAAATTATCTGAGTACAGTGAGGAAGAAGTGAAACGAGTGATTGGAGTAGGTCTTTTGTGCAGTCAGGCATCACCAATGCTAAGGCCATCAATGTCACGTGTGGTGGCAATGCTTTCAGGAGATGCTGAAGTGAGCACTATAACTTCGAGGCCGGGATACTTGAGCGATTGGAAATTTGATGACAAAACCAGCTTTATGAGTGATGTTAAAACCGACAGAACTGATACTGGCCTATACAACATTGCAACAAGCACAAGCATGTTTGGTGATTCACAACCTTCACCAGTGCTTGCAACTGTACCTATGCTTCATGATGCTGTTGGAGAATAGACCACAATTGGTTCTTGCTTTATTTTCTTCTTTCTTTCTTATGTTTCCTAGTTCTTTCTCTTTTTGAAGATAAATATAAAAAAAAAAAAACAAAAAATAAAAAAATTTCTCATATTCTTTAACTCCGGATCTTGTATGTCATATCATATGGAAATCCAGTTGCTTGTATATTACAAATTCTCCTTTCTTTCCGTTTTTGTTCAATTTTGAAGTTATTCTGAACAGAGTCAAGGCAATATCAGTCCCCAATAAATTCCTGGGGTGACTGAATTCTTGGAATGTATAACAAAATGTAGTAACAATGAATGTGTAGAATGAATTATGTAGAGTCCTTGTCCCCTAACAAACAAAAGCACCTCGATAGTAAAACAATGTCATAGGACTTGCCTCTTGGAGCAAGTCAAAAGAACAATTGTTGAAAGCTACATCATTATAGTACTTGGGTATGTGCACACAAGTCTCTGTCCATTAAACCTGTTTTCTAAGAGTCCGTTTGGATAGAACTTATTGCTGAAAACTGAAAACTGAAAACACTGTAGCAAAATAATTTTTAAATGTGTAAATAGTACTGTGGGACCTATTTTTAATGAAAAAGTTACTAAAAAGTGCGTGAATAGTACATGAACAGTGCTTGCACAGTGACTTGTCCCTTAAAGTTGAAATGCGCAGTAAGAAAAAAAAAAGAAGAAGGAAAACTCTGAACGTGGACGCGTTCAACGCAATCCAAACAGATACTAAATCGACAGGTTGAACGTTTTAATGAGTTTGAATCAGCATTTGTCACCCTGTAAAAAAAAAAAAAAAAGTGTAGTTTGTTTGTTCCATGCAAGTAAAGTGATTTAATAGACAATGAAAGGTGTTGGATATATTATGGCTCAAGTGGCCCAAGCCATTTGTAGGCTCATAAGGTCAATATGTTTGTTCTACAAGTACATGAGCTTACAATTGATTTGAACCACTTGAGCCATAATATATCTAATCCCCTCTCTCAAACTAAATGTGAAAGCTTGAGTTTGGAAGATTTTGAATGTATAGCTTGGTGTGGCACCTATGCTGCTCAACTGACATGACAAGATTTTGTATTGCTGACATGGCATTGATAACAAAGCTGACATCTGGTTTGCATGACAGAATTGCTGAGGCAGATTGGATCTTGTGTCAACATCTTGCATAGAATTATGCCACTAAAAGGGGAAGTTATATGTGAGCACACTGTAACTCTACTTGTTTTTGTTTTTGTTTTTGTTTTTGTTTGGTTAACCCAACCGTGTATGAAGGAATCAAAGAACTATTTCGAACAATCAGTGGCCCATAAGGGTAACACTTCCGTGATATGGGTTTGCTACAGTCTTGACCATGGTCACCCTTGACAGTAGCTGGCCAATCTTGATGATAGCGTGATCTTAGTGGCTTTGCAGTTGGGCTTGGAGATGAGATCTCATGTGGTGTGGAGGTGGAAAGAGATGTGGGTTTCTCTGGCTGTGTTTCACAACCTTGGTAAGATCCTCGTGTGTATCTGCAGCACTGCTGTTGATTAAGTGGGTTTGTTGCTGAATGATGAGCGAAAGCATGAAAGAGAAAACACACAAAGCGGCTAAAATCCACAATGATAAAGCCTTTAATGGCTACATATTATATTAGGCACTTGTGTTACAAGGAACCTAATGTAGGGTTTATATACTAGAGAATATATGACTAATCTTAAGCTAACCATAGACTAACCTAAGGTTAATATACTTGTTCTACAAGTACATAGGCCTACAATTGGTGTGGAACACTTGGGCCATAATATATATATATCAAAAGGAATATAATTGAGATATAATTCTTTATTTACCAATTACCATATCTGAGGTTTCTTAAGTAAATTTAAACATATTGTTTAGTTGAATGCAACTGCCATTAGAATAGCCTCCAAGCCAATTTCCGTGGGCATCTCTAAGAATGCCTCCACTTATACCTGGGTTACCAAAGGATGAGCCATCTTAATATTAAGATGCATTTTGAATTAATTGGCCCACGTTTTTCAAGTTTGTGATGAAATGGTTACAGAAGCAAGGAGAAAGGAAGATTCTAACGAAAGATTTCCGTTTTAATTATGAGGCGTTGTCACCAATTGATTTTGATTGTATTGTCAGATCCTTGTCTTGTACGTTAAGGTAGTCATTTTTGTGAGAACTTGTGATCGTTTTGTGCGTGTGTGTGTGTGTTGGGTGCATCATTGCACCATGGGTCCAGCCCACACCTTATCAAGCTTCTAGAAAAGTCAGCCTTCATTAAATGAGACATGACTTGAGGCGTGTGGGACAAGCTGGTTTTTGGCTGAAGCAAACAAAGGCCATTCGGCCATTTTGGTTAGTGTGTGAGAACCGAGAAATAGAGACGCAGAGAGAGACCAAGAGCTTCAGTGAGCGAAAACCAAGACATTGAGAGCAAGACACATTTTTGAGAGGTGCAGTCCAAAGAGATAGTGAGATACACGGTGAGGGTGCGAGAGAGTGAAAAAGAAAAATGAGACATTTTTCTAAACTCAAGTTACATACAAAGAAGTTACACACAAAGAATATAAATTTATAGAGTTTTCTTGACAAAGAAGTTACACACAAAGAATATAAATTTATAGATTTTTCTTGAAATTTTTTAGTGCTACAATTATGGAAAGTTGGACTACTCAAGATTTATTTGTTGTATATCCAATTTTGGTATTCTTGTGTGGTTGTGTTTTTGTGATGTTTGCTGAAATTTTGTTTCTATAATATTGCTATTGCTATTGCTATTGCTATTGCTTGATAGATTAATATTTTTTATTCACAGACATTGAGGGGATTTAGGAACATGCGTGGTGACATTTTACTAGGAAATTATTTTCTGAACAATTATTTACCTATGCAAGTCCATCTAAAACATGTTGAATTAACACTAAAAAAAGTGGGAGATGAGATAGGTGTATGGAAATCAATATAAATTAAAAGTAGGAGAATGTATTAATGACTTGTAAAGTACATGAATTCAATAAAAAATGAGTTTTAATTAACTCAATTGGTAAAATTTCTTGTTATCAAATAAGAGATTTGGTTTCAAACTCCACCAACATTAAAAGCCCATTAAAATCCAATAAAAAAGAAAAAGACTGACGAATAATTCAATTCAAGTCAATAACAAGTCTTCAACAAGTAGTATAAGTTGCACTGTCGAGTTCTTGTGAACCGAGTTGCACTCGATGATTTGCTTATGGTAGACTCCCATAAGTCAGTAAGAGCTCCCTACCAGAATTTGATGTGCTTGATTCAATGATAGGTATGCAAGGTTGTGTTGTTGCAGTAACTTCGTAAAAGATGCTCATGTTTGTTGTAGAATTGAGAGTTTTATGGCCTCCAATAACTTTACACCCTCTATCAATAGCCTCTACAATTCACTTCCTATGAATTCTCTTACTTTCCTTGTTGGGTGTGATTTTAGGGTACAAAACAATGAATGGAAACATCTTAGGGACATATGGTGCACAACTTACGACATCTTGACAAACATTCTTCGTATGACTCGGTAATGTCGGGTTTCAAGCAAAATCTACGTCTTAAAAATTTATAGCAATTTAAATCTACTACTTCACATGTAGATTTAACAACAACAAGAGGAATGGGAGGTACGACGAGTGGAGGAAATGAACCACGAGGAATGGTGACAAGCTAACCAGAAAATAGTAACTAGCATAAACATCATTACTCCCAGTTTCCTCATACCACCGACATCCATAGCTCTTATTCTAAGAAATCAATTTTTCTTGATGCTTGAACACAAAGCAATGATTTATAGGGTCTAAAGTCTAAACCCTTCACCATGCATGAATTTACAGAACATTATAATATATATATATATATATATGCTTGAACATAAAGCAATGATTTATAGGGTCTAAAGTCTAAACCCTTCACCATGCATGAATTTACAGAACATTATAATATATATATATATATATATATATATATCAGTTAGAACTTTAATTTATCATTAGTTTATCCAAGTCTGCGTTTAAGAATTGTTGTGACTTTTGAAACAAGTATCATGGCTTCTCAATTAACCAAAGCATGAGTTATATTGGGGCTAAACCCTTTATCATGCATATGAATTTATTAAAAAGGTCGTAACTTTTATTTACTATTAGTTTATCTAAGTACATTTTTAAGAGTGGTGACTTTTGACCAGGTGGTAACTGTTAGTGATCGTGATTGTGATGGTTCTAAATCAGAGAAGTTAAAGAAATGATTTGCACACAGAGGCGCGAGGTTGAAGATGACTACATTTGGGGATGACCGTTGTATTTTAAATATAGGTGCAACACACCGTTTCACTAAAGAGGATGAGCAACGAACTGTTTTCACTAAAGCTGAAACACACCGTTTTATGTATTTGGTATTTAAGCTACACAGAGGGCAGAACGATGTCGTTCTACTGTACAGAGTTTCCCTCAATCCTGGCGTGAAGATTAGTTAGTTAGGTAGTTAGTTTCTTTTCCTAATTTCACGGAATTGATCCGTATAGTTTGGGTTAATTCGTTATGAAGCTTCTTAGTCAGTTTGGGATATATATATATATATATGATTGTACTTTCAGATTTTTCATTAAGCAAGAAAGTCTATTTTTTCCTCTCTCTCTCTCTTTCTTTTCTTGTTTCCTAAATTTTCTCTTCACACAAACAGAACTAAATCTTGAATCAAGTACAATTTCTTACAAAGATCGTACTACATGATCCTCTAAGAAAATCTTCATGGTATCAGAGCCTGAGAATCCTGTACAGAATTTGTCAATGGCTGCCACAAACTCAACAACAGCCTCGTCTTCTTCCACAGGTGCAAGCTCATCAACATTTGCTAACTCTTCAATAAATATGATGAATCAACCACTTCTTCTTCTTTCGAATATGTCAAATATGATGATAGTCAAGCTAGACAATTCCAACTATATTGTGTGGAAACATCAGATTTCTATGATTCTAGACACTTATTCTCTGTATGAATTGCTTGAAGAACCATAATTGGTTCCAGAGAAGTTTCTTAAGGATCTCAGTGGAGTTTACACTGCAGTTGTGAATCCAAAATATACACTCTGGAGGTCTAAGGAGAAGGCTTTACTAACCTTCATCAGTTCCACTCTCTCACCATCAATTTTGTCTCTCACAGTTGGGTGTACTTCTGCCTTAGAAGTATGGAAAGTCTTGGAAAACAGGTTCTCTTCAATCTCTAGGTCTCATGTGATGAACCTAAAGGGAGAGCTTCATAACTTGAAGAAAGGTGCAGATTATGTGGATGCTTATCTACGGAAAATCAAAGTTGTGAGAGATAAGCTTCTAGCTGTTGGAGTGATTTTAGATGATGAGGAGTTACTCCATATTACACTCAAAGGATTGCCAAAGGAATACAATGCTTTTAGGTCAGCTATAAGGACCAGAAGCACACCATTAAGCTTTGATGAGCTGTCCACTATGCTCAATGGTGAAGAAGAATCTTTGAATGAAGGACTTGAACCCAAAGACTCAATTTTTGCACTGGCTTCCACTTCTACTCCAAGACCAGGAGGTAATTTCAGTCATATTTCAATCAGAATAATAGAGGAAGAGGGAGAGGAAGTTATAATCATAGAGGTGGAAGAGGAGGCAGGAGTGCAGGTAATCACTCACCTCAGTACAATCCCTTCACTCCCTTCCAATTCCTGCAATCAAATCCAAGTCCATCTGCTCCAAGAACAGAAAGACCTATGTGTTAAATCTGCAACAAACTTGGCCACACAGCAATAGACTGTTATCACAGGATGGATTATGCCTACCAAGGCAAACATCCACCCACCAAACTTGCTGCTATGGCCACTGCATCCAATGCTTGCCTTGCACAAGAACGGCCTTGGCTGGTAGATAGTGCAGCCATTGACCATGTGACTGCTAATCTTAGTCAACTCAGCTTTCCTCAGCCTTATGAAGGTAAGGATCACCTTACAGTGGGAAATGGCCAGAATCTACCTATTACTCACATAGGTAATTCTCTTATTCCTTCCACTTCTTCCACTCTTCAGTTGCATAATGTCCTTAGAGTTCCTTCAATTTCCTCTAATCTAGCTTCTGTCCATAAAATCTGTCAAGATAACAATTTTTGGTGTTATTTTGATAAAAACATTCTGTCCATTTAGGCATTGGCCACGGGGAAGGTTCTATACCAAGGCAAGAGTGAAGATGGAGTATTCCCCATCTATCCTCATAGAGCTTCACAGCTTCATTTGTCTTCCAAACACTGTAATCATGTTTCTAAAGTTCGTAATAATGTTTCTAGGTCTGTTGATTTTAATAAGACTTTGTGGCACATGAGACTTGGTCATCCACATGATCAAGTTCTCAAACATGTGTTTCCTAATGATAAGTCTGTCATTAATAAGTGTACAAATCTGATTCAATCTTGTACTCATTGTTTGTTTGGAAAAATGCACAGCTTACCTTTTCCCAAATCTCAATTTGTTGCATCATCTCCTTTTGAACTTGTGCATTCTGATGTATGGGGTCCTGCTCCTGTTACATCTATCACTGGTTTTAGATATTATGTTCTATTTGTTGATCATTTTACAAGGTTCACTTGGGTATATCTTCTTAAGTCCAAATCTGAAGTGTTTTCCAAGTTTCTTTTGTTTTAAGGCCATGGTTGAAACTCAGTTCTCTACCAAAATAAAAACACTAAGATCTGATGGAGGTGGAGAATACACCTCTTCTGTTTTTAAGTCATATTTGTCACAAAATGGAATTCTCCATCAGATTTCTTGCCCATTACTCCTCAACAAAATGGCCTTGTTGAAAGGAAACACAGACATCTTGTTGAAACCACAATTACCCTTTTGTCTCAAGCTTCTATGTCTACTGCCTTTTGGTCTTATGCACTTCTTACTGCCGTTTTCTTGGTCAACTTGCTTCCCACTTCAGTTCTTAGTTTTGTTTCTCACTAGTCCAAGTTATATTCTGCCTCTCTAGATCTGTCCCAACTCAAAGTCTTTGGTTGTGCATGCTATCCCCATCTTAGGCCTTACTCCCTTCATTTGCCTGATCACAGAACCAAGGAATGTATTTTACTAGGCTACGCTCCTCATTCTAAAGGGTATCTGTGCCTTGATCCTTCTTCTCATAGTATTTATACCTCTAGACATGTCCTGTTTAATGAGTCAAAGTTTCCTTCCTCCAAATCTGTTTCATCTGTCAGTCAGTCTTCTTCCTCTGTCACTACTCTTTTCAATGCTCTCTGGTTGTCAAATCTCCTTTACCTTCAAGCTTCTAATCAACCTTCTTTATTAGGACCTTACACTTCTCATACTACTCCTTCACCACATGTCCCTGATACTTCTGCTACAACTGATCTTCTTCTTACAAACTCTTTTGCTCCTATACTCACTCCTCCACCTAATTCTACTCTTCAACACCCTACCTTTTCCAATTCTTCATCCTTTGATCTAGATTCATCCTTTCCTATGTCCTCCACCTCTCCTATCCCATCTCTTGTACCTCCTTTACCTGCTGCTCCCACTATTCCTGTCCAACATCCAATGCAGACTAGGTCCAAGAGTGGCATTGTTAAAAAAGCTATTGGCACACATAAATTTTTTTAAAAAAAACTAATAGGTAATAATTAATTTAAGAATATATCAAGATTTAAAATAAAAATTCAAAATACCAAAATATCAAAACATAAAAAATAAAAAAATGAATGAAAGATTAGTGAAGATTGGTTGAATATCACTAGAGATGGACAGCTAAAATAGGGATTTTTTTTTTAATATGTTTTGGTGGTTTAAGATTTTAGTTTAAATTCTAATAAATTCTTAACATAACTATGAGCTGGAAGTTTTTTTTTTTTTTAAATAGTGTTGAGGACTCCTTTTTTGCCCCACGTGGCACCATTTCATTGGCAACCCATGCTATATCAACATATTATTGATTTTTTGGGTAAATCTATTTAAAACCCAAAATAAGCTCATATTTCATTCAACTACATAGATTTGACTCACATGGCCCGTGAGAGGCGGATTCATGGTCCACATTTCCTTTTCATCAATTGGGATCATAACCCCTGATATCATCAACATCAATATATGGATCGGGCTCACACAATGAATCAAAGCTCATGGCCTATATTACCTCTCATATTCATGGAAAGCAGCTTCTTCAACAAAAGCTCATATTCACACAAAACGACAACAAAACCTAAGGTACGTCATCTCATCTTCGGCTTATGATCCAAGCTCATGAGTCTCTTTGGGAAAACTTTGGAAGTTGTGGTTTAGAGGGCTAGGTATGTTCAGTAAAGCTCCAGTGGTTCAAAATTGATAAAAAAAACATGTTGTTTGGCATGTCTTCTCTAACTCCCTGAACTCTAACGAGTCCGTGTGTAGAGGGTAACATCTGGTAAGCATCTCTTATCACATAGTACTTAAAATGATAAGACTCTCCATTGCTCTTTTCCTAAAACTTAATATTCATCATATGAAAAATACTCAATATATCTAGCCATCTAAATGCTGAGAAAATAACTATTCATTCAATCTCCAGTTGTTCCTATACAAATTTAGAAACTTAATTATATTATTCCACATAAATCTTATTGCTACTTTCAGCTAAAATCCAACTCAAACACATGGCCTAATCTAATTGGCTATCTTTAATCTCCAAATATATAGAATATTCATGATATCTCTAATACCCAGCTGTTGTCTGCCACAATCAGACCAAATATTCCTCTGCCAACTGCTAGAGCAGAGCATTAAATGATTTTTTTGCTCACCAAGATTAAGTCACAATACAATGAGACCTTAACTAAATCTCTAAAACGTCTATGAGAGACCCTGCCCCTAGCCCATTTTTTAGGTGTTATGTTAGGCCAAACCCACGTGAATAGGTGGAGTCGTGTTATTGTATCTCAAAATGGAGGTTCGACTAGTTATATTTTCCCCTTTAGATTAAGGGTTTTACAATGAAGTCGTCATTTATTTAATTATTAGAATAAATAAGAAAACCAAAATTGAAAATTTTCTCATTTTATTAATTTGAAATTGAATTTACATTGATCATAGGAAATTATATGGCTTTGGTCCTAGGTACAATCTAAGATAAAGTACATGGCTTTGTTTCCTAGTTACAATCTAGAAATTGAAAATTACATGGATAAGCATTAGATCTACTAACCCTTGATCTAAGCTCGGAAGGCTATGTTATAAGGTGGAAAGGTGTTAGGCACTCACCTTGCCCGGTGAAACTGGTCTTCTAGACTATGGTGGCCAACATTCATATCATATCATCCAATATGTCAATCAATTTGCATGTTGAATTTAATGTGTGTGCATGTGATGAACCTTAATTAAATTTATTAAGTATTGCATTTGGATTGAAAAATAAATTCTAGTGAATGTGTGTGTATGGTGATATCCTAGATTCAAGGATTTGAAAGAATTATGAAACAAATATGTTTTTCATATTTTTGATGTGGATTTAAGATCAAAACTAGTGTTTATGCATGGACATGTAGTGAACAACCAAGAACATGTGAAGAACACATAAGAACAATTAAGAACATGCAAACATATTCAAGAGAATTTAAATAATTACTATCATGCTTTAATCCTAAATTCTCATCATGACAACACAAAATACAAGTTAGGGAAATTGATTATACCTTCATGCAATATCCACAACGTGGAGGAGGAGACTCTTGGTAGAGGTCCTAAGGGTGGAGGAAAAGAAGAGATAGGAGAGAGAGGGGGAGAGTGAGTCTCACTCAATACCTTGAGTTTCACGAAGACCAAAATATGACAAGACTACTCAACTTCACTAGAACTCAAGAGAGGAGAAGAAATGGGGTTTTTGTGTCTTTTGGAATGGAGGAGAGTTGGGTTTATATAGTAGTGGTAGAGAAAATATGAATGGAAAGACATTTAATGAGAGTTGACAAATAATCATGAACCTATACCTTATTTTAGCCCTTCGGGAAATCTGGTGTATTAAATGTAAAGATTGGTGAGAGTGAGGAGCAAGCAAAACTCTGTTTTCTAGTAGCTACTGTAACAGCCTGTAGAGCCAATTTCAAAAAATCATATCTTACTCAATTCTGATCAAAATTGTCCCGTTATTTTGCTAAAATTGAAGCACCGGATGTCTAGTTTTTGACAAAATTAACCTCATTCATAGATTCAAAATATTCTGAAAGATATCAACGAAATGGTGAACAGAGGTCATTTGCCAAGCAACAACTGACTTATGACAGTTGTGACAGCTTTTCTTAACAGCTGGGACAGCTTTTTCAGAATAGTTGTGACAGCTGACCCAACAGCCTTAACATTACTAATTTTTCCTCATCTGGCTAAGAACTAAAACCACTAAGTAACTATCTCTTTCTTGCGAAAATACTTTCCTTTTTTGCTTCTCTTTCCTCCAATAGCTTTTACCCAAAATAGCAAGAACAACTTAAAGCTAAACATACCATTTTTAGCCAAATCCTAGGATGGATTTTTTGAAAATTCATTGCTAATTGGGACAGATTTTGGCAGAAATTATTTGCTAAAATACCCCTTTAAACTCAGCTAGATAGAGCCCCCCATCAACACCTCAAGGGGGACACCAAGAGGGAAGAACAACTCTCTCATGAACTTATCTATTCCCTCTCTCTCTAATGATCTTCTTAAGCTCTCAATGAAGTTTTGAGCTTCTGAGTTATTAGTTTCTAAATGAGGAACTAAATTCTTCAGCCTTTAGCTCATAAATGCCTTCATAAGCCCTCATCCATCCTTCAGCAGTAAATCCCAGCAACATTGCTAAACATATTACAACACTATTACCCCTCTTATACTCATTCTCTCACTCTCTATATTCAGAAAATACACCTATCTTACTGCTCCCATTTCCAAATACCTAAACACATCTCCACGCTCTTCTCCTACAAAATCTTTCCTCTTGGAAAGCAATCTCTACAACTTCTCCAGCGGTTATAATATCATATTTTTACTATCTTTAACCTTCTTATCTTTCATACTCCCATATATCATACACATTACAAATACTATATCCCACAAAATATCTATATGTTTTACCATCTCCACACTTCTCAAGAGATATTAAACGCTCATACTAAAAGCCCTTCTCATAAAAGATATAAACTTCTAATGCTAAAGCCCTTCTCCTAGAAGGCACCAAGATCTCATATTAAAGCCCTTCTCATGAAAGACACAAATCTATCTTACATAAAGCCCTTCTCTTAGAAGGCACAAATACTCCATACAAAAGCCCTTCTCATGGAAAGAAACACTATTCATAATTTCACAACAACTAAAAGAGCATTGTTAAAGGGAAAACTCATTTAAGTGAATGATAAGAGGGGCGAGCTTAACCAACCCCTACACATAGCTGGACATACTCTCTCTCCCTCCAGTTGCACCCATTTTTTCCCTTCAATCTTGAAGTTATCATGACAAACTGTCTCTCTACCGATGGAGTCATTCTATTGGAATGCAATCAACTCATTGATGCTATACAGTTGGAGCTGCAAACCATTAGAGATAAGTGATTCTGCTTCCATCTCTTTAAATTTATATTATTAAGTACATGATTACTTCACCTTTAAATACATATTACTTTATTTCAACTATTATTACAATAATTAATTAAAGCTATTATATCAAACACATATTACATATTTATTCAACCATTATCGTAATTCTTAAACTTTGATTTTAATGGTTTTGTAGGCTTAAAAATATGCTGGTAGCCGTTGGACCACGTGGCCCAATGTTGAGTTCCAGACGCAACTCCCCAAACAAACCCGGGTCTAGCAAAGTCACCCCTCCAACGGACCACATGTGGCCGAGGAACCGAAAAAGTCCCCTGAACAAATAACTAATGCGGCACCACTTGTAAGGATACTGTATAAAATTTGTAGTACCTCTAGCATTACCCAATGTTTAATCAATCATGTGTCAATAAATCTTTGCCATGTGTTCATAATTTTATAAATAAAATAATTTAGTCCAAGTCAGATACCACATCATCTGTATTAGGCCACATAGCACAAAAACTAACGTACATAAACAAAAGGACAAAAAGTAGAACATTTTGCAAAATTTAGAGAAAAAAAAATGAACTTTTATGAAAGTTTACAAACAAAAATGATATTTTACCCAATATATTTCAAATTTCCCACGGCTAGGCCAGTTCCACAAATAATTCTATACGTGGACAAGCTTGAATCCTTAGAAGAAATTATGGTAGCAAAACAAAGTAGCAAAAAATATGAGATTGAGAGGGAAACACTACTAATTGTTCAGCTGGATCAGGGTTTGGAAGCAACATTATGTGCCTGAGAGCAAAACAGAAGAGAAAAATGGTTAGGTAAGACCGTGAGAGCCTGAGATTGAGAGGGAAAAACTAATTTTTGTTTGGTGGGATTAGGGTTTGGAAGAGAAATGAAGAAGGTAGCTGATGACAAAGTCAGTGACTTCCGAGTCTGAGAGGCGAAACTAGAGTAAGGCAGAAGCAAAAGCCTAGAGAGTGAAGACTGAAGAGGAGAAATGAGAGATGACTAATGAGAGATTAAGAGTGGGCGATAGCTGAGTTGGAAACAACTCATGGGAAAAGACCTCTGTGGCTAAGATCAAAAGAGGAAAAAAATATCACTGACTCAAACAGTGACAAGCACGTTTTTTTTTTTAATATATTTTTTTTCAAAAAAACACAAGTGGCAATTAATGCGGCATTTTTATATTTTTTAATATATTTTTTTTTCAAAAAATGTAGTGGCATGATTGTACGCCCACTAACCCACATACGGCCATACAGCTTTTTTATTTTTAATATTTTTATCTTTAAAACTCTTCTTGTGGCATATACTTACTTACTTAGCCTTACTTAGACAAGACCACTCAAGAGTAGGCCTGTTCAACCAGACGAACTGGGTTTAAAAAATATATCAATTTCTACTACCTGAGTCCTTGACACACGCTAACTTTTTTTTTTTTTTGATAGGCTGACACACACTAACTTGTTTTTTAATTAAAAATTTATTTTTGCTAAATGATAACTGATAAGGATGTTAGGACTTAGGACTTAGAACTTAGAACTCTTCTTAGAATTCAAAATTTTTTTGATAAAGAACAACTCTGTTCAGTGTTCTTGGATGAACGTTCCTCTTGCCTCTTCTTAGAATGTCTTCTTCTTCTTCTTAAACCATGCTCGGGTCGGTTTGGTCTTCATCGGTGTGCAAATCTCAGCACCGATGGCCGCACCGGTCCGACGTCGGCATTGAAAATCTACCGCCGACCACTGTGCCAGAAACCTTCGGCGGAGCCCTGAGCGGGGCAGGGCGGTGCGGTTAGACCGGTTTTTTCGGTGCCAATATATCCTTGAATAGGCCTAGCTTCATTAACTATCAACCAATCATTCTCTTATTTACTAAAAATGTGCTGTAATAGAACCTTGGACAAAAATACAAACACGCAAAAAAGGGAGCATTTCCAGCAGAACCCCAGCAGTGTATTCAACACTTGACACCCGGCTGAAACTGATATAACCAGCCATTTAATACTGAAATCCCAGCAGCCAACTGCTATACCCAAAATAGCAAGATACCCTTAAAAGAGATCTTACCATTTTCAGCAAAATCCATGAAATAAATGCCCCAGCAGTATGAAATCACCCATCTGACCTCATTTGCTTCTGCCCCAAGCAACAACTGACTTATGACAGCTGTAACAGCTTTTCTTGACAGTTGGGACAGCTTTTTCAGAACAGCTGTTACAGCTGACCCAACAGCCTTAACATTACTAATTTTTCCTCATCTGGCTAAGAACTAAAACCACTAAGTAACTATCTCTTTCTTGCTAAAATACTTTCCTTTTTTGCTTCTCTTTCCTCTAGCAGCTTTTACCCAAAACAACAAGAACAACTTAAAGCTAAACATACCATTTTTAGCCAAATCCTAGGATGGATTTTCTGAAAATTCATTGCTAATTGGGACAGATTTTGGCAGAAATTATTTGCTAAAATACCCCTTTAAACTCAGCTAGATAGAACCCCCCCATCAACACCTCAAAGGGGACACTAAGAAGGAAGAACAACTCTCTCATGAACTTATCTATTCCCTCTCCCTCTAATGATCTTCTTAAGCTCTCAATGAAGTTTTGAGCTTCTGAGTTTTTAGTTTCTAAATGAGGAACTAAATTCTTCAGCCCTTAGCTCATAAATGCCTTCATAAGCCCTCATCCATCCTTCAGCAGTAAATCCCAGCAACATTGCTAAATATACTACAACACTATTACCCCTCCAGGGGCGTAGCCAGGAATTTTTATATGAGGGGGCCGATTTGAAGTATTGATATAAAAAACATAAATCACAAGTCTATTAAATATGAAATTTCAATTTTGATATATCTTAAACATTAATGAACATACAAAAACTGTCTAGTTCACTATAGACATATACAAAAATATCCACACAAAAAAAACACTTCACATCAAAATCATGTCTGGCGACGATTTTTCATGGAATAGAATTCATCCATAATCATTTCCATGGTGAAATTTCCAGCAATTTCCTTTTCTATATAAACTATCATATTATCTGCCAAAAGTTCATCCTCCATTCTATTGCGAAGTCTTGTTTTTAATAGTTTCATAGCTGAAAAAGCTCGTTCTGTAGTTGCTGTAGAAACTGGAAGAGTCAACACAAGACGAATCAGTCTATCAATTAAATGATAGAATGTAGACTTCCCTGAATTTCTAATCCCCTTAATAGCTCAGATATTGTACTCATATTCTAAAAATTTGGATGCTTTGTCACATTAAGCTTATAATGTTGCAATTAATGCTTCAAAAGAAAAATTTCCTATTCAGTGAAATCTTGAGGATAATAGTTTTAAGCCAAATTGCAAATATCACCAATTTTGAATGATCTAAAAGCATCATTAGGATTTAATGCTGAACTAAGAGTGAGAAGCTGCTGTTAGCTAACAAAATCTACTATTCAATTCTTGCAATTAAAAATCTATTGCAACTGTAAATATGTCAATTCTTAAATGATGTTCTATTGTTGTCAAAACTTCATCTTGATGATGGTATCTACCTCGAGCTTTAGTGTAACGAGCATTTAAATCAGGATTATCAATTTCATGTTGTCCACAAAATGATTTAACACTAGCAAGTAAAGGCTCCCATCCATCATCTCTCAACTTTTGAATAAGTGATTTTGTAGTTGAAACTAAATGCATGACATTTAAAAGATCCTGAGAATGTTGTTGCAAAGCTTGGCAAAGAATATTAGTAATTCCCATAATCTCTTTCAGATATGCAAAATTAAAACAAATTCAAATGATGTTAATACTTGATAAGCTCCCTCGGCATCACCACGTTGTTTATACTTAGCCCCTTCCTCAAAGATAGTATTGATAACTTTGCAAGTTGCAACAAAATTTTTTATCAAACTACAAATAGATTGAAAATGAGATCCCCAACGTGTATCTCTAGCCCGTTGCAAAGTACCAATTTGGTTTGCTCCTCTTCCAATCTCAATTTCATTAGAAGCAATCATATTCTCAATTTGTTCCCCTTGAGCATATTGCAATTCATCATTACGCTCACTAGAACCAATGACAATATTGATAATATTAGTCAAATGATCAAAGAATTAATGAACAACTTTTACCTCTCTAGATGCAGTAACTAAAGCCAATTGCAACCTATGAGCCATGCAATGTACATAATAAGCATAAGGGCATTCTTTAAGAAATAGAGCCTGTAATCCATTCCATTCACCACGCATATTACTAGCTCCATCATACCCTTGACCTCGAATATTCTCAATGTGAAGGTTGTAACGAGAAAGGACATCACATATCTCTTTCTTTAGGGTCAACGCAGTAGTATCTCTAACATGCACAACATGAAAGAAACGCTCTTTAAGAAAACCATTTTTATCGACAAATCTCAAAATAATGGCCATTTGCTCTCTCTTCGACTCATCCCGGGCTTCATCAACGAGAATGCAAAATTTTGCATCTCCAATTTCTTCACGAATAGCACTTCGCACATTACTAGCAAGAATATGCAAAATCTCCTTTTGAATTGTGGGTGATGTATATTTGGCATTTCGTGGAGCATTTTCCAAGACAACACTAGCTATTTTGTCATTGAAAGTTGATGTGAATTTTATCAACTCAATAAAATTACCTCTATTTTTTGAATCAAGACTTTCATCATGACCTCTAAAAGCACAAGCTTGGAATGCTAGCCATCGAGCACACTCTATTGAAGTTTTGAGCCGCAACCGATTATTCTCTAATTCTTTTGACGTTTGTTTCTCAATTAGCTTGTCAATATGTCGTGAATAATTCTTTAAATCCTCGCAACATTTCACAGCAATTTTATGTGGAGAGTTTGGATCTTTCCCTACATGACGAAGTAAAGGACAATTCATTCCATCATTCACCTTTTTCCAATTATTAAAACCTGTTGAAATGAATGCATCCGATCCGGGACGACCTATTGGTTTCTTACTAAAAAGATAGCAAGGTAGACAATATATCGCATCCATTGAAGGTGAGTATTCCAACCAATCCCTATGTGAATGTAATTCAAACCATGAAGGTTGAAATCGACGACGATGAGTATCATTGTTGTATGGATAGTCTATATTTTTAGGTTGATATGGACCTTCTTTGAGATAAGCTCGTCGGATTTCATCTTGTTTGTTGATAGGGAATTCACATATTTGTTTACGTGATCCTGGATCACGATCTATCTCTTCAAATTGAATTCTTGAACATTTGGAGGGGTGTTCATCAGGCATTGAAGTATCAACATTTGTATCTACAACACAGGTGTCCTAATTTCTGAATTGCTAACATCTTTTTTCTTAAAGAATGCATCAATTGTTTTTTGTTTGCTCATAATTCTTTTAGCTTTAAGAATATTACTCAAAAATTAGCCTAAAAAAAGAACTTTAAAAAATAAAATTTTAATTAGAAATTTTTACTTAGTTATATGGATGTTATTCATACTCAAGAAAAAACAAAATTTCCACTATAATTTAAACATTCAACCTATTTTTAATACAACTATAATTAATAATAACCCCTCAATTGATATTATCCATGCATACACATGATTTGGTATTTTCACACGTCCTTCTCAGTTGGGTTGAGCTGGACTAGTGGACTTGTTGCACTTGATTTGGGTCATTATACAACTCTAATATATTATACACAACTTTGGCCCATGCCTTTTTTGTGATATCCTTCTTTTTGTTAGTTTCCCCTAACATGGATAGAAACGGATTGCAGGAAGGACACAATCACACAATTATAAATGATAATTATAATCTTGACTGATATTGCCAATTCTGAGACAAACAAGTTGTTTAAGTTCTTTATGCTCTCTCTTGTGTATCTCTTACCTAATATTGTTTAGTTATATTTATTTACTTTACATGTGGGTTTCACTTGTCTAGTTGTCTTTTTTAGAGATGATTGCTGAGCTTATTATATGAGAATCTTTGGTTTTAATTTTATGACACAATTCGTTTTGGGCAGAAAAAAAAATGCTTCACTGTTTTCAAGTTCTGTTGGCAATACTATTACTGGCATTAAGCATAACAAGCTCACATGCTTTCCGGAAATATAGACATCCTAAAATAAAATCTTCAATTTACCTATCTCCTAAGTTTGTGCTGGCCTCAAACAAAAACAAAAATTAAACACACAATGACACAAATATTGTTACACAACATAAACCAAAAAATTTAACAATACTCATAGCCACATCACATGATATCTAACTAATTAAAAATAGGTAATGAATTAAAATAATTTTACCTTAGAAACTTTGTCTCCACAAAGTGCAAAGATCAAAGATGGGTGTGGGCTAAGTCTACTGCCTCTCCCTTCAAGACTGCCTTCAATAATGTATTTCTCTAAAAAATTTATGAAAATATAAAGAGCATGTAAATAATTAGATGTAGATAGTTGAGAAAATCAAAAAAAGAAACTAAAAATAAATGAATGTCTAATGCTTAAGAAAGAGATGAAAACTCACCAGCCAATCACCAAGCCAATCACCAAGTTCCAAATCTTGAAATTGGACAATGAAATATGTTGAGTGATTTGCTTTAGAAAGCAAGAACAAAGAAAATTTTGGTTAAGATTTTTTTTTTTTTTCGGACAGTGAGACTCTGTGAGAACAGGGGACTGACGGTGCAAAGGTTTTGGGGCTGTACTCTGGTAGGCAGTGGAGTCAGGAGTGGGAAGTGTATCAAAGAAGGAAGTGTATCAAAGAAGACAAAAAAGAAAAAGAAAAAAAAGAATAAGAAGTCAAGGGAATGGATTCGGTGGGGTGGGTTTTGAGATTGAGAGAAAAGTGGAATTTTGTTTGTATTATTTGGACTTGAGTCTTGACTACTTAATTGTAGGTGGGCCAATATTTTGTTTTACTTGGAGTCTAAAACTGAAGCTGGGGCCTGAGGCTAAGAAAGTAAGAATAGTGGAACTAGTATGGGTATGGGGGGGCCGGATATCATATATTGGGGGGGCCCAATTGATTTTTATGCATAGCTTAATGGATTTTTTTTTTTTTTTGCAGGGGCCATGGCCCCCCCAAGCCACTACGTGGCTCCGCCCCTGTACCCCTCTTATACTCATTCTCTCACTCTCTATATTCAGAAAATACACCTATCTTATACTCCCATCTCCAAATACCTAAACACATCTCCACGCTCTTTTGTTACAAAATCTTTCCTCTTGGAAAGCAATCTTTACAACTTCTCCAGCGGTTATAATATCATATTTTTACTATCTTTAATCTTCTTATCTCCCATACTCCCATATATCATACATATTACAAATACTATATCCCACAAAATATCTATATATTTTACCATCTCTACACTTCTCAAGAGATATCAAACGCTCATACTAAAAGCCCTTCTCATAGAAGACATAAACTTCTAATGCTAAAGCCCTTCTCCTAGAAGGCACCAAGATCTCATATTAAAGCCCTTCTCATGGAAGACACAAATCCATCTTACATAAAGCCCTTCTCTTAGAAGGCACAAATACTCCATACAAAAGCCCTTCTCATGGAAGGAAACACTATTCATAACTTCACAACAACTAAAAGAGCATTGTTAAGAGGAAAACTCATTTAAGTGCATGATAAGAGGGGCGAGCTTAACCAACCCCTACACATAGCTGGACATACTCTCTCTCCCTCTAGGTGCACCCATTTTTCCCCTTCAATCTTGAAGTTATCATGACAAACTGCCTCTCTACCAATGGAGTTATTTTGTTGGAATGCTATCAACTCATTGATGCTATACAGTTGGAGCTGCAAACCATTAGAGATAAGTGACTCTGCTTCCATCTCTTTAAATTTACATTATTAAGTACATGATTACTTCAACTTTAAATACATATTACTTTATTTCAACTATTATTACAATAATTAATCAAAACTATTATATCAAACACATATTACATATTTATTCAACCATTATCGTAATTCTTAAACTTTGATTTTAATGGTTTTGTAGGCTTAAAAATATGCTGGTAGCCGTTGGACCACGTGGCCCAATGTTGAGTTCCAGACGCAACTCCCCAAACAAACCCGGATCTAGCAAAGTCACCCCTCCAACGGACCACACGTGGCCGAGGAACCGAAAAAGTCCCCCGAACAAATAACTAATGCGGCACCACTTGTAAGGATACTGTATAAAATTTGTAGTACCTCTAGCATTACCCAATGTTTAATCAATCATGTGTCAATAAATCTTTGCCATGTGTTCATAATTTTATAAATAAAATAATTTGGTCCAAGTCAGATACCACATCATCTGTATTAGGCCACATAGCACATAAACTAACGTACATAAACAAAAGGACAAAAAGTAGAACATTTTGCAAAATTTAGAGATAAAAAATGAACTTTTATGAAAGTTTACGAACAAAAATGATATTTTACCCAATATATTTCAAATTTCCCACGGCTAGGCCAGTTCCACAAATAATTCTATACGTGGACAAGCTTGAATCCAAAGTAGCAAAACAAGTCCGTCAAAAAAAAAAAGTGCAAAACAAATTAAGTTTTAAAAAATAAGGCCTTTAATTCTCAACATAATTGCAAACTGCAAACTTGAAGGGGGAAAAGAATCCAAGACAAGAATTCCAAAAATAATTCTCAAAGAGGATAAACTTGAATCTAGAGTAGTGTGATTGCAAAATGGTTCTCCATTTGTTTCTCAACATAATTACAATACAAAACTTTCAAATGTTTGGTGTGACGTACAATTTTTCAAACATAAATCGCCAAAAGGAGCTCCGGCTCCCACAACCACAAACCACCAAAAGTTGTTCCAGCAACCCGGTCCACAAGACTGGTGGCTTATCCATCAAATGAGGGGAAAGCAACATGTTTTTGTAAAATGCTCTACCAAGTTTTTTGCTGGTAAAACGTTTTACAAAATTTTAAAAGAATTTTTTGCTCAACAAAAAACATTTTAAGGTTTAACAAAATTTTACAATGATGAAACAAACATGAGAAAATACATAAAATATTTTTCTAAGAAAATTTTAGAAGATACAAATAAAGCATTATTCTCAACATAATTGCAAATTTGGGGGTAGAATCCAAGACAAGGATAAGGAGACAATTGATAAGTACATTATTTTCATTCAAGATCTAAATCTTCTAAGGACATGTAACCTACAAATTGCACTCCTAACAGTGGTGATTGAAATGGATTTCATTGCAACCATCAACCATAGATATGAATTTCCTTCCATTTCACCCCAAACAGCTGAAATTTTCTATCATAATACGTTCACCAATATGAAACACCATTTTATTCCAAATTCTAGCTCATTCCACTAAATTCCACCCGGTATGGTGATCTCGGCCAGTATGTAAATGAATCATATTTTTTTCTAAATTTTTTTTTATTTTTTTATTATTGCTTCACTCACTTATGAATTTTTTTTTTCTTTAATAATGTTTTTTCTTGTTTACTTTAATCACATGACTTGATTTTTTTCTTCATTAATATATATTTTTTATTTTTCTTATATATGTCCTGTTATATATTTATATTATGTAATAATTTTGAATTAATAATTTGACATGTATAATATGTGATGCAGGCTTCAGGTATACAACTTTTGTAATATATATAGACACACGCACACAAACAAAAAGTATTAGTGTATGTTTGGATTGCACCGAAAAAGAAAGCAGATGCGTGTCTGCGTTTTTTGTGTGGGCTCTGTGCATTGTTCACGGGACCCGCAAGTACTTTTTTCAGCAAAAACAACTTTAAAACTCGGTACTACGACACTATTCACATATTTAAAAATTATTTTGTTACAGTGTTTTCAGTTTTTAGCAATAAGTAGTATCCAAAGAAACCCTTAGTAGTATCCCAAGACGGTATGCATATGCATAAACTGGTACCAATATGTTCCGTTCTAATAGACAAACCAAAACGGTATTCAGAGAACATTGTCATTAACTAAGAAGAAAAAGGATTAGCTTCAAACAGAAGAATTCTAATACAACTAAAGCTCAAGTTTTTCTGCAAACAAGGGAGAAGGGTGGACGGCATGAGGCTCAAGAAAATGCAAGCCTAGCGGCCAAAGAGATATTGAAATTAAAAGTTTAGTTCTGAGGTGAGGGCTAAATAATACAAGACCTCCATAGGCTGAGTTTTGCAATTACCATATTAAGGGTTGAGATTCCACTAGGATTGGAATAATGGAATTCTATATGTATTGATTTAACTGTAACAAATGGGAGAACCACGATTAATAGAATTCGGCACATTATGTCTTCTTTTAATGGTGAGACTCCATTTCTATTCTTTTACATGAAACTCCCAAAACATCTTAGTGATACTCAAAGACCTCCTAGTCTTCTCCTATTTTTCTTTAACTTTTCAGCCCATGCAAGACAGCTACTATTTGCTTTATTCCTCAATAAATCCTGAAATTGAAAATCCACCACTCACAAGTAATTTTTAGGTATTCTCAAAGCACAAAAAATACTGTTCTCTCCTCTAGCATTCATAATGGGATCTGCTCATTAAATTCATGTTGGAATCCATTATGAATGTGAAGGAGAGAGCACCATTTTTCTGTACTTGAGAGGTATATAAGGATTTCCACCATTCACAACCCTTGAAGAGCACATTTTAACTCAGTTTTTTTTTCTTTTTTTTTCTCTCTCTCTCTCTCTCTCTCTCTGTCTATTATTTGAGAGGAGCTCATTGGCTTCACAATTATTTCGCTATTATTGCATTAACACGTTTCTAAGTAATGATAAATTGATAATAACATCAACCTAGGAGGTATAGAGCTGACATATATCAAAGAACATGTGAACCAAAATCCTTGATCGCTTACCTTCACCCTGAGTAACAAGCAATGATATAGAGAACACATTTCATAGGAACAAGAGCAGTTGTAAATATTAGAACTTGAACAAAACAAATAGAGAAAAATGGTTTCAATTGCATATGAACACATTCATAATCCAAAATTCAGAACTACTAAATGCTTATGATAAAAGAGAAGGGGAAAAGGGCATCATCCTACTCATCTGTTATAAAAGATCACAGATACAAACAACACAAAATTGTTCAAGTAAAATAACATAAAATACATCATAATCTGTGATTCAGTCAATTTACAAATTAATAAATAACCTACCAAATGATTAGTCAAAAGAAAAATACATTCTAACGCTCTGTTTGTTTCAACAATGACGTTTTCTAAAAAATGAGACATTTTCTAAGAAGCATTTTCTATAAAACTATCTCATTTTCTAATGTTTGGTAGCAACTTTAATTGAGTTGAAAAACAAACTCCTAACTTCTCATATTTAGTTTGTAGTGAGATAGAGTTGTTTTCCAAAAAAATTTATTGGAAAACAATCTCTAAAAATAAGCCATACTTTTTATATTGACAAAAAATAGTTTTCCTTTGACTCATCTTTTTTTATGCTACCAAATATTGGAAAACAAGGAAAACTATCTTTACACAAGATTTTCCATTGAAACAAACAGAGCGTAAATAATTATGTTCAGTGTCTAGTAGTATTGGACCCATTGAGATGATGACATATATCCACTTCTGGACACGTGTCACCATTTGACAAGGTCCAGTGCACTAAATGCAGTGAACCTTAACCAAGTCCAATAATTATATTTCTCTCTCTAGTAAAAAATTTCATTTCATTTTATTGGGAAGAGAATCAAACAGTCATTAAAATATCCACCCAACCATAAGAACATAGAGCAGCAGTTTTAACAAGAAACACGCAAACTAATGAAATCAACATCCAATGAACCAGAAATTTAAAAATATTCATATATTATTCAGTCAACTTACTGACCAATTATTCATCCAATGACCATTACTTGTACCTTGTCTCTGACCTTGATATCAGCAAGACCAGTAATCAGAAAGCAATTAAATAACAAAATGAAATGAACACCCAAGCTATATGTTTAAGAACACAAAATTAGATCATAAAATTTGACATTATTACAATGGACCGAACATTAACATATTCTTTACATTCAATAGAAATGAGAACTGCATCAATGACAAACAATCACAATTCATAAGGTTGCATTTGCATTATCCAATTCTTGATATCACTTACAATCTAGCCTTACCAATAAAAAATATATGTATCTCTTTTACAGCTTGTCAGGGGATATATATATATTCTCTTTCCATTCTTTTATAAACTCCCAAACACACTAAAGAAAATGAAACATAGTACATTCAATTCTTTTAAGATCTATCCATTCTGTTTCATTCCCTTTTTATTTTATTGGAACACCAAAATTTTATTGCATACTTCCCAAGGAAATTACATCATGGAGAAGAGTTTGTCCTAAGAAACAAGGGTTCTCTTCCATCCAAGTAGAAAAATCAACAATGCCCTTGGCATGTTTAGCTAAAAGGTGCACTGGCCAATCTAGCCTAAAGACCCTAAACAGAGCAATTGTAATCTGCATTAATTTTTCTTTGATGTGTAAATATACCCTGCATCAATATTGATATCCAACAAACATCATGCACCCTATGTACACAAATACTAATTTCACATAACTGTATATGATAGAGAAGTGCTACGTCCACAACATTTTCACAACAAATCATAGGCGGTTAGTTAATATTGGTTATAATTTGAATATATCATTAAAATTACATTTTTGCCCCCACCAATAACAACCTGTAATAACCTGCCAATTAAAATTTGTTGTGAAAATGTTGTGGACTCAAAACAAGGAGTAAAGAGCAACAATTTCCCTATTATTAAACTTAAATTCCTTCAAAAATGATTAAAAAAAACAGCCCCCATCCATAACCCAGTCAAAAAAGGTAGAACCTCATAAGCCATTACCAATTCCTGCTTGATGGTACCAGAAATAACATCCAAGTTCCTAATGGAACTCATGTTGTTCCCACCTGAATCTTTACATGCAAGTTGTTTTCCTTGGAAGTTCTAACTCCACCAGATTTGACTTATTTTAACCCAATAAATCCCGCAAAGCAACCCAAAATAAAATCCTCACACTATCCATATTATCTGAACTGTCAAATTCTATGCACAACTGCATAGCCTGATGTGAACAGCTATATTCAAAGTAGAACGCAACCCAAGTTAAAATAATTCTTCACTTCAACAATTAAGCATAACACAAATATTTCATTTCACCTCCATCTCCAAACTTCTCCCACTTCAACTACATTAGACTCTTCATATTAAATAAATCATTCAGTACTTCTTTGAAACTCACTACTACACCTTTATTACCTCCAGAAAAACTGAAGTTATTATCCTCTCTTCAGTCATGCAATTTCATCTTTGAACTCCATCCATATAACAATGTAATGTATCACTCACCACATGCCTGGCATTCTTAGCATCAAGAACTGCCTTCAAAACTTTAGCTCAACCATTAGTTACATAAAAACTTAAAATATTCCTATCATATCTCTCAGATTCCCTTTCTCCAATAGCCAGCTTTTCAACCCCCATGAAAATCCATCTTCTAATCCCACAGTTGGCACTAAAACATAACTAGTACAAAAACAACATACAAAACTGACTAAAAAGAAACAAAGATGTCCCAAGATTTTTGACAGATACTCTTAACTGAAAGGCAAGCATTTACATCTTCTTGGTCATCATAAGTATAAATCAGAGTAATCATAAAATATAGCTGCACTTAAGCACACCAGACAAAAAACACCATTGCCGACCTACCATACCAACCCATAATTCAGAAACTACATACAGTTTTTCATAGCATCAGTGTAAAAAAAATCAAACATAAACATCAGTACTCAAGTACTCAACCATAACAAAAAGCCTAGATCCCTCTTCAATCAAATCTAGACATACCAACTTTCTCCCACACCAAATTTCCTGCACACATAAAAAACCCAGACACCCAATTCACTCAATCTACAAAAGTAACACATTCTTTCACCACAATAAGCAAACTCAAATACCATTTTTAAGGCAACAACAATAGCCAGAATCCCAATTCAGCTAAATTTACAGTATAAACAAGATTCGCCAACCATAATTGACAATCCTCAGAAACTGATTATACACACATCACAGTCTCACATAACAACCAGTCAGTCATCAACAACACCCATATCATCAATTTTCATCAAATGCAAATTTCATCACAAACACACACACATAACCACGATAACTGGAATCCAAATTGAGTAAAATTTACAGAATATAAAAATTAACATTCAACATATTTAACATTCCTCAGTAACTAATCATACACATATCACATTCTCACATAATAATAGTAATAATAATAAGTCTCACCAAATTCTCATCAAAACCCAACAAGCCATGATTACCCTCTGGCCTTAAGCTCGGCGAGCCGCCTCGACAGGTCATCCTCATCGACCTTCTCCGAGGTGGACTCCTTCGTCGGCACGGCATGCGCCGCCGGCTGCGGCAGGCCGACGGAGACCTCAAGGCCGTAATCATCCGCAACCTGTTGCATCAAGCTATTCACCTCCCCTTCGGGCGTGGACAGCGAGGTGGAACCGGCCATCGCGCTCTCCATGAACTCGGCCTGGACCTCCATGTTGACAAACTGCTTCTCGAACGAGTCCATGGTCTCAGACATCTTCTGGAGATTCCCGGTGGCGAGCGAGGACTCGAGGGACTTCACGATGTTCCCCATGGACTTGTTGATCGTGGACATCTTCGCCTGCGTGTCGAGACGAGCCACGACGGCGTCGAGGCGAGAGGCGAGGCGGAGATAGTTCATCTGCTCGGTGCGTTTCCGGATTGCGTTCTCGGCGTAGATTCGAGCTCCGTCGATGTTGCCTTTCTCCATGGCTTTCTTGATCTTCAGCTTCTCGGATTTCTCCTCCTTCTCGCATTTCTTGGATTGGCGTTGGAGCGACTTCGACGTGAATTTCAGCTCCATGATCTGGTTCAAAAGCTTCTCTGTGTTTCCCATGGCTGAGGAATTCGGAATCGGATTTCGAATTCTAGGGTTTTGCTTTTTCAGAGAGAGACAGAGAGAGAGAGAGGGATTTGTTGAATTCTGGATTTGGGTTTGATTAAGGGGGTAATATATACGGAGGAATGAATGGACGGTGTTGATCTTTTGGACTGAAGCGAGTAAGGGTTTAATCACCGTTGATTTATGTGGGTTCCGTGTGAGCGTGTGTGGTGGGTCCAGACTTAAATATTCGGATTTCTTAGTTCTGAGTTCTTTCTGAATGAAAAGTAGAAGGCAATTTCTATGAATGAAGAAATAAGGAAGCGTGTTTGAGTTAAAAGCAGGCCAAGGTAACCGTTGAGATTGGGATAGCACTTAGAAACGCGACTAACTTTTTCTTTCTTCTTTTTTTTTTTTCTTTTTTTTTTTTGGGTTAAGACTTAAGAGTCTTCTTCGCTAGGTGAATTTTAGGAAAGATGAAAAAAAAATGAAAGAAATTTGGTGAAAAAACTAATTTTGTGGATATTTGGTTGGAGGAAGGAGAGGAAAAAAAAGGATAGGCCTAGGTATTTTCTCTTCGTTGAGAGTTATGACAAAATTTCAACTCTATTTTTTTTTATGTAGGTAGAATTTCATCTTTTATAGAACCCTAATATATTTTACTAAGAGTAAAGTTTAGCTATAAAATTAGTTGTAGTCTTAAACTATAACTTTATTTAATATTTTTTTATTGGAGGTGAATTTGTCAAAATTCACCATTGGATTACATCTTCTTCTTATATCTTCCATACTTGCAAATTTCTAGAAAATTAATGGTTAATAGCTAAATCATTAATAAATTGTTCAAATTATAAGTTTTTGTAGTTTAAAATTATGTATAAAATATAAGTTTATAGATCATATAGTAAATAATATCCAATTGACATAAAATTTTACGTGTATACTAAGAGTGTAAAGAACATGTAATTCACTTTTCAAAAAAAAAAAAGAATATGTAATTCAACGGTTAGATTTTCAAAATATGTAGTAATATTTATTTTATTAAATAAGGTTATAACCTTAAGTTACAACTAATTTTATGACTAAATTTTGTCCTTTTACTAATTGAGCCAACTAGAATTCACATGTTATTAACCATTCTTAAGAATAGTTGAATTTTCAAGTTTGTATTGACTTATTAACAACTACTTGTTAGATTGGTAGTTGTGAAATATTTTGTATGATTAGACTTATTATATGCCATACTAGGTTTTTTTTTTTTTTTTTTTTTTTTACTAGATAGAAATTTTATTCTAACCTAATCTAAATGTATATGTCTGCAAAACTCCAAGAGACTTGAACCTCGATCCTTACCCCCCATACTCATAGACACTTATACTTGTAGAGTGACTATCGCATCAAGGTGGGTGGTGGTCGTACTAGTTGAAGTCTCATGTTTTTCACAATTTTGCTTATATTATTTAATATATAATTTACTTGAAAAATAATAAATAAATGAATAGTTATTAATGCATAATTTTACAATTCACACCTGACGTATCGAGTAGTTGCTTCTAACGAAATATTTTTAAATCTCTTTTACTTTCTCCCAATTTATATATCTTTATTTCTTTTACATTTTTCATCCTCTAAATCTCGTGTCTATTATTATATACCACGTACCACGACAGGTAGCATATCTTTTCTTACAAAGAAACAAGAGACTTCTACGAATTCAAGCCATAAATAACATATGCACTAGATATTTAAGTTTTTCCAACATACTTGAATGGATAAAATAAAATGAATTTCTTTTTTTGAATGTTAAAATATATAATCAAGATTGAATTTCTTTTTTTGAATGCAAAATATATAATTAAGATTGCTTTCATGTATAAGTGAATGTTTTATATATAAAAATTTTGATTCTATATATAGTTTTCTCCAATATTTCAATAGTTTTCAAATCCTACAAAACGGAGAAATCGTATGAAAGAGTCAAGTTTGAAAGTGGGCACTATAATAGTGAAACTAAATGCAATATATGTTACTTTGAAATTTAATTTAATTCATTTAATACCTAATTTCTTAGTATTTTCATTTTCATAAAAGTTTGAACTTGACTATACTATATATGAAAGAAAATTATTAGGTAGTTCAGGTGTAACACCCTCAGAGTATGTAAGTATTATCCCACTTTAACTAAGTTGCTTACTTGTGAGACAAAATGATTTTAGCAAATAAAAAGTTAAAAACTTATTTGTTTAAAATCACACTTATACAAAATAAGTTAAGCAGCAAACATGTACTACAATATTTTAACATATCATGAACAAATTCCTTCATATCATAGTTACACAAGATTTCATAGGGCCTAATTGGCACCAAATTTATAATACATTAATACATCTTAATTTTAAAACCTTAACCCTATGTTTGGATGGATTCTCCTCTCCCTCTGTTCCAACACATCCCAAATTGTTCCCCCTAAATATTATATACAGCCTTGGTAATCAGTACATATACAGCCTTGGTAATCAGTACAGGCAATACAATGTGACCCAACGAAGATTAGTGGTAGGTATTTGATACCTTCATGACTATTTATAATTCAAGTTAATTAAGTAGTTTACATAATTTTTATGTCATAAGTTTTTGTTTGGAAAATGAATTTACGACTTCCTAGCGAATAATTAATTTTAAAACCACTTTTGATAAGACCATGTTACAATAATTAATTTTGTTTAAAGAGTTCAAAATTATGCAGAATCTAGAACTTATGTGAATCCTATTAAGCAAAGGAGGAGTTCATGAGAAGAACACTCACCTTACTTAAGATTATGAGTTTGGAGTATATTTAACCGACCCCTTAGTGCCTACAACACAAAGATTAGATTGATAGAATAAAGGAATTAAAGAACACAATAGTTTTTGGGAATCACAACTCATGAACAAAGTTTAATTGAAAATGGTTTTGAGAAATTAAATTAGAACATTAGTTTCTGCCTTAGAACTAACTAAAGAGAGGTTTTGAATGTTTAAAAAATGTGCTGGGGTGCTATGTGAGAGTTTAGAGAAGATGAACTAGGGTTTTAGAGAAGATGGAGACAAAAAATAAACTCTTTTTAGCTAGACTTTCGATTGGAGACATGAGGTGAGTATTTATAAGTTAAAATTAGGGTTTTCAAGACTTTTTAGAGTTCTTTGAACGTTTCCAAGGGTCTAGGGGGGGCTAGCTCACATCAAAGAATGATGTTTTGAACCCTTAAAAATGAAGTTCCACTGCCCGTAAAATGAGTGTGTGTACGCTTTTTTTTTTGTGCGCACGCACACTTGATTCATGTGTATGCATACCCTAATTCCTAACAACTCTAATAGCCTGACTTCAAACAGTTA
Source organism: Castanea sativa (assembly GCF_040712315.1). Classification (NCBI taxonomy): domain Eukaryota; kingdom Viridiplantae; phylum Streptophyta; class Magnoliopsida; order Fagales; family Fagaceae; genus Castanea; species Castanea sativa. The sequence continues at coordinate 12,331,409 of NC_134023.1, forward strand.
TAACTCACTCAATCTAAATCCAACTTTGAAAAAATTTGTGTTCAAATTGAAGCCTAGGATGTCTACTTTCTAATGCAATAAACCAAACTCAAAAAAGTCTTTGTGGATCAAAGGTTATAGTCAAAACAATGAGCAAAGACCAATTTTCAGAATCGATCTCAAAAATGATTTGAGCACTTTTAAATTGTAATTACTTCAAAACTATTGTGAACTCTTTAATTACTATTAGTTAACATATGTCAAGCTCATCAATGGGGCCGGAGATCAAAATTTATTAACGGTTAAAATGAGCTATCTACAATAACAGGGAATGTTTCCTCTCCTCTTGACCTTGCAGCTATGTGAACGAGACACACCTTTGGTGTTTCGCTAAAAATGTATTCTCTCAAGTTTAGCTATGTTGTCCCTTTAACATGATATTTACATGCCTGAGGTCGGGATGAATTACGTGGAAGGGCCTTGTTAAAAGACTTAAATGCCCTTGGCTCTGACTTTAGTGGTACCACATGATTTGTTTGGCTTTGCTGCACCACCGCCACCATGAGAAAACCATAACACTCTCTCTCCTCCGTTCTACTCTCTCCAATTCAAGATCAAAGCTTATTATCATTTAATTTTGCTAGGTATTTGAAGAAGGTTTTGGATTTGCTCTGACTCACGACTTTTGGTGTCCTCTTTTCTTTTTAATTGTCTTTGGCATCCTAGTTAGTAATTGGGCCAAACTTATGCGTACGTCCGTAGTTTGGAAAAAAACTAGTGTTTCCCGTCAAGCTTATCGTGTATTTGTTAAACTAAAAGTTTAATCTACATTAAATACGGCTAACGTTACATTCGAATATGAGATATGACTTCGCTACTAAATAGTCGTTTGATGGATAAAGCAATTGCCGTCAAAGACTTGAAATTTCAAACATAGCTAAAAGGGTAAAGCTATATAATTCTAAATGATGACTTTAACTCACTTCAAAATAGACTCTCAAACAATATCTTCTCAAAAAAAAAAAAAAAACAAAACAAAACAAAACAAAAAAACAAAAACAACAGGTTCACTTTAAAATAGGATTAGGAGTCTAAACGTAATTAAAAGCTATCGTTTATTTGTTTTTAAAAATAAATACTCAAATAAGTTGCCTTTATTAAAAAAAAAATATGTCAACCATTAATCTCTTTTACTTTCTCTCAATTTATACATTTTTTTTCCTACATTTTTCATTCTCTAACGCTCTGTTTGTTTCAGCATTAACATTTTCTGAAAAATTGTTAATTTTCCAAAGAGCATTTTCTAGAAAACTATATCATTTCCATTGTTTGATAACGACCTTGAAAATAAGCTTGAGAATGTTTTCTGGTGTTTGGTATGCAAATTTTTATTTTTATTTTTTATATTTCTTGTGTAATTTAAAACATGCGTATTATGTAAACTAACTAATGTAATCAATATTAAAAAAAAAAAAAAAAACCAAGGATGAATTTGGTTTTCATACTAAAATTTTGACAATATATACAATAAAAATTAGCTGTCAAATTTTCATGATCTCTACTACTCATTTTACTTATATATATGGACAGGAACGTCCACACACACACACATTTATATATATATATATATATATATATATATATATATATATATATATATATATATATATATATATTAACCATTTGTCTATATACGTAAAATTGACAAGAGAATACATCTTTAATAAGTACAAAATAACAATAACTTTTCATTGTCTACTCTTTTTGCTAGTATACTAATTGTCTACTATGGTCAACCAGAAGTCTTTAATATTACTCAAAATTATGTATTTATATAATGTATCTACATAATATATCATCACTACATAATATCTGCATAATGTATCTATCAACAAAAAAAATTGTGTTATGTAAAAGTAATTTAGAGCCATATAGGCACTATGTTTAAAATTTTCGTCTTTTACTTCATTAATTCATTCTTTCTTCTTATTTATTTTTTATATATATTTTTTAGCACTTTTATGTGCAAAAAAAAACTTATACATGGAATCCATCAAACCAAAAGTTTCTTAGAGAAAAAAATAAAATCTAGTTTGAAATTCAAAGTAAATAATTAGGATTTTGGTAGAGAGGAATGAATAATTACTGCTGCAAATATGTTCTCTTTTGCAAGTTGGTAGAGAGGAATGGAATAATTACTGAGTAATGAGAGAAAAAAAAGTTACTCAAAGAACTGTGTTATAAAGGGGAAGAGAAATATGGAGAGAGAGTGAGGGAGAGAGATCTATGGAAGAGGAGAGACCAGAGTGAGTGATAGTGAGGGTGTGAGGAAAGAAAAAGAAAAGGGAAAAGAGTGAGAGTGAGAGTGAGAGAGCGTATTGTGAGATAGAGATTGTTTTCCAAAAATTTTTTTTGGAAAACAAGCTATAAAAAACAAGCCTTATTTTTATTAGGATTTTCTATTGACTAAAAATAGTTTTCTGTTGACTAGTTTTTTTTTTTGTGCTACCAAACACTGGAAAATGTGGAAAACTATCTTTACAGAAAGTTTTCCAGCAAAACAAACAGAGCGTAAATCTCTTATGTACCAAGACAGGTATATCTTTTCTTACAAAGAAAACAAGAGACTTTTACGAATTCAAGCCATATAACATATACATTAGATATTTAAGTTTTTCCAACATACTTGGATAAAATAAAATGAATTTCTTTTTTTAATGTCAAAATATATAATCAAGATTATCTTTCATTCATAAGTGCATGTTTATCGAGAGGATTCAGAAAGTTAGTTATTACTTTTTTTTCTGTCAAAAATACCCTAAATTAGTTAACCAACAATTTAAAAATGGGGTTAAAATAGTAAATTGGCAAAAGAAAATTAGTTATTGCTTTTTTTATTGTAAAAATACCTCTACCTAAAACTTAAAAATATGATTAAAATAGTAAATTAACAAAAATAATAAATTCTTACATCTATGTTGAAATGCCTTCCTGCTTCTAATAAACTCTTACTTTTACGTTGATTTAAATTCTTACATCTACTCACTAACTCCCTACAAAATAGGATCACTCCTTTGTTAGTTTTAAAACTCCTCCAATCTACAAAACTTACCGCACTTATTCATCACACCCTTAGATTTTTTTTTTTTTTTATTTTATTTTTTTTTTTTTGTGATTGGAAAAAGTAGAAATTCTAAATTATAATAAATACAAATTATTAATCTTTACCCAAAAAATAGAAAAGCCTCTCAGCACGCAAGTGAATTCGCGTGTTTAGAGGCTAGTATATATAAAAATTTTGATTCCATATATAGTTTTCTCCAATATCCAATAGTTTTCAAATCCTGCAAAAATGAGAAGTTGTATGAAAGAGTCAAACCTTGAAAGTTGGCACTATGACAGGGAAACTAAATGCAATATATGTTACTTTGAAATTTAATTTAATTCATTTAATACCTAATTTCTTAATATTTTCATTTTCATAGAAGGTAGATTTTTTTTTTTTTTTGGGAGTAAAATAGAAGTTAGAACTTGACTACACTATATATGCCGCTTTGATTGAAAATTATTAGATAGTCTGGGTGCAATACTCCCGGAATATGTAAGTATTATCTCAATTTAACTAACTTAGTTGCTTAATTGTGAGACAAAAAAGTGATTTTAACAAATAAAAAGTTAAATTTATTTGTTTAAAATCACACTTCTACAAAATAAGTTAAGCAGCAAACATGTACTACAATATTACATATTTTAACATATCATGAACAAATTCCTTCATATCATAGTTACAGAAGATTTCATGGGGCCCAGTTAGCACCAAATTTATAATACATTAATACCAAGAAATTTCAATTCCACCGCAGCAAATAATCTTGATTTTAAAACCTTTACTCTACGTTTGGATGGATTCCCCTCCCTTTGTTCCAACACATCCCAAATTGTTCCCCCTAAATATTATATACCGCGGTAGTGATCACTACAGGCTATACAATGTGACCCAACGAAGATTAGTGGTGGGTATTTATTTAATTCCTTCATGACTATTTATAATTCAAGTTAATTAAGTGGTTTACATGATTTTTACACATGATGTTTATGTCATAAGTTTTTGTTTGGCAACTGAATTTACAACTTCCTAGTGAATAATTAATTTTAAAACCACTTTTGATGAGACCATGTTACAATAATTAATTTTGTTTAAAGAGTTCAGAATAATGCAGAATCAAACACAAATGATATAATGAGGTGAAATGCCAAACCTTTACTTATTCTGTATGTTATTATCATCATCAAGCAGATTCTTGATAGTATTTGGCACATTTGGGGCTCTTTAATTTGTTGAATTGGGTTATTTGGTGGAATTTGAGTTAGTGAATGCTAAATAGATGCTGAAGCATGCAAAGAATGTTTATTTTCTGCAGAAGATAACTGTTTATATCATGATTGGGCAAGTTTTTGGAGTGTTAAATGTGTACAGTTGGTAGGTAGATGGTACTTTTGGCGCTAAGTGATTGTATATCATTTTAATCCCCCATCTTGTTTGGTTACTAAGATGATACGACAAAGAAGTACTACATATATTGACAGTAGTAAAAAATAAATGGTAAGAATTCAATTAGACATTATTCAAGTTTTAACAAACTAACAAGTATAAAGATGATGAAAAAAACTATATATATATATATATATATATATACATATATATATACATACATATACATACACACACACTAAAAAATCTAGTATTTTTAGGATGTGCAAACGCAGGCTCGTTGGGTAGTTGTTCGAAATGAGGATTTGCGGTGGAAGCCGCCTGATCTTGGCCTTTACAAAATCAATTTCGATGGTGCTATGTTCGCTAATCAGGTTAGTGCAGGACTCGAGTGGTCATTAGAGATTGGGAGGAACGGATCATCGTTGCCTTGAGTTAGAAAGTGAGGTATCCGGGCTCTGTGGATTTGGTGGAGGCCTTAGCTGTGCGTAGAGCAATTAGCTTTGCCAAAGAACTCAGCATTCATTAGATGGTGATTGAAGGTGATTCATTGCGAGTTATTCAGGCAATTAATGGGACCAGACCAGTTCGGACTATGTATGGTCATATTATAGATGATATTAGATTTTTGCCTTCTTCTGTTTCTGGTAGTTTTTTATATGTTAAATGCAAGGGTAATAGATTAGCTCATGCCCTCGCTCGAAGAGCAGTTTCAACTACAGATACTGATGTGTGGTTAGAAGAACTACCACCGGACTTGGATGGTGTTTTTCAGTCTGATTTTCCATAATAAAGTGCCTTTACCTTTTTCTCAAAAAAAAAAATCTAGTATTTTCTCCCTTTAATTTCCCCAAAGTTGAGGGAATAAATAAAAAATATAAACTAAATTATATAGAATGTTTTTGGACTTTGGTCTATTCTGGGCTTGATGAAACTTACACTGCGATTATTGTTAATCAAGTCAATATAAATCAATTTCTCAAAAAAAAAAAAAAAAAGAAGTCAATATAAATTAAATTCTATTTTACATTTTATTTATTGAAATCGCACCTTACAAAACACGTACGTTTCACGTTTGACTTCTAGTTTTTTGTTTTTTGTTTTTTCCTCAGATTTTATCAAACCATTTGAACCCGAGACAAGTTGAGTGGTAATAGCGATTTATACACCTTGAAATATTGCCCATTGAAGAAGTCCACATTACATTTGTTTGTACTTTATAACTTGTTTGTACATTGGATAGAATTAGATAAAGCAAAAAGGAAAGTGAATAATGAAGAAAAAACTGGACTGCAATGTCATGTCATACCCTATACCTTGGGCTCGTTCAATTTTTTTTTTTTTTTTTCTTTTCAAAAAGGCCCAAGACCATGAGTATGGCATAGGCCTTGTAGGAGACCGAACCTTTCCATGCCATGGGGTTTTGAAATCCTGATTTATCATAAGTCCACCATGAGATTGTAAAGTTGAGTGATAGGTAAATGGACCAGGCCCCCAAAAGAAATGAAACAAGGGGCAAGACTCTGTACAAGCAAAGTGAGTGAACTATGTTAATGGTAGTTTTATTACCAAACACTATTTTATAATTTTTTATCATAACTTTAATATGGTAGATTGTGAGTGGTTATCTATCCCTTACACATGAACCCACCATTTTTTCTCTACTGCTCACACTCTTTCATGTCACAGTTGTGGTATAGAAGTTATGAGATAAGTTGTGATACTAGATTTTCTCTTCAGTTAGTGGGCCATGACAAAGAAAATTGGGTCTAAAAAACCAAAGACCCATAAAAAGACTTTAAAATACCTTGGGCATATTTTCACTTGGTATATGCATAATTATCAAAACATGAATTGTATCATATCATATATAGTAAGATATATAAACATCTAATAAAATTATAAAAACAAATTATAAATATACATATATAAAAAGATATATTAATTATAAATTCAGAATATATTAAACCAATGACCAATTTAATTATTACTTATGTAATAATAGTTAATAAAACTAACTAAATAAATCAAAGTAACATATGTCTATAACATACACATTCAAATTGGGTATTTGGTGTGCAAGATTATCTTAAATTTGTTAGGTTTAGGAATTGGGCCTGTGGTCATAATGGTTGCTAGTAGGAATTAAGGTTGTGGACTTTGAGTATAAGCAAAAACTAGATATAAAGTTAGGTCCAAGACTTGTTACGGATTTCTTTTTAATATGGTTTTCAAATTGGATTATTTAAAGAACCAATAAATGGAGAGGTTTAAGGTTTTCAAAATTGAACCACAATGATATTATAATTACTTGAGTAATTAATTAAAACAAAAATATAGATATTAGATTTATAAAATTAGCAAAGTAATTAATTATATGATTTAAGCATGTTTTTACAAATTAAATAACAAAGTTAATAAAAATAAAATAATAAAGCATGAAAAAAAATTAAAAATTAAAAAATAATTTTTGAAGTATAAAAGTATGAATATCTTTGCAAGATTTTAAATAATACGTCCACAACATTTTCACTACAAATTCTAAGTTGCAGACTGTTATTGAGCAAAATGTAATTTTAGTGATGAGCCTAAATAATAATAAATAACAATCTGTCATGTAAGATTTGTTATGAAAATATTGTAGTCGTAACATTTCTCAAGGTAATATCCTTCTTGTTGTTATTACTCGTTACTTTTTTTTTTTTTTGAGACTATTACTCTTGTTACTTATTACTGCAATGAAATTCAAAGAAAATACCAACAGAAGATGCTATGCAAGTTTTCTATGCTTAATGAGCTTCCACTAACTAAATTACTTACACCTGAAAGAGGGAGTTGCCAACAACATATCCACAACAAGGGATTGCCAATTTAAGGAATCATTGCCCTGAATATTTGGTAAATGATGTCATCAAAAGGCTAGAATACCAAGTTTTCTAATGGCACAGATATGTATAATGCTGTCATGTTGCTATTATGGTCCCGTTAAGAAACTTGGTTGCTTAATTTTATAAAATATAAATTATTCAAATTTGACAATTAAATTATATGTTTGAATTTAATTGAGGAAATCCAAGGTACAGTTCTTAAAGAATTTTTTTGAAATTTTAACACTTGTAATAACATAAAGTAAAATCAAAATTTATTCCATGAGCTTGCCATATATTTCCAAATTCCAATATCACCAAAAAGCAGAACAGAACGTTCTGCACTTACTTCCCATCTCAACACCTAAATTCTGACAAGATTAGCAACCAAAAAAAAAAAAATACAAATTAATCAACTCAAAAAAATCCAATCCTATCCCAAAATTACCCACTTAAATTGCCAAGATCCTATTATCCAATCCAAACCCCACAAATGCCCCTTTACAGAAAAAAGAAGAAGGCCTAATTACACAAGATAACCCTTGTGATTGCAAGAACAAAGCAAGACATTGTGAAGAAGAACAAGGTGACAAAATCCCTTGCAGACCATTTCCTGACCTCCTTGGCCTCGACTCGCAAACTCTTTGCCCTTCGCAGCGCATCAACCTCCTTCAACAAGTCGAATTCGAGCCCCTTCTTCTTCAGTTCCTCAGCACACTTAGCCAACAGCTTCCCATCCTCTTTCTCCCTCTCTAATAGCTTCTCCAAGTGGACCTCCACATCGGTCTTGTACCGCACAGCCCAGATGATTCCGAGAGAGAACAGAATGGAACAGAGTGATGGGATCCATGATCTGTGGCAGGCTAGCTTGTTGTATCCAAGTGGGTCGTTAGAGGAGGAGGCATTGAAGAGGAGGACTAGAGATATGGAGTGGAAGAGGAAGAAGAAGATGTATAGCATTGTGATTTCTTTTCGGACCGAGTCGATTTGGGTTTCTTTGAGGGTGATTCTTCCAAGGATTAGCTCCTCTTCCTTGAGCCATTGCTTGAGAAGAAGCTTGTGGGTCGGTGTTTCTGCGATTTGGTGAAGTGGGTGTCGTGGTTTCGATTCCATGATTGATGTGTTTGTGCTCTGATCAGCCATGAATTTGTATAGAGAGAGGGAGAGAATGAGAGTTTTGACAGAGAGAGAGAGTTTTGAGAGAGGAAAAACAGTGTAGAATGCAAGGTTTTTCAAACGGTCAAGTGGTTTTTGTTTTTGAATTTCGTAACGGTCGAATTGGAAATTATATTTCCAGGAACGCCCCTAGTCGGTGAATTAAATAAAAAGCCGTGCCAGCGAGTATAACGGCTACCAGCTTTTTCTGAGGTTGATGGCATTTGAAATTCCGCATTCGTCCTCAACGAATGACACACGTATGGGAGGCTTTTGGTTTTAAAATTACTAATTTAGTCCACTAACTATTGAACAGAGTCACTTCCAATACTCAAAATAAATAAAATAAAATAAAATAAAAGTTTCACTTCTAACAAAAATTTATATATTAAACAAGGTTCAATTTGCTCCATGTCAATGCAGCCCCTTTACCTTTTTTTTTTTTTTTTTAAAAAAAAAAAACTTAAAATTAAGTCAATGTTATTATTGAGCTTTCTTTATATTATCTTTTAAAATATAACAAAATTAACAGTTTTTTTTAAAGAAAAAAACTAACTATTAAACACGCACTTAATTACTCCAAAGTTATCACTACAAAAGGACCTAAAGTGATAGAGACAGTGGCGGTTACATGAATTTTTTTCAGAGTGTTTCTCAACAAGCATAAATTATACAATCTAATAAAAAGAAAATTTTATATATTGACAACAACAACAATCAAATATTGTAGTTTTCTTATCAAATATTTGTCCATAATTCTAGCAAAAGAATAAATAATAAACTATAAGTTCATTTGAAATATTAATAAAATTATTAATTATTATTATTTAGTTATTTCATTAATTATAAAATTATTAATTATTGTTTAGCCTAACATAATTTAATTTGTTTGTCTTTCATAATGTATTAGTTAATTATTTTTCTTTACTAACTATTAGCACACATCTTACTATGCACTAACATACACCTCATCTGCATTATCCACTGCCAACCCACTGCCTGTCTCTCATGCCTTTACTTCCCACCCGGCCCCATGCACCCATCCACCCCTCCCCACTCAACAAACAAGCCCCAATCAGATGATAAATTCACAATCACAAATCAGTTCACAATAGTTCACAATAGACAATACACTAAAAGACAAACTCAGTAACTCACCAACACCAACGGATAAAGTCAAAACAGGGACAAATATTAATAAAGTTAAAATAAAGCTAAGCAATTACAGTTCAATAAAGCTAAGCAATTTCACCAAAAAAAGAAAAAAGAAAAAAAGAGAGAGAATCAGCCAATCAGATAAAGTCTTTAGTCTTAAAGAAAGAGAGACTGTCATTTCACTTAAATGAAATCACTTTCACTCTTTCAGATTTTCAGTAGAGAGAGAGACAGAGAGAAGTAAGAGTCTAAAAGAGAAAACTCATTAGAGAAAAAAAGAGAGTCAGAGAGAAGAAAAGATGAAATACCTTGAGGTTGAGCCATTGAGGGAGCAAGGAGGCCTGAGGCTGAGGGGCGATGCCGTCGGGCTGGGTAGCACGTTGAGGCGACTGGCGAGGTCCGCGAGGAAGGAATCTCAGATCCGATCTGTGCTATTCCGATCACCGATCCGACTGGCGATGACCGATGAGCTCTGTTGCTCGAGTTTGAGACGGAGGTGCCGTCCGTTGGTCTTTGATGACATGAGATTTTTTTCTTTAAGCTAGGTTTCTCCTTTTCTAATTTCAGTTTTTGTACTGGCAGACGCGTATATTGGGTTTTAATTTTTTTTTTTTTGAGAATCCGTGGGCTTAGGCTACCACCTGTTGGGTTTGCCATATGTTGTTTTTTTCTTTAGATTGGGTTTGCTTTCCCATCTGTTGTTTAAGATTGATGTTGGGCTTTGGGCAGTGGGCTTACTACGTTACAAATTTTTTTGGGCTTTTTTTTTTGCTTGAGAGTAGAATAGATTTTTTTTTTTTTTTGGATTTGAGGGTGTTCTTGATTTAGTTGAGGGTGTTCCTATGTTTTTTTTAAGGGTAAATAAATAAATAAAATTCAAATTATTATATATATATATTTTTTAGTTTAGGGTGTTCCTGAGAACGCCCTCTAGTCAACGTGGCACCGCCACTGGATAGAGATATTGTCTATCCAAGCCACTTAATATGGTTGAGGATAAGGTTCAATCGGAAGCTTAAGGTGTTCAATTGTGGAAGATGACACAATATTCATGCAACTTCCCTCATCAATAATAAGCTTCTTTGCTTGGTTTCCACAATGAACCAACATTTGAAAATTTGAAGTTCTCCAATTCTCTTCCTCTACTTTAGGGGATGCTAAAATTCATCTCAATCACTACAGAAACAAGAGAAGTATTCTTCTCATCCTCCTCCAAGTTATCTGTAGCAAAAGCTCCATAATCAAATGCATCCTCTCTATGATCTTCATATTGCTCACAATCACTCAATTTCCCCATAAACAATCTCCTTGATTGTGTGGACATGTTGCGAATCCTTGCGTTGATACCAAACTAACGTAGGACAAGGGGGAACAAACAAAATCCGATTTAGAACTATTAGGGCAAATCTGGTAGCACTTGGGCTTTGAGGGTTTAGGGTTAGGTTTTGGTGGGAAAAAGGCTTCTAAATAAGAGGATAATTGGATTTCCAAATGGGATAAGGATTAGTAGGGTTTGGAGGTGAAATCAAACAAATGAGAAAATTAGGTTTGGGTTGCTGAGAACAATAATCGTGAACAACACTATTAAATTCAAGATAAATATATAGGAATCACACTTGGACTTCCTAAGTATCACACCTAGGATTCCTTGGCATCGCACCTCAGAGAAGGTTGCATCCCACAAACCATAAAAGAAAGCTTCATAACTCTTAAATTTTGAAAATACTAATAATCGTAGTAGGCTAGATTGCTTCAGGCTATGGTGATGGTTGTAGGTCCTGAAAGGAAAGAAAAAATTGTCAAAGGTGATGGGCATAACCTAGCTAAAAGCCCTCTGACAGTTAAGTCAGTTTTCTCTCTAGAACACAAGGACGAGAAATAGTGAATGGTAGAACTTACCTTAGGTGAATGTAACTTTATCATTTTATAGAGAGTTGGAAGTGGGTCTACTTGCTCAAATCCACTATTATCATGGGAGATGTTGAAGTTAATGGAGAAAAAGTGCAGTGAGTTTCGAGGAATTCTTTCCAAGTTCCAAAATGACAGATCGTGGATTGATTGTGTAAAGCTTATAGAAAATTCCTCTGAAATTTATCAAGTATTGTATGGTCATCTATGCCCTTGTGAGCCCTGGACAATTACTTTTGGTCGTCCATGACCTTGTGGGTCATGGACAATCATCCTAACTTGGACAGTTTCTATGTCTTATGGATGGGTTGTCATTATGTTTGGGGTGCTTCTATTGAGCTTTTTCTCTAGTAAAACCTTATGGATGTGTTTTGGTCATGGACGATCATCATGGACGAACTAAACTTGATTTGGACCCTATCCAGAAAGCATTACAACTCTTTAACCATGACTCCTTGGGCTATGATTTCTTAAAACCTTAATAAGACTTGGACTTGACTCCTTGGGCTTTTACTGCTAATCCCAACTAAATAACTAAACTTAAAAGAAAACCAAAGTAAGACCCAATAGACTATAATAAGCACAGGTCATTCTAAAATATTAGGAAATTACAGAATTGCCCTTAATATATAAAATCAAATAAAATATAATAAATCATTCTCACTGCCTCCTTCATCACCCCCACACCCTAGACCAATCAAACAATGATCTAGCAAACAGCTCTATCAATATTGAAATTCCACACCCTCAAGTGTACAAAGATTATGATCCTGTCACAAAGCAAGTCCACATCAAGCATAGAGGACCAAAGTTCCAAATATCTAAATATTGTTGCCTACACATTTGGCCATCTTACAAAAGGTCAATAACAGTAGCACCCAACGAAACCCAAAAGAACGAAACACAGAACTCCACAACATGAAAGCAAAACTATTGGGTAGGCAACTTAGACAAAGAGCAAAGAGCTAATAAGCACTACTGGGCAGACAGACCATGGCTTCAATCAGACAAGATTAACATAAAAGACAGCTTCAATAAGCAAGAAACAAGGCAGAAAAGGCTTCTAGACATGCATCAACCAAAAACAAAAAAAAAGAATTAGTCGACTACATTTATACTTTTCCTCACATAATCATCTAGTAATCATAGTTCCTAATCCTAAGTGCTTGACATGATGCTGAATTTTCTCAAAATTTTGACCCACAACCAAGTAAACACAGTTTCAGACTGTTTGTGTAGTTTTTCTTTTTTTTTTTGGATAGGTTTGAAAAAAAAAAATTGATAGGTAACTGCTTATGTAGTCTTTGTGATGGTTAAAAAATTTGCTTGTCAAATTTCTTTCTTTTACAAACTCTCACACAATCCATAAAGGCTTTTTGAACCATATACTTCTGCAGATATATAAAATATAAAGAATTAATACCAAAGTTTGCCATCTTGGAATTGACATTGTCCGTCAATCAGCGTCAATCTAGACCAAAGGCATAGGCCATGACTAGATGTGAAAAGAATATTGATTACTCAACCAAAGCACAACCATGCCCAAATTAAATAAATAAAACCATTAAATCAGATGACTAAGCAAGAGTTGAATTGCCATATATAACCGTATGACGTAGCAAGACAAAGGAGACTCATTTAAAATTAAAATAAAAAATAAAAAACAAAGATTTTAAATAAACTTCATTCATAATCTCTGAAAGGGAAATCTGCAACCAATTCAATCTGAAAATATGGTGAAATTCACATGCGTTGTGTGTAACAAAGGTCAGAACAGCGTATATAAATGTTCCAAAGTGCCCTATTGAAAGATAAATTGTGTTAAACATACAGGTTAAGCACTTTGTTGTCTAACATTATAAAGAGTAATTTTTTGATAAGTAACATTATAAAGAGTAACTAACCGCAAATCATTCGTTCTTGTGCTGTTGCATTGAATTTTCGAAGCAAGAATTTTCTAATAGGATCCATTTGTACATAAGCCTCCAAAGCCAAACAAGATATCCAAAACAATTTAGCACTAAAAGACATACACCAACATAATCAGAACCCAAAAGAAAAATCATTTTATTTATCAGCTACTTAATGAAACTCTAGAACTTCATGCTGGGATATGCTGTTTCCACTTTCCACTAAAAAAAAAAGCATATGATGCTTTCTATTCATAAATAGTACACAGCAAGAATACACAAAAATACATGTCTCATGGATTGGATATATACATCCTTCTTCATCAAGAGCGTTGTAATTATAACTAGTATTTTCAATGAAAACATTCAAGGTTAAAATCCTCCCTCCCTTATTGTCTATGTATTCTCCACAAATTAATTAGGGCCAGCCACTTTCTTTTTTGGTCATTCTATTCTATTTGAAATTATGACCACATATATGCTATACCCAAAAAGATTAGTCTAGTAACACTAAAGTACATAGTTACTCAACTAATTCAATATATCAATTAGAAGCACAAAATAGCTAGTCTTAATGTCGGATACATATTGCAAAATTAAAATTCAACATTGTAAAAAAAAAAAAAAACTAATAATATATATAATAAAATTATAGGTCAAGCTTGGATCCAGTGACACTGGATACGTTGAGATAGTGACACGTGTCCACTTTTGGACAAGTGCCACAATCTGACTGAGTCTAGTGCCACTAGATTTAAACCAAGTCCTAAAATTATTTAGTAAATGTAAAATCATTGACGAGATAGCCTTGGTAGTGTATTGTCTCTGTCCCTGCTTGGAAATATATAATTGTTGAGAAGATCAAATACGCTAGGCGGTGTATTGTCATGGACTTCCTCGTCTTCCTTCAACTTTTTCATCAACATCTTCACCAGGAGATCATCATCATAATTATCACATCCATCGTGTTTGAATTTGGATTCGAGGCCGAGGTTGTTGTTCGTTGTTTTGGGTTTGGTGGGTTCATTGGAGGGGTCGAACTTGGTTATGTATTCTAATGGTTTGGAGTCTCGGTGGTTTTGGGGGCTTTTGGCGTCACTGTCGTTGAAGATTTCTGAGGGTTTGGTGGGTTTTGGAGAGGTTTTTGGTTTGGATTGAAAAGAAAACTTCTCCATAGTTCTTTAGGGCACAAGGGCGAAAAGATAAAACAAATACCACTACATCTACGCTGAATCTGTTTCTATATTTATAGTAGTGGCAAATAGGTACATGGGCTTGGGTATGACCTGATTAATATGTGTCAAAAATATACACGTAAGATGGACTATCACAATTAAAAAAAAAAAAAACCTACAACAATTTTTTAGATAAAAATAATATCTTATTTGTTCTTATCAACTTTTCTTCCATTGGTTTATCACTGATTTGGATAAGGATACATTGATAACAATTTTTTTTTTTTTTTAGTTTTTAATTTTTATATATTCTTTTAATAAATAGTAATACTTATTAGAACACACACGAAAATAGTAATATTAGTGTTTTAAACCGAGTTTATAATACATTATTTATCCAGAGTACAATTACATTGATAATTAGGTTTTAAGAAAAAAAAATTCTATCCTATTTCCTTACAACCATCAATCACGTTTTCTTTTTATCCTTTCATAATATTCATATGACTCTCTCTTAATTCAAATTGGGGCAATTCTTTCCAACTCAAAAAAAAAAAAAAAAAATCATCTTCTTTGTTCTTTTCAACTTTTCTTCTATGACTTTATCACTTTTTTTGGATAAAGTTATGTTGAAATATTTAACTTCTTCGTCTTTAGATAACTTTAAACTTCTATGCTGATTATAACTTAAAAAAATTATTTTAAAAAAACTATACTATTTCCTTATTGGCATCATTCACGTTTTTTTTTTTTTTTTTTTTTTTTAACATTTCGATCATGTCATTGATGTCAACAATTTTTTTTTTGTCATTCAATCTATATGACATTTTTTTGTGTGTGGATAAACATACATCCTAAGTTAATTCTTCTTCTCTTTTAATTCTTAAAATGATTAGAAATCTAACTACCTCACAATTGAAAATTCTTTGTTTTTCGGTGTATGCTTATATATTCTTAGGCACACCAACTTCTTCTTCCTTTCTCTAATTATCCTTTGTTTTTTTTTCTTCTTATTATTAGGCAATTTGGTGTTTGTGAAATCCATATTAGAAGTCTTTATCAAACCTACCATCCAAACTATTAAAGGTATGTATTTCTTTTCTTTGTTTTTGTGTTTTTTTTAAGGTTTTGCTTCTGAGTCATAAATGCAATTTTAAATCCATAAAATCCGTTATATAAACCTCTATAAATATTTACTCTTTACCTATTTATTATTTAAGAATTATCAAATTTTGTGTTCTCTCCTACAACAAGAATTTCATCTATATTTGTGTTGTGTTTATATATGCGTTATCAGATTAAAATAATTTTCTTGAGTAGTAAAATTTTTATGTTACTATTTCTTATTTTTATTTTTGTTGTTAATGATATTATATGTGTGCGAAAGAAATTGTCTAACATTATGAGCATGTAACTTAAAAAAAATTCTTTGTAATTAGTTTTTATTTTTGGTTTTACAAATATCAATATCCATACCTATATTTATCACTCACAACACATTTAAATAGTATTCATGATTTTTTTTTTTAAAATAGCATTTTATGAATATCAACAATTCTTCACAAGATTGCTATTAGCAAGTAATATTAATCTACATCATGATGAAAAGGAATTCACATCTCAATATGATCATGGAACTTTGCTTGAACTAATAATTTTTTCAAACAGTTGTCTATATCCTTTTTGTTCATTAGGACTCCTTTAATATTAAATTTTCACGACTCTACACTCATTTTTAAGGAGATCCCCTTTAAATAAAAGAGGTCATTAGTGTATCAAAACATAACTCTATATAAAGGTTTGAAAAAAAAAATAACATGTAGTTTATACTCTTTAAGTGCATAACACAGTTTAGATCTAACTACAAATATTCTGGAAAATGAAAAACATCTGGTTAAGTTTCCTTAGGTTTTTTTAATTATTAAATTTAAGAACTTTTTTCTTATAAATATGTTGTGTGATTGCTGGAATCCAAAAAACAATACTTGATATACAATTTATATGATTTGGACTCAAGTGATTATTAATTTATTATTTTTTAATAAAATTATCATAAAAATTTATAGCCAAAACCATGCAACGCACGGACATAATTCTAGCATACATAAAAGTGGAACTTAGCTAATACCTCCAAGTGTTTCCAACAAAAATTGCATGTGCTTCAAATCTATCCTCCTCAGGGTTAAACTTAAATTTAAACACATGTTTGCATTAACCAATGAAGCACAAATAATAGAGCATTCACATTAGCCCATTCAAAAATTTATGTCAATTTTAGCATAAAATCTTACTTTTTCTATTTTACATACCCATTTTTCAAAACACTACATATATACCAGATTATATATTTTATATTACATTTTATTAAAATATTAATTTTTCTTTATTTTTTTAATTGTTTCTCTTTCTTCAATACAAAAACCATTATCTACTCTTTTCCCTCATCCTTAATATATGTAAATAAATAATAAAAAACTATGTAAAATAAATAATATTAGTGTAAATTTACGCATCGTTACTATAACTAACTTATAAATTTACACAATTATACATATTTATGTGAGTGCTCTTATCTTTTACAAACCCAATATACACCACCTAACCTAAGGTACCTATAACTAAGTTTTATTTTGTACCTTTTAGTGTCTACTTTTTTTTATGATTGAGAGTGATTCAATAATAAGACAAATTAAGGATACAAAAGTAAATTAAGAACTTTAAAATTATCAATCAAATTGTACTTCCATTAACAACTCCACACATAGTTACACCTCCATATAAAAAAAGACAGATTGCAAAAATAAAGGATTGAAAAAAGAAAGTTAAAAAAAAAAAAACCAAATTCCATAAATTAGGATACATATTTGATAATTTATATTTAAATTATAACTACTTGCCGCGCGTTACAACTAAAATGACACTTAAAAAGAAAAGTCCCTAATCATGCTCATAATATGTGTGAAGAGGATAGTTCTTATTATTTGTATGCAATGTTTAATGGATCATTGGAGTTGATCAAGTCTATATAACTCTTTCTTTTCATTAAAAAAAAAAAAAACTTAAACATTGTTTTAATATACACTAAGCATTTTCACACACACTTTTGCATTTGTTCAAAGGATTTTTTTTTTTCAACGTTTCTTTCCAAACTGATTTGGAAAGAAAACCATTTAAACTCTTATTATATCTTTTTATTGGACATGAATTTTAAAAATTTAACCGTTGGATTGCATTTTCTTTTTGTTCTTAACACACTTATCGAATTTCGTTCAAATCGAATGTTATTTAATATTTGACCAATAATTTTTTTTTATGCATAATTTTATATCACAAAAACTTGAAATTAAAACATTTGATTGAATACATAACTATTCATCTTTCATTTTCTTGAAATTTTGCAAGCATGAAAGATATAATAAAAATATGCAATCTAACAGTTAAATTTTCAAAATTCACATCCAATAGAAAGATATATGAAGAGTTTGAAAAGTTTCTTTCCAGGGAAAACTTTTTCATTTTTTTACCTTAGTGTTTTAAGTTAAATTTTAGGGTTCTTTTTTGTTTTTTTTTTTTTTTTTTGAATTTCAAAATATGGTGAAAGGGTGCAACAAGATGAAAAATAAAGTTAAATTACATGTAAAAATAACTAAACATGTAGCACTTTTGGGCTAAAATGTACTAACATGCTAAGTAACTAAAAATAAGTAAATAATTAGAAATAAAATCTATAATGAAGTTGTGAAAAATTTACTCAATGTTAGTAGCGTATATAACACTAGAAATACTCAAATTTGAGTATTCCTCAAGTTGAAGGGCGAGTTATCAATATTTTAATCTACAATATAAATATAAATATATATAAAAATATGAATAGATATATATATATTTCAAGTTTTCTAATTTCTACCATACCTTCATTAATATAAATTTATGGTTAAAATTAAATCAACAGAAATAAGGAATTCTAATAAAAAGCAGTTCTTCTCAAAAAAGAAAAAAGAAAAAAGAAAAAAGCAGTAGTAATGTAGGGCTTGGAGTGACTGGGAGTTTTTGTTTGGTTGATCGGGTACTTGTTTTATTGGGCTAAAGTAGTTATATTGGGCCTCTCTATTAATCGAGTTAAATTTGGTCCAGCTCCCAGGCTTTATTTTGGGTGCATTCTTTTTTTAAAGACCACACCATGGCCCATTTTAGTTTCTAATCTTTCCTTCTTTTTTTTCCTTTTTTTTGGGGGGGGGGGGGGGGGGGGGGGGGGAGGGGGAGGGGTTATGGACCCAAAATAATGGATTTTAAATGGTTCCAAAATAATGGATTTTAAATGGTCTAACAGAAGATCAAAGCAAATATTTGGTATGACTTCTGAACAGATGTATTCTCTCCTAACTTTCAACAAATAAATCCCTCTTTCCACCACAAATAAATTATATATTCAGGCCATATGTTTATTCAATCTTTAGGAAAAAATTTCTATTTATGGATAATGAAGTGACTCTTGTTGATTACAAGTTGTAATCAACAAGTGCCCGTATATTAATTGTAGTGTTAGAACATGTAAACTAGACAAACTCATATAATCGACAAGTGTTAGTGCCTTATCCTCAAAAAAAAAAAAAAAAAAAAAAAAAAAAAAAAAAAACTAGTGTTAGTGCCAAAACACTACCACTCTTGTTAATTTTGTAAATAAGTGTGAAGTACCTAAAGCATCATATATCTACTATCCTAAGGATTATATATATATTCACGTTTTTACTAAGCTTTTTTTATTTTATTTTATATATTCTTGAATATTTATTGTGTGCAGTTACATTTCTAGCTCTTGTAAAGCCCATGTACATGTATTTGCTTCTAACTTCTATGCCCACATCTCTTGTTAGCCCGTTTAAGCCCGAGTTAGGCTAGCGTTTGGCACTGTGAGTGTGAGGTATATAACCAGATAAGTGGTTTTAGGTACCAACATCAGGTTAGTCTAGATTGACATCATACAATAATGAAAATTACTCCTTGTATTAAAAAAAATGTACTTCTTGAACTTTGATTTTTTTGGGAGTTTAAATGTACTCCTTGAATTTATTTGGCCCTTACTAGCGGTTGGTTTACAACTACAACCTTTTGTAACTTTTCTATTTACTAATTCTGAATGGTAATAGAGAAAGATATGGGAATTCAAGGAGGATAGTGTATGCAAATTGGAATTCGAAGATAAATCAAGATAAACCAACCCTCCAAACTACCTGATTAAAATTAATCCAAAAGAGTTTGGAAATAAAGCAAAATCAATTCAGAAGAAGAACCGATAAATTTTATTACCTTCTGCTGCCAAATGTCAATGATTTGAAAATCATGCCATTAAATTGGCCAAATTGAAAAGACGAGGAAAAACACACACACACAATTTCTTAACGAAAAATAAATGAGAAATTAAATTATTCTCCCTCCATACTCCAACATATTCTACCTCTTTAAATATTAAAAATCTTTACTGTAAGTGCACAATTGCACCTGGACCCAAGAACAGTTATGGGCTCAGGCCCAATGAGCCTTAAACAATGAAAACTTGTAGAGAGTGGGCTTGAAACCCAGGTTAGAAGTGAGTGAAGATTAAATGACAAACTAAAGATTGCCAGTATTAGGAAACAGCAAAGAGTAACGTAAATAGGTCTCCTCGGACGTAAGCCGAGAGCTGTTACATTCTTATATTATCTCTCTCTTTGTCTTTTTTTCTTTTTAGGTTACAAAAAGTTCCGTCCTCATTTCGTTCCGGGTGCTTTCTTAAATACTCTTCTTCTTAATACTTTATACACGTGTTGCCCCCAACTCCTCCCTTAGTATAGATATTTCTTTTCTTAGTACCTTTGAACGGTAACTAGAAGTTTCCCTTCACCTTTGTTTAAGTGTCACCTCCCCGATTAATGCGGCCGGGGTGGTAGGTGCGGGGTCTTTAATGTGGAGGTAGCAGCCTTTGTCTTTGACATTTCTTCAACAACGGTGCTTCGGGGCATTCAAGGGTTCACCCCTTTTAACCATTGGTCTTGACCGTGTCATTCCCTAACACATTACCATGAAGTCCGGGTTCTGCAGTGTCACTCCAGGGTAAGTTCACCCTCGGGCCGGGTCCTCGGACCCTCGGCGCATGGGCCGACCCAATAGTATTAACAATTTCCAAACCCGGGGTCGAGGTCGGCCTTCCTTAACACGGCCCAAAAGGCCCATGTTCCCATCGGGATCTTTTTACCCCCCACGATAGCCCTCGAAAACTCTAATTTTCAACGTCCGAGGAGAAAAATAGGGTTTTGATCCGACGAGAAGCTTTCTACACACTTTATAAGTGATGGCACGTGTGGAAGTCGTTTTGCGTCCCCGAGAAGATGACACTTGGCGGTTTTATTTTCGAAAACGCGCGCATTTATTACGTAAGTTACTCCTTATCTCCCACGTTCAACGGTGAGATGGGCATCCAACGGTTCTCATTACTCCACGAAATTTTAGGCGGGACGGACATAATTTCGAGGCCGCCTTTTCGCACGTCGTGACGCTTCGGGAACCCGCGCCTTCATTTAATTCCTCGGGGTAATCCCATCAAGACATCGGCCATCATACCTTACTCTGCAAAACCGTGGAGATTTGCACATCTTGAACCTTGTAAGTTCTTGCTCCTATTCTAAACCTTTTCTCCTCAATATTTGTCCTCGGCTACCAATACAAACACTCTCCCTTTTAAAGTTTAGTCTATCGTCTTTCGTAATGGGAAAATTCAAGTGTCTAGTTGATACCGCATTTGGGATGGAAGGCTTTAGAGCCAAATACCATATTCCCGGCGACGTAGGGTTAGAATACTTGCCGGCAACGGCCGTGGCCGGTTCTAGGAAAGAGGGAGAGGTTATCATCCCTATGATAGCCTTCATAGAGGGTGGGATGACCCTTCCAATGAAAACCCGTAATGAGGGAGTACCTTCGCAACCACGAGGTTGTGTCCCGACCAATGCCTTCCAAACGT
Organism: Castanea sativa; assembly: GCF_040712315.1. Classification (NCBI taxonomy): domain Eukaryota; kingdom Viridiplantae; phylum Streptophyta; class Magnoliopsida; order Fagales; family Fagaceae; genus Castanea; species Castanea sativa. Next base: position 12,353,044 of record NC_134023.1, read on the forward strand.
TTTTAGAGTTCTAGGTAGTGTAGATGCTCTAAACGAGCGGATGGGTTTAAACCTCACATGGCACGATGTCGTGTTCCTATATGAGTCCCACAAACTTTCTAAAGTAGGTTATTATATGAAATCTCGGTCTAGCACCGTTAGGCTAATCTCTGTCTCGCCCAAAATCAAACAAAGGCATGAAGGACGACTACTTGATCGTGTCCGGGGAACCGGCACGATGGCTTTCCTTTGCCAGTTCGGTGGGGGGATCCGGTGTCGACGCCGTAGGATTAATCTCCCCACGGCACAACTTCTCCTAACACACACACAAAAATGCGTATTTGTATTTACTTAGACTTGTTAAATATTTGTGTGAATCTAACCGAGGTTTGTTTGTTTTGACGTCTTTTTTGCGGATAAGCAACACGTGCGTCCTCGCACGAGTCAACCGTAACGTTGCCGATTTAAGAGGGGTACTTCGCTCCGAGGTGTTCGTTAGCGAAGACTTACAACTCCGGGCGGCTCACCTCATTCTCGGATACACTCCCCTTTCCAAAGACTTCCAAGAGATAGAAGGACGCCATTATTGCGAGGGCGACCGAAGACGGAAGAGGATCAACGTAGCTCGGCGCCATTTTTTGGACGACCGTGACCTCCCGGACGCTCCTAACACCGTTCTGTACAACCGGGCGATAGCGACGGTCCCCCTTGCCGTGCATGCACAAACGGCCGTCATTCCGGAAGAGCGGGTGTCTTCTTCACACACCCTTGACGACGAGATAGATCAATTCCATCTCGAAGACACCGAGAGACCTCGCGGGAACCGGTTTGTAGTGCTTTCCGACGAGGAAGAAGAAGCCACCGAGGCCTGCGGAATTGCGGGGTTTGTAGTTGCCCTTCCGAGGACGATCTGTAGAAGACATGGGACGAATGGAGGGTCTTCTCACTAATAGGGCTGCCAAAGTTGCGAGAAGAAGAAAAAGGGGACGTCCCAAGTTCTCCCGAGTTTTTACCTCCTCCTCCTCCTCCGGTGAGCCCAAGCGCTAGCCGAGGATCCCAAGAAGAAGAGGAAGGGGGGATGATGAGGGGACGACTAATAAAGAGCCCGAAGCCACGTCAACAACTCCCCGGCCCATCGGCGGAAGGCTGGATAAGGGCAAGGGTAGATCCGTTCGATTGAACTCGGGGAAATCGGGGATGAGGTTTGTAGTGCACCGAGCACCGGCCACACCGGTCCCCCGATCTAAGGCCTGGACGGCGCTCCTATCTCTGCCCGATCCGGTATGAAGCGGCGGTTCAACAAGGCCACGCCCACCACCCGGCCGAGGCCACCGACGCCCTGCTTCTGCGCCCAAGGACATGGAGACCTTGGAAAAGATGGGGCCAACCACAACTATTCCTCTCTCTAAAAAGAGACTTAGCGGCCCGGTAAGTGTTTCTCCCTTCAACAATATTTATAATTAAATTGGTTTTTGTTATTCCTAACTCCATCATGCTTTTTTTACGGGCTATTCGGGGAGGTCTTTGTAGCTGAAAAGTTTATTGAAGACGCTCGGAAAGTAGCCGGGAGCTCGAAGTTAGGGTGGAGGCGAGAAGACCTTAGGTACGGCCCTTGCCGAGAACGAAGCCGACCTCGGAGGTAGCGGGCGAGGAGAGAGAGAAGAATGGGGTCGAGTCAAACTTGAAGACCATGGAGACCCAGATAGAAGGACAGCGCAAACTCCTTAAGGAAAGAAATGAAGAGCTCTCCCAAGCTCGAAAGGGAGTGCTCGGATGCGAAGAAACAGCGCTCGATGAAGGAAGAAGCCGGCTCCTTCCAACTCTCTCTTGGTGCCAAGCGGACAAGTTTTGACGAAGGGGTAGCGACCACGAGGAACAGTGACGAGAGGAATTCGCGGCTTTATGCCGCGAATGCGTCAAAAAGTATGGGGGGAAGCTTTAAACGTAGCGGGGAGTTCCCAGGTCTTCGGATTTGAGGAAGTCGAGAACGTTTGGCTTCCCCTAGAAATACGAGGAGATTGAAGAAGCTCCTGGCTACTCCTACCCCGAGACAACTCTTCTGTTCTACCTCCGATGGTCCCATGGCAGTTCACGATCCTACGAACCTTTTGGTTCCAATAAAGAAAAGGAAGGAGGAGTAGATGCGAGAAGGACTTGAACCGGATAGTGGAACCCAACGTCCTTCCAACAAAGACGAGCGGATAAAGGAAAGCGAGGTTATGACTCCTTTTGAGAGTGGAGTTGAAAGACCGAGGGCACTAGTACCTCTTAGCAAGATCCCCCTCCAACAGCTTAGGACTTAGCTTAGGGCTTCTCTTTTTCCATTCTTTTTTGTTTTTGAATTATATATTGTAATGTATATTTAACTTGATTAATGAAAGACAATTTCGTTTGCTTTTCACTTGGATTGTGTCCGTTTTTCTTTATTCTTTATGTACTTATTACAAAAGTTTTCCCATTAAGTCATATCAAAAGTTTCTCAGAGTATAAAAATCTAACTCCAAGGATTGCACAATCGTAACTTCCACATAATCATGCGTATATTACTAAAGATTTAATACGAGGTGACATAGTTAACACGTTTGAACAATGCCTTGATAAAAAAGGAAAGAGGACTTCATATAACGATTAATCCCTTATAATGCATAACAACATTTCTAGTAGGATGTAAGATCCGAGGACCATTCCTTACACAAATTCACTCAATACTTAAAGATATAAAACTTAAGATCCGAGTTAATAAACAGTAAGGTATTAACATCCAGACACAATCAGAAGTTAACTTTAAGCAAAGTCATCTTCCGAAGACAAATCTTAAGCAATCTTTCGTTTAACTGCAAATGTTAGTTTTCCCCAAAGTAGGAGGTCCGAGGACCCGGCATAACTAAGGTTCTGTTTGATTCTTTAAAACAATAACTTCAAATGTTAATTTTCCCAAAGTAGGAGGTCCGAAGACCCGGCATAACTAAGGTTCTGTTTAACAAATGGTAAGACATCAATTTCCACAAGGTTTGTGGTCCGAGGACTACACTTAACCAAGTTTCTGTTTGATTCTTTAGAACAATAACTTCAAATGTTAATTTTCCCAAAGTAGGAGGTCCGAAGACCCGGCATAACTAAGGTTACATTTTAACAAATGATAAGACATCAATTTCCACAAGGTTTGTGGTCCGAGGACTACACTTAACCAAGTTTCTGTTTGATTCTTTAAAACAATAACTTCAAATGTTAATTTTCCCAAAGTAGGAGGTCCGAAGACCCGGCATAACTAAGGTTCTGTTTAACAAATGATAAGACATCAATTTCCACAAGGTTTGTGGTCCGAGGAATACACTTAACCAAGTTTCGTTTGATTCTTTAGAACAAGAACTTCAAATGTTAATTTTCCCCAAGTAGGAGGTCCGAAGACCCGCCCTAACTAAGTTTATGTTTAACAAATGATAAGACATCAATTTCCACAAGGTTTGTGGTCCGAGGACTACACTTAACCAAGTTTCTGTTTGATTCTTTAGAACAGTAACTTCAAATGTTAATTTTCCCAAAGTAGGAGGTCCGAAGACCCGGCATAACTAAGGTTCTACATTTAACAAATGTTAATACATCAATTTCCACAAGGTTTGTGGTCCGAGGACTACACTTAACCAAGTTTCTGTTTGATTCTTTAAAACAATAACTTCAAATGTTAATTTTCCCAAAGTAGGAGGTCCGAAGACCCGGCATAACTAAGGATATGTTTAACAAAAGATAAGACAGAAAATTCAAAAACGATACTGGTCCGAGGACTACACTTAACCAAGTTTACTGTTTGATTCTTTAAAACAATAACTTCAAATGTTAATTTTCCCAAAGTAGGAGGTCCGAAGACCCGGCATAACTAAGGTTCTGTTTAACAAATGATAAGACATCAATTTCCACAAGGTTTGTGGTCCGAGGACTACACTTAACCAAGTTACATTTGATTCTTTAAAACAATAACTTCAAATGTTAATTTTCCCAAAGTAGGAGAGTCAGGAAGACCCGGCATAACTAAGGTTCTGTTTAACAAATGATAAGACATCAATTTCCACAAGGTTTGTGGTCCGAGGACTACACTTAACCAAGTTGTTGATTCTTTAGAACGGGAACTTCAAATGTTAATTTACCCTAAGTAGGAGGTCCTATGAGCCGGCATATCTTAGGTTCTATTTAACAATTGACAAGACATCAATTTACACAAGGTTTGTGGTCCGAGGACTACACTTAACCAAGTTTCGTTTGATTCTTTAAAACAATAACTTCAAATGTTAATTTTCCCAAAGTAGGAGGTCCGAAGACCCGGCATAACTAAGGTTCGTTCTCACAAAACAAAAGACATCAATTTCCACAAGGTTTGTGGTCCGAGGACTACACTTAACCAAGTTTCTGTTTGATTCTTTAAAACAATAACTTCAAATGTTAATTTTCCCAAAGTAGGAGGTCCGAAGACCCGGCATAACTAAGGTTCTGTTTAACAAATGATAAGACATCAATTTCCACAAGGTTTGTGGTCCGAGGACTACACTTAACCAAGTTTCTGTTTGATTCTTTAGAACAGTAACTTCAAATATGAGAGCCAGCTATAACTTTGAAACATTAATTGACAAAAGCTTATTTGATTAATAATAATACCTTCTAAGATTATTTACATTCCATGGACGTGGTACAACTCGTTCATCCAGGTCAACTAACCTATACGACCCTACGCTTTGCTATTGAAACAATGCGGTAGGGGCCTTCCCGATTGGGTCCTAAGCTTACCCCATGCTTTGCGTTCTTAGAAGTGCCTACAACTTTCCTTAATACAAGATCACCGGCGCAAGTGGCCTTAGTTTCACGTGGGCATCATGTCCTTGTTTTAGCTTCTGTGATAATAAGCCATTTAGACCATAGCCGCCTCACGCCGTTCTTCAAGTAAATCAAGATCTCTCTCTAGAAGTTCCTTGTTATTCTACGGACTAAAAGAACTTGTCTTTAGAGTAGGAAATCCGGACTCCAATGGTATCACCGCCTCGGCTCCATAAGCCATAGAGAATGGCGTTTCTCCGGTGGACACACGCGGAGTGGTCGATACGTCCACGGGACATGAGGGAGCTCTTCTACCCATCTGCCTTTCGCATCATCCAACCTCTTCTTGAGCCCGTTGACTATGACCTTGTTAACGGCCTCGGCCTGTCCATTTCCTCGAGGATAAGGCCGGGGTAGAGTATACTTTTGTGATGCCCATGTCACTACGATCTTGCCTAAAGGCGTTCTTTGTCAAATTGAACGCCATTGTCGAGATAAGAGTATGTGGTATACCAAATCTAGTAACAATATTCTTCCAAATAAACCTCTTGGAATCAACATCTCGGATATTGGCTAAGGGCTCGGCTTCTACCCATTTAGTGAAGTAGTCCGTCCTACAAGCGGCCATCTTTTGTTTCCGGCGGCTCTCGGGAATGGCCCTACAATGTCCAAGCCCCAGCTGTGCGAAAGGCCAAGGGCTAGACGGAGGATTAAGAACCCCTCCCGGTTGGTGGATATTAGGGGCGAACCTCCGACACCGATCACACTTTACGGCATAATCACGAGCCTCCCTCTGCATATTAGGCCACCAATAACCACGAGTCGGGGCTCTATGGGCTAAGGACCTTCCCCCGGTATGACTCCCACAAATTCCTTCATGCAATTCCTCCGTGTGATTCTGTTGATTCGGGGTGTACACACAACAAATACGGTCCCGAAAAGGATCGTTTGTATAGCTCTCGGTCCTCGGACAACCGGAAACGCGGCGCCTTTCGACGTACCTTTTCGCTTCAACTTTGTCTTCGGGAAGGATGTCATTTTTGAGAAAAGATATGATTGAATCCATCCAACTAGGACCGGGCCTTATTAAATGGATGCGAGGTGCGTTAGCGGTTATAAGAGAAGGTTCTATCAAATCCTCAACGAGAATCACCCTAGGTAGACCTTGAGCCGAGGATGTGGCCAATGTAGCCAAAGAATGCATGAGTGTTTCCACTCCTAGAGAGACATGAGCTAAGGCAAATGAGTCGAATTCGGCTCGACGTTTAACTGGGCCAAATATTCTTGCATTCGGGGTCTCTAGCCTCCATGGTCCCCATGACTTGGCCGACCACTAATTGAGAGTCCGAGAACACATGGATTTCTTTGCCACCCATTTTATGTACCATTTGCATGCCTACCAAGTGCTTCATACTCGGCCTCATTATTAGTAGCCGAGAAGGCCAATCTCAAAGATTTTTCAAAGACAATCCCTTCGGGGGACACTAGAACAAGCCCGACACGGACCCTCTTTGATTAGCAGCCCCGTCCACGTGAACTCTCCAAACCGAGGGTGATACATCGTGATCACACCAAGCTGATTTTTCCACCCATGTGGGCTTCTTTTGAAGTTTCTTCTATCAATGGTTCAAGAACCTCGCACCAAATCCGCGAGGACCCTGTCCCTTCACCGATGTGCGAGGCACCGTACTTAACATCAAAGGCTCCCAAAATGGTTCCCCATTTTGCCACCTTGCCAGAATAATCGGCACTACGCAACACGGCCTTGAGAGGCGGTAGGGTCAAAACAACCACGATATGAGATTGAAAATAATGAGGGAGTTTGCGCGTGGCGTGGACTACGGCCCGAAGTGCTTTTTCCAAAGGCGGATAGCGCATCTCGGCCTCATTCAAGGACTTACTAACGTAGTAGATCGGTCTCTGTAATCCATTTTCATTCCTCGTAAGGACTAGGCTCATCGCGTGAATGGCTACGGCCGGATAAGCGGAATAAAACCTCGTCCACCTCGGGCGAGATAAAATGGGTGGCCGAGAAAGATATTGCTTAAGGCTTTGGAAAGCTACCTCGCAATCCTCGGTCCATTGAAACCCTTTCCACTTGTTCAACAACCGAAAGAAAGGACGGCACCGGTCGGCTGACCGAGAAATAAATCTATTCGGCGCGGCAATCATTCCGTCAATTTTTGAATATCTTTTGGGTTCCGAGGCGGCTGCAAATTCTGAATAGCCTTAACACACGCGGGTTCACCTCATGCCCCTATGAGTGATCATATACCCTAGGAACTTTCCGGATCCACGCCAAAAGAACACTTGGAGGCGTTAAGGCGCAACTTATGCTTCCTCGGCATTTTGAAGGTGTCGGCCAAATCATCATGTGCGAAGGTACCGTCTTACTCTTCACCACCATATCATCCACGTATACTTCTATGGTTTTCCCCGATTCTTTCGTTCAAACATTCGGGTCATCATTCTTTGATAAGTAGCCCCGCATTTTTTAACCCAAATGGCATGACCTTATAATGATAGTTCCCCGTTGGAGTAATGAAAGCGGTTTTTCTCCGATCCTCTAACGCCAAGTGGAATTTGGTGGTAACCACTGAAGGCGTCCAAGAAACTCATCCGAGGATGTCCAACGGTAGCATCTACCGGTTGATCAATCCGTGGCATTGGGAACGAATCTTTAGGACGAGCCTTGTTCGGATCGGTAAAATCTACACACACTCTCCACTCCGCCGTTCTTCTTAACGACAACGGTATGAGCCAACCATTCGGGGTAGAAAACTTCTTTGATCGCCCCCGCCCTTTTGAGTTTAAGAACCTCTTCCTTCACGGCCTCGAATGTTCTCGGGAAGATCGCCGAGGTGGTACCTCCTCGGAACAATGGCCGGATTGACGTTTAAACGATGACAAATAAAGCTCGGATCCACGCACGGAGCCTCATAAGGGGTCCCACGCAAAGACATCTATATTGTCCTTTAGGAATTCCAACAACTCCATCTTCTCTTGGTATGGCGAGAAGTATGCCAACTTGGAAGAATCTCTCGGATCATCTGCTATTACAAACTTCTCTAACTCCTCGCAAACGGCCTCGTCTTCGTCATCGCTCCGGGTGCCTCCGGAGCCATTAGTGCTATGACTCTGGATGGGCAAGGTTGATAACTCGACTTCCGTGACGAAGTATTGCCGCCGATATGCATTGCACGGCCACTGCACTCGGCTGCCGAGGATCTCCTCAACGTGTTCCCCGAGGGGAATTTAACCTTAACGTGCAAGGGAGAGGAGACGGCTCCCCGAGCGTGCACCCAGGGCCTGGCGAGGATGGCTGTATATGGAGAGTACGCGTCAACCACCATGAACTCTACTACAACCGTTTCTGTGCCGATTGAACGGGTAAACGGATCATCCTTTTGGCACAACGGCTCTCCCTTCAAAGGCTGATAAGAGGTGAGTCATAAGGAGTTAAATCTTCCAACTCCAACCTTAACCCCTTAAATAGATCGGGGTACATGATGTACGCACCGGCCGCCCCGATCTATCATCACCCTCTTCACGTCATAATTCCACTATTCGAGGGTAACCACAAGAGCATCGTCATGGGCCGATAGTCCCTATTTTATCCTCCTCGGAGAAACCCAAGATAGGTAAGGTGCTCTTTAATCTCTTCGGCCTACCACCCACATCCTCGGCTTTGCGGACGGAAACCGCCATGACCCGAGTGGGACTGAGCCGGTCTGCCCAGTGCGGCGAAGATAACGTTAATGGTTCCCAATGCGGCCGAGATGAAGCTGTTCCTGGTTGTTTGAACCAACTTGACCGACACCTGATGGTGACACAAATGCTTCTTCAACTTTCCCTCACCGACGAGTACACTCTAGATGGTTCCACGAGTCAAGACGAGTTCTCGGTGAGTGTGGCCCACATCTTGATGGTGCGACGGAAAAGGTTTTGATTTCTTCTCGCGGGGTCCCCTGCCATCTTGCGGGCCATGCGAAGAAGGGCTCCTTGCGAACTTTTTCTAATAGCGATGCAGCGGTTCTCGGAACACGTATTCTACACAGGGTGCCGCCAAGCCGGTTTGTCCAATGTAATCCCTCCTCGGCTTGTTGTTGTGATATCTGTCCGACACGAAATCCCTTCTCTCCTGTAGGGATAACCTTCTCCTTCCCTTTTCCCCTGCTGCTGGTCTTCCTCTACCCTTTTATATTCATCAATACGATCCATAAGACGGCGTACGGCCGCGGACGGGCTTTTTCGTCAAAGATTTTCGTAGGTCGTGATCGGTAGGGAGGCCCACCTTAAAGGTATTAAGCGCCACCTCATCAAAGTCGCCGTCTATTTCATTAAACATCTCCCGGTATCGTCGGAGTATGCTTTCGGTTGTCTCCCCTTCCTTCATAACCATGGATAGCAACGAGTCCAATGGCCGAGGGACTGCTACACGTGATGAACCGCGAAGCAAATGCTCTAGTTAGTTCCCCAAACGAGCCTACGGACCCGATTTGAGACCGTTGAACCATCTCGCTAGCCACGGGTCCCAATTTGGAGGGGAAGACTTTACACATCAAAGTCTCGTTATGAGAGGCTGCCTTTGCCATCCTTTAGTTAGTGACTCACATGTTCCCCTGGGATCAGTCCGGCCATTGTAGATGGTAAAGGTGGGGGGCTGGGTGAACCTCACAGGGAAGCCTTCCCCTCTCAATCCTCCGCGAAAACGGAGATTTAGAGAGTTGGTGCAACGCTCTACTCATGGTATCGTTGCCTAAGCCCCTAGAACGAAGCTTCTTACGTACGCGAGTTGATTGGTCGTCCTCCTCATGGGAGGATGTTGCGCTAGTGGGGGAATATGACCTTGAACCGTAGCCAACTCCTATCTTTTCGAGGAAGAACTAGATGAGGACGGAGAAACCTTACGTTTAGCACGGCGTAACTTCCTCTTCAAACGATTAATTTCATACTGCATGGATTTAGAGCCCTCATCGTGGGTAGTGCTACCCTCCTTGAGTATGGCTATCCCACAGGTATTACGTATGGACGCTTCCCTCACGATCCCTATGACGTTCAAGACGTTCGAAATGATCTTCCGGTTGTGATCCTTGTGACTCGCATGGTGAGAGCCTAAGCCTGCCATAATATCTCTACTACTTCCGAGACTAGATTTCCCACGAGGCGGCGCCAATTGTAAGTGCACAATTGCACACGGACCCAAGAACAGTTATGGGCTCGGAGCCCGATGAGCCTTAAACAATGAAAACTTGTAGAGAGTGGGCTTGAAACCCGGGTTAGAAGTGAGTGAAGATTAAATGACAAACTAAAGATTGCCGGTATTAGGAAACGGCAAAGAGTAACGTAAATAGGTCTCCTCGGACGTAAGCCGAGAGGCCATTCTTATATTATCTCTCTCTTTGTCTTTTTTTCTTTTTAGGTTACAAAAAGTTCCGTCCTCATTTACTGTTCCAGTCTTTCTTAAATACTCTTCTTCTTAATACTTTATACACGTGTTGCCCCCAACTCCTCCCTTAGTATAGATATTTCTTTTCTTAGTACCTTTGAACGGTAACTAGAAGTTTCCCTTCCCTTTGTTTAAGTGTCACCTCCCCGTTAATGCGGCCGGGGTGGTAGGTGCGGGGTCTTTAATGTGGAGGTAGCAGCCTTTGTCTTTGACATTTCTTCAACAACCGGTGCTCAGGGCATTCAAGGGTTCACCCCTTTTAACCATTGGTCTTGACGTGTCATTCTAACCCAACTTTGTACCATGAAGTCCCGGGTTCTGCGAATTGTCAGTCCGAGGGTAAGTTCACCCTCGGCTGGGTCCTCGGACCCTCGGCGCATGGGCCGACCCATAGTATTAACAATTTCCAAACCCAGGGTCAGGTCGGCCTTCCTTAACACGGCCCAAAAGGCCCATGTTCCCATCAGGATCTTTTTACCCCCCACATTTACAGAAAAAAAATTCCAATTTTTTTTTTTTCACTCCCAAAAGCTGTAAGAGCATTAGCATTTGGAATTGTAAAAAATGCCCATGTTACAATCTAAATAACTATCTCAATAACTAATTTAATAATACACACAACATCTCATTTCATATTTTTACGTACAACCCAATTAAATAATACTAGACTCATCACACGCTTTGCGTGTGCGATGAGGCTTTTTTTTTAGTGGTTCTATTTTATAGAAAAAAAACTGTATATAATTATTTTATATATAAATAATTTTTATTTTAAAAATCTAATTTATAAGTAAATAAATTAAATTAAAAATTAATTGGAGAGTGACCCTATTTTTTAGACAATGTTTTAGTGGGAGTTAGAGTTGCATTTTTACCGGATTGTCCTTTTGTTTTGTCTTTACTTAAACATAGAACTCTAAGGGCATTTTTGAACTAAAAAAAAGAGAAATCTAAACGGGAGAAGTCTTTTAAATAATAGTATAGATAATTATTATATATATATATAATTTTTATTTTAAAAATCTAATTTATAAGTAAATAAATTAATTTAAAAATTAATAGAAAATTGGTCTTATTTTTTAGGTAATGTTTTAGTGGGAGTTAGAGTTGTATTTTTACCGGATTGTCATTTTGTTTTGTCTTTACTTAAACATAGAACTCTAGGGTATTTTTAAACTAAAAAAAAAAATCCAAATGAAGTCTTTTAAATAGTAGTATAGATAAATTCCTGGTCTCTCTCTTCCACCACTTCCTCTATCTCTGTCTCCACAACAAACCAACCACTAAAAAACCAGACACCATCAAACTAGCAACCCACTAGTCACCATTGACTAGCAACCCACTAGCCACCATTGAAACACCAAATCAACCACCCACTGAACCAACGCCACCACCGAACCACAGTAACCCTCTAATCCACCGCCACCCATAACCTCACCAATCTACTGCCACCAAAAATTGTGAGATAGAGAGAGTCAAAGAGTAAGAGAAGAAGAGCTGAGAGCGTGAGACTGAAGAAAGAGTAGGAGAGGGAGAGAACTAAGAGAAGAGAGAAAATTAGAAAATGAGAGAAAGAGAGTCAAAAGAGAGGGGAATAAAATAAGTTTTTATAGTTTTACATATGTGCTATAGTAACTTCTTCTTCTTCCTCTTCTTCTTCTTCTTCTTTTTTTTTTTTTTTTTTCTTTTTGTGTGCTAATAGTAACTTCTAAATTTAAGTAAACTATGTTCTAAATTTATTTTTAGGAACATATACCCAAATCTTGCTAGAATTTTAGTATTTAGGAGGGTAAAATAGTTATTTGGGGGGGGGGGGGGGGGGTTACACCCCTAATGTTTTAAGCTTATTCTCAAAAACGAAAACAAAGAAATAAATAAAAATAAAACTATTAGGAATGTCCATTCAGGTAAACAAAATTGCAAGGCTAAAAAAAATGCAGGGCATTGTGCAATATATTTTAATCAAGAATTACGAGTCGAGTTCCCCCTCAAAAAAACAAAAAAGAATTACGAGTCCATTACAATCATTATCAGATGCATAGAAATTTGTGCATGTGTCGATCAAGTCAACAATAAGGTGTGTGCCTCCAATAATAATAATGAAAATCTTTATCCTGAAACTTTCTTTTCAGTTAGGTGCCTTATCACTCTTGTCGGTTTCACCGAAAAATTAAAGAATGAAAAAAGAAAAAGAAAAAGAAAAAGAATCTTATCTTAAAAAAAAAAAAAATTCTTTTTTTGAAAAGATAAACAAAAAACATTTTTAATATTTATAAAGAGTTTCAACTAGAATAATTGTGCCATCAATGTAGTGATAGAATAATAGAAACCTGTCTTTAATTACCTAACAACAATAAATGACCAACAGGCAACAGAAACAAATAATTGAAGAAAAACTAATCTAAAATACATAAACAATGAGGGTCCTTGCCCAAAGAAAAGCTTAGTGTGTTCATTGAAATCCCTTGTCATTCAGTGAATGCATCATTCAACTCCCAACTCGCAACCAACCAACCAACCTGTACAAATAGTTAGAGCAATCCACAGTAATGAAGTTAAAAAATTAAGCTATTTGACATTATAAAAAATTACTTTATCTATTTTACCTACTTATTTTACAAAAAATTCAGCAGTAATGTATCTATTTTAGCTTTCAACATAATAAAATAATATAAACATCACAATAAAATAATATATTTAATACATTATTTTATTAATTTCTTTCTTTCTCTTTCTAAAAAAAAAAAAAAAAATTTCTTTCTCTCTATCTCATGTCATGCCTCACTCTCCACTCTCAAAAAAAACTTCTCATTTCTCTCTTCTCCGCCCTCCACTCTCACTTCTCTCTATCTCGTCGCCGCTCTCTCCTTCCACACCCATCACCATCCTGAAACCTTCCTTGCTGGCGCCGGAGACAAAATTGTCGAAGCTCTCGAGGATCTTGTGGGTTGTGCCAGCGCAGGTTTGTGGGTTGTGTCGGCGCAGGTTTGTAGGTTGTGATTTGTGATGTGGGTTTGTGTTTTGTGGTGGTTGTATGGAATTTGAACTGACGTTGCTTCGGTCTTTCTCTCTACTCTATCTCTGTGGGTTTGTGTTTTGTGGTGTTTTGTGATGTGGGTTTGGTGGATCGCCATTGCTGGTGGTCCGATCTAGTGTTTTTCTGGTGGTTGGGTGTCTGATTCAGTTATATGAATTTTATAAGCATCACTGTTGGCAAGTTGGTCGGTGAAGCAGAAAAGAGATGAGGGATGCCGGAGAGAGAGAGAGAAACTGAAATTATGGCCTTGAGATACATATTTTGAAGCTAAATAACAACTTAAGAAACTGAAATTATGGTCTTGATAATTGATATGCATAATTCTATATAGCACATTGTGTCTGGTTCCTTTGTACTCATTCCTAGCTGCCCATGCCTACTAATTGCAATGGTCCTCCAATGCCTTTCAACGGGCTACCAAACCAATCTCAAGGATTTTAATTTTATTTATTTAATTTAACAGAAGGAAAATAATTCATATTCACCAAATTTTTGATCACATGCAATGTAAAATAATGGAAAGAGAAGCTTAACCACACATGATGTCTACTTCTATACAAACAGTTCACCTAGAAAATTTATAAAGACTCTCAATGACAATACTTGTTTACAAACGGTTCACCTAAAAAAATGACATACATGACTGTAATGACGATATAGTAATACTTGTTTATATACAAACAGTTCACCTAAGAATATTTACAAACACCATGTAATGTCATTGATGACTGATGACAGAATAAAGAAATTTTAATGCTATCATCTTGGTGGTTTTTTATTTTAGTTTATTTTTTAAAAAGAGTTTCGACTATCAGAAATTTTATCAATTGAGTTAACTAAAACTCACATCTTGGTGAAATTTTTAAAGCGCAATAACTTGACACAATTTTTTAAAATTACTTTTCATAATTATTAATGTAATTGTCGTCAAATAAAAGTGATAGACGGACATAAAATTAGTGCACAATTGGCCACCTTTTCAAATTGTAAAAAAAAAAATGCTAATCCACAATTTTCACGGTCCCATCCTACACGGTTTTGGGTAGTACATGTTATAGTGACCTACCACAGAGTGACTAAATACACAATGTGGGATAAAATGAGTAAAAGCAAGCCAAGGCAGTACCACCAGCAGAGGTGGCTTAGTGGTAAATAACGCTCAAAACTCTTTATCTTATGAGTTTGAAGTTGAGAGTTTGCGTATTAACATTTTTCATTATTGAGCGGATAGTCTCACACCAAGCTATATTTAAGTCGTGTATGAGTGGGTCAGAGCAATAACAACACATGAAAATGCAAGGCAGCTACCTCTTTCATTGTGAGGAATGGTAATTGTGCTGATCATGAGGCATGAGGCTGAGGCATGAGGCATCCAGCCATGAAGATAGACACAAAAGAGTTGCTTTTCTTTAAACAAGTTTAGGGTTCCAAGTTTCAGAGTCTCATTGGGATCTTAAGCCACTAGATTATTATTATTTTTTAAAAAAGAAAAATAATATTTAATGGTTAGAAATTCATTCTTGGAACTTTTGAAAAACATGCTAGGGATTTTTGCTTAAAAGGAATCAATAAATATAGGTATACCATGCTAATGAATGCTCTTATGGCATTGGTTAATAATCTAATTTAGGAAAATTTTGATATCACTTTTATGAGAAATGAAAAAAACTGTCAAAACATTAATTGTTTTTCTTTGTTCCCTATAAAAACTTTCTTTAAATGGATTATTAAACAATACCTTAAGGGCATTCATTAGCATTTTTCTTTATTTTATTTGGCTGTACCTAGAAGGCCCCAGCAGCATTAATGGCATTTTTTATCTTTATTTTTTAAATTTTGCAAAAGGGGCATTTATAGCTGTCTAGAACGGGTGGCAAGTAAAACAGATCAAACCACCATCTCCACTCCACATATACAAAATTGATTTTCCCACATGAAAAGGACAGAAAATAGAGCACCTAATTTGGCTTATCTCACGAATGAATTTAAATCTCTCATCTTTTGTTGTAATTATTAAATTATAAAAAAAAAAAGCCAATCCCTTCATCTCTAGCCAACATTTTTTTTTCATACATATTATTGAAGTAAAATATTATGATTGGAATATAATATTAGTGATATCACTAAAAGATTCATTTGAAAATGATGTTGTACTTGTTAGGCTATTCTCTACACCTTAAAAAAAGTATCAATAAAATCTTATTACTTCTTACAAAAATTTATTTTATGTCTATAACATTACTCATATATTTTTTATTAAAAAAATTTGAAATATTCTTTCCTCCCTCAGAATTTCAATGTTGGATTTTTGCCCCTCCAATTTGAAAATGTAAAATAATGACATTGTTAAAAAATTTTATATCATCAAATTCATTATGCAGGTCATTCTTAAATTTCTTTAACCAAATTTTTATTACAAACTTTACTACATAAATATTTATTGACACATCAATTTGTAAGTATTTGTTTTAGTAAATTTTGTAATGCCTTTGGTAATTTTTTTTCTTTTAAGTGAATAGAAGAATGAAATTGATGCTGTATAAATTTTTAACCAAAAATTATACTTTTTAATTTAGGTGATGAAAATTGAACTTAAACCAAAATAAAATAGCTTACAAAAAAATTAGGGCAACTTTAAAAATAAAAAATAAAAATTACAAGCATGAATCGCCTTCATCCATTCTCCATTGAAACATCCTTAAAACTTAAGACAGAAGGAAAAAAAAAAAAAAAAAGCCCATATGAGCTTTCAATGAAAACAACAAATCCAAAACTTTGGAACAAATAAGTAGCTATGCAGCCTATGCTTCTGAGTAACAACTAACAACTATAATAAATTAGTAAAATGTCAGAGCATGTGGCCCTGACAAATTAATTATGAATAGGTAAAAGTTCAGAGCATGAACTATGAAACTTGAAAGCCCTCAAACTATTGAATTCAACATGCTGTGTGTGTTTCCTAAGAAATGAGAGGACTCGAATTAGTTCCTTCGGGGACATCAGATAAAATTGGATCGATACAGAGAGGACTCGAATTAAAAGTTCAGTTCTTGTTTCTTTTCCTCAACCTTCTACGGTCCACAATTACCAAAAAGAATCTGACTTTATTTGAATTTAGGCCTTTTAAACTTTTTTTTGCTGGACCTTATACCAATAAAGCTTTTCATCCTATTTTTCTACAATATTAATTGTGATTTTCGTTTCCTTGTAATAATCGTGCAATAGTAGTCACGTCATTCAGCTTTGAATATTTGGAGGTTAAAAAACACTAACAACTTTAGGTCGATACATAAAATGGTTGGCTTATATCCAGGGGCGTAGACAGATATTATAATTTTTTCTTTTAGAATCTTCACATGCAACAAAAATTCTAGTATTAATACCATAATCATAATTCAAAAATCTATTGAATACAGAATTAACAACTTTTATATATATATTATCATCATCATCATCATATTCTTAACAATTATTTAGTTCACTAAAGATATATACAAAAATTTTCACTATTATTTTAAAATCATCAACCCATCATTATTCATAATATTGAAAATTTCCAATATTTTAAGTTTTTTCAATGAATTATTTAGCACCTAATTTCAAACAAAAAAATCAACTTAAAAAAAATGATGCGATAGAGAGATAAAATATATTATAATATAGCAATACAAAAATTGAACAACAAAATCTTGATAAACAAAACATATTCATTAAACTAATTATAAAGCCAAAAACTCATATGACTAGATTCATATCATAATAAATAAATAAATAACAAAACCATATGACCATTATCATATATATATATATATAACAAAACCTAAATCTAAATGCCCAAATGCTTGAGTTTATTTGGTTGTGTTGAAAAGAGAGTTAATGTGTTGACTTGGGAGAGGGCAATCTAGGCTGGCAGCAATAGAGAGAAGTACTAAAGGTAGCTTCTTGAGATTTAGGATTTGTGGACTTAGGGTCGCATATCTATTGGACTATGTTGAGATCCTAGGAATAATTGGGGGTCCGGTTATATTTTTTGAGAGGGTCCATTGCCTATTACTTCCTTGTTGGATCAGACTTATAGCCTAAAATTACCATGATAGTAGAAGAAAATTTAAAATTTTGGGGGGTCATAAGGTAGCTCTGCCCCTGCTTATGTCAAGTTTAGTAAATGTAATATGAACACGACATGTACGTTTAAAACTCGTTATATATTAGTCTTATGACCTGTCCAATGCTTTAGTGCAATGGATCAAGCCTTGCCCGCATGCTTTTTAGGTGTTAAAATTTTTTGGATCTAAAATATAGGGTTAGGACTTATGATATTGATGGGATTGTACTCTGAAAAGAAAGAAGTAGGTAGCTTCAAAAGCATGTATTGCAACACGTCAAACCTTATATACCTCTCAATTTTATACATTTGATTTTATAGTTACATAAAAAGCTTAAATTATGGTGAAACATTATGTAAAAACTTGTTCAATTATGAATTTAAATCTCGTGCAATTACAATGTTTAATTTTGGTAGCATAAATTCAATTCTACACGCATGCACTAGTAAAAACTAAAAAACAGGTAATTGTCTATGATCTTCTTACCTGTTAATTTGTAGGTCACCTATTTTTTAGATCAATATCTAGTAAGTCCTCTAAATGCTCGTTTGCTTGAATGAGTGTAATTTCTGATTTCATCAACTTATTTATTTATTGGGAAAAATTATAATTATATCTTTATAAATAATATAATACTTTAACAACTGTAGATTCCCTAGTATGAAATTAAAGTGAACCAAATAGGGTAGTGAAAAAAAAAAATCTATTGATTATCAACGACTTAAGCTTCTTTTCTCATTTTAAAGGGCCGATATTTAAAAACCAAAATTTTGAAAATGCAGTCATAGAACCATGGGATATAGACCCCACTTGCTATTTGGTAGCAACTTTCTAATATTTATGTGTTTTTTTTTTTTTTTTTCAAAATTGTGTTCTAGTGTTACAAAGCAGGAAAAAAAATGTCTATATGAATTAAACGTACACGTACTATCTATAAGAGGAGAAATTATTGTGTATTTTTGGAGTACCATAAATGCATATTCTCTCCTCTCTTAAAGTACCATTCATGTGAAAAAAGGGAGTACACATTTATGGTACTCCGAGAGTACCTAATAAATTTTCTTATAAGAATATCTATATGTATTATTTAAATAAGTCACATAACTCATTAAAAATGTCATATAACACATGAACTATCTTTTTAATTACCACGTATTAATGAATTGGAATAGTGGTTCAAATTAGCTCAACTAGTAAAGTCTCTGATGACTATAAGTTGAATCTCTCTAACAAAAAAAATTGGAATAAAAAAATAACTCCAAACGTTTAAGGAATGAAACTTTCTCCATTCAATTTTTAGGTACTAGAAAGGGAAAACACATTGTAAATGGACGCCACTCACCAAATTAACAAGGTGGAACCCAGCTGCGGATCTCACATATACCCACCACCGATAATCACTCACTCAACCGGAGTCCTTTATCAAAATTTAAAAGAGAAGAGAAACTAACAAGCCCAGAAACTTGGCTTCAAGAACAAAAGCCTAGCTAAGATTTTATTTATTTATATTTTTTCGTGAATATACTTTGGGTATTATTGTTTCTATAGTGTTATACACCCGTATTATTCAAAGAAAAACATCATAGATATATATATCCAATGTACAAAAGGGTTTTGGGTGGAAAACACATGCCGTCGTTTTGAGTGAATAACACTTACTATCGCACCAAAACCCAACCTCTTATTCCATGTAAAGAAAGAAAAACACTAATTCTACTTGAAAGCAAAAATGAAAGAGTTCCAAAGCTGATGATTGTGTCATGACACTTGAAATTCGATGGATTAGCATGTGTGACATGGAAGTATGAAAATCAGTGCAAGCCATCAGCCATAGATTTCAGGGTCAAAATCATCTACCTGCTGCTTCTGACACCGATGAAAGATGCTCATAGAATATAGGAGCCATTTGAGTCTAGACATGTGGGGGTCTCTTGGAACTTCAATAGATAAACCAAAGTCCTAGCCTCCTGCTTATAAACATGAGCTGGTAATTCCTGGAAATTTCTCATGCCTTCCACGAGTAGAAAGACATAAAATGTAGCCAAGAGAAGTAGAAAAAGATAATAAACCACTTTAGATGAGTTGAAGAATATGTAATATGCTACCAAGGATAAATAATTCATGATGCTACTGAGAGAGAGAGAGAGAGAGAGAGAGAATAATGAGATGGAATTTTATAGGAATGCATGTGCTAAGTTAAATACTATAATGGAGAGTGCTGACTAACAACAACACAAGAAGTTATGAAGGCAACAAAAATATGAGCTTTTTCGATAAAAAGAAAATTCCAGTGGGAAATAACATTGTTCACACAATTAATTCTGTTGGCAGTTGGACTCAGAGCTGAGATATTAAGATGTGCCATCTGGCAGCTCTTATAGCCATACGATTTTATATATGTATTTTTTTTAGACAACGTGATTGTGGATTCTGCTATAAGATGAGCTTTGTCTGTAGGTTGATATCAAATTTAATTGCTCAAAAGAAAATTCTTTGTCCTCTTGTTTTGATTTCGTTTCTCCCAAGTCCCAATTAGGTAAAATTAATAACACGTGAACCCAAAACTAATAAATTAATAAAAAAAATTAGACTTTATCATCTTAAAATATACTTTTGATTACACTTTACACTCTAAATTTTTTAAATGTATGCTTTATATCCTAAACTATGATCATTATTACACTATACATCCAACATCAAATTCGCAGTTAACTTAGATGGAAAAAAAATGGCATTATGTTAAAAAAAAAAAATCTAATTGCTTCTTATTTCAATCCTTTAAAAACAAATGAAAAATTACACTTTATCACTCTAAACTATACTTCTCATTAAACGTTGCGCCTTACACTTTAAATTTTCATCCAAGTAAATAGCAAACTTAACGTCGGAGTGCAAATTGTAACAAGGGTCATAACTTAGTGTGCAAAATGTGAATTCGAAAAGTTTATGCTGCAAAGTGTAATATATATGAGATATAGTTTAGGGTGATAAAGTGTAATTTCTCCAAATTATAAAGTTCAATTTGATGCCTCAAATATATTATTTTATGTCAATTTAAATCCTTGACTTTCATGATCAATTCAATTGATCACTTATTCTCTTTTCTGTTGTTTAACGAAATGAACTAATATGGTAATTAGAGCAAATGTAAGTTAGTATGGAAAGTTTATGATTTTCAAAACCAAGTAAATTTTAACTTTTAATTTTGTTAAAATTTAAATGAAAATGAGATCAATAGATGAAATTTATTTGACTTTAAAAGTTGAACTAAATTAACAAAATTAATAACTGAAGTATCAAATCGAACTCTATCTAAAAATTAAAACATCAAATATTATTTGTAATATTCCTAGGATCGATATGATCCTTTTCATACTCTTTGCAATGTCGTTTCACTTTTAAAAATAAAAAATGAATTTCTATCTTAAGAAAATAATTAAAACTTTATATTAATAATTTGGCCAAAAGCCAAAGAGTCATGTATAGCTAAACTGGTTGTTACATCTTGGTATTTTCAACGAAAATATTCAAATTTCAAACCTCTCCACCTTACCAATCATTGAATTATAAAATAAAATAAAA
This sequence comes from Castanea sativa, assembly GCF_040712315.1. Classification (NCBI taxonomy): domain Eukaryota; kingdom Viridiplantae; phylum Streptophyta; class Magnoliopsida; order Fagales; family Fagaceae; genus Castanea; species Castanea sativa. The sequence continues at coordinate 12,374,000 of NC_134023.1, forward strand.
ATAATTTAGCAAAAAAAAAAAAAAAAGGAGCTTAGTTTATCAAATCTGACTACACGGTAGACAGTCTTTAAAATGGGACCATCTTGACTCTCGAGGCTTATGAAAAGAAACTCATTAAAAGGCCCTGCTGGCCCACTCCCAGCATGTAAATTTCTAGCTTGTTGTATAGCACTATTTGGTGCGCAACTATCTTCTTCAAAGCCAAATATCAGGCCAACAAAAATATTATGTAAAGATTACTGTTCGTGTAAGTTAACGTTGTTTGTATTTTTTTGAAATATGTGTGTGTAAAATATGTGTGAAAATGCATGTAATATTGTTTAAAAACTGAAAACATGTTGTTAAACTACTATACCAAACGACAATGATTTTTAAGGGTGCAAAGTAGATGACTTAAAAATCTAACAGGACATTTGAGTGTCAAAGTTTTATGAACAACAAAAATGTGAACTTTAACTCTAAAACACCAAAAGAAAGTAAAGGCATAATGAAGAAAGTGTTGAGGTCCAAAATATTGTAAGTATTGAAGTCCAAAAACTAATGGGCCCTCAAGGATAGGAAAGATCCAATCCATGAGCTAAGACTCATTTAAAATGGGAAAAAGGAAGCCCAAGCTTATGAATGGGCAAGTCCCAGGCATTAGAAAAAAAGAAGAACAGGTAGAGGAAACTTGGCCTAGCTTTTTGAGAAGAACTCCCAAGAAGGCCAGAAAGAGACTACACCAAGATACCGTAGAATTGCTAGAACCAGGGGGATCATCAAGAAATGCAGGAAAGAATCAACTGGCATTTGGACAGCTCAAGGAAGCATACTCATGGACACGAGGAGCGAAGATAGACATGTCACATTAGCCGCCTATGACCTAGAAAAGACTAGTGACTTAGGAATCAGCACTTAGTAAAAAGAAGTCTGGTACCTTAGGAAAATCAGGAAGGTGGGTCATGAAGGAAGGTGGCTGTGGATCTTTCAGCTTGACATGGGGAAATCTGCCTATTTAGAGAAAAAGATAAAAGATGAATCAGCTAAAAGGAGGTTCTGAAAAGGTCTCTCTATAAGCCTTGGGAAATGAGATTAAAAGTTAGCACTCAGGATTCCCCAAAAGAGGAAGGTCAACTGGAGACTTTTTGGGGGGAAACCTCAAAAAAAGAATCTAGTGAGAAAATGAGGAAAGGACCAGCCACCAATGTTGCTGATACAACAATGATTCTGATACTTATGATAGCAAACAAAGGGAATCAATAGCACACTAAAAGCCCTAAGAAGGTACTATAAAAGGGGGACCAAACCATCAGCAAAATTCATTCAACAATACTTAATCAGAGCAAAAAGAGCGTTTAAAAGACTCCTTTAAACCTAAGAAAATAGAAAAAAAAAAAAGAAGGAAAACACTGTGAGAGATCCTGAGATAAGTATTAGAGGATACACTTGGATTTAAGGGAATTCAAATCTCACAAGTCTTGGAAGCCTACAAAGAGCTATCTAAATCTGTGACTTTTGAACTTATTTGAATCTCGTGACATATCCTAGTGAAAAGTAGGGTCAAATGTACTAAAATTCAATATAATGACATATCACTTTATTTTCTAAGAATCCTTGACATCTTTACTTGCTTTTTCTTTATTTCTTTACTGTTCCTCAGCCATTAACTCTACAATAAGTATATATTTGTATGTATGAATATGTATGTGTTGTAGGATCCATGTTTTGAGCACAACTTAATTCGTAATTAGCCCAATATAGCTGCGGTAAACCAAGCCCAGTCCTTCAAACAACAAGTATAAAACTCTTTGGGGGTCTAGGATCCTTAATTCCACTTGGGCCTAGGTACTGTCCAAAATAAGAACCCACAAAAAGTAAAAAACAAAAGTAATGTATGTGGAAAACCCTTTGAGAGGGATGAAAAACCATGGTGAGTGAAGGATAAAATATCCCTCACTCTTAAAAGCTATGTATTGTATGCAACTTTAAGGTTCTTTCCTACCTATATTTTTGCCTCTCTGTTTCTCTGTCTCTCTCTAATTGTGATGGGTTAAGATAGCTTGACCCTAATTAATTAATTCCATTATTCAAATTGATTAATTAGGTCAGATTACATGCAAACCATGGAGGCATCAACAAATCATCAAATAAACTAATATGTAGCGGAAACTAACTTAACGCGGTGATTTGTTAACAAATGGGAAAAAACTCTTGCAAGGCAAAAACTCCACTAGGTGAATTTAAGGTCACCACTCCCAAGAATTTACTAATCAATAATCAAGCAGTTACAAGTATGAGGAATCTTCTCACTACTCTGGTCTATCCCAAAATATCAACCTACAGCTGAACCTTCGCTCCAATACCCAATTGGACTTGATCTTGTAGTAACATTCTTTCCTTTGATGTACAAATCTCCAATCTATGACTAACTCTTTTGCACAGATCCTAGTACATGACTAACTCCAACAACTTGAATGATTGTTGTTGGTTGCAAAGTTCTTCACTTCATAAATGATGAATATTAGGAATCACTTGGTTATAAAACCATATGGTGTACAAACGCGGCAGCTTCTCATAGAAAAAATAAATCTCTTGATCTTTATATTTGTGTGTGATGACTTTTAAAATAAGCTTTATATATGTCTAGGGTTATGAGAAAAGAAACCATAAAAAAATACATCAACAAGGGCCAAAATTCAGATTTGAAAATTATGAATTCGTAAAGCGTGATAGATCAAGCTTATGTCGAGTTGCCCATTAAATCTCGATAGTAGCTTTCTACTAAGCTATTTGTGAGCTTCAGTAAAATAGCTTTTCTTCACTTGTTTCTAAGATCAATCTTCATGTCTTTAATACAACTACTTGATATGTATCAAACCCAACTTAGATTTACCCAATTCTTGCAAGTAAATTGTGTTTTGTCAAAAGATTAGCCAATTATAGAAAATATGACCCAAACAAATTGCTTAGCAACGTTTTCCTCTTATGGTGCAAAGAATCTTGTTAGGTAAATATAAACAGGTGTTAAGCTTTCATTCCTCCTCGCAAACTATAATACAACTATTGTACTATGCCATGGTTGGAGGAAAGAGAAAATCCATCGATGTTAGGGTAGTGGGATGAAAGGCAGCTTTGCTACGTCGTGAGGGACAAGTATTTGGCAAGGAAAGGGGCACAATGAGAGTTGGGAGTATTGCATGTGTCCTTAGCAGTGGTCCAACTTAGTACTAGCCAATGAGAGGTGCTCCACAGCCTTTGACCAATAGGGGTTGCTATCCTTCACATGGTAGTGCTGGGTGTTTATGCTAGATTGCACATCTCACCCCCCCAATGGTGATCACGCCTTGGCATGGGTCAAGAGTACTATTACTCTTACCAACATCTCCTTCCTTTCCCTCATAGCTTGTCCACGTGTAGGGCTCGAATCTAGCCAGGTCAACACACTTGCTTGCCTTGGCTAGTGTGTTGTACAATTGCACTAACCTATTTTGAGATTTAAGGAATGATACTCCCCTTTGACGATTTTATAAGTGCAAGTGTGCAAAAATAAGTTTATACCCTCATATTTACTTCCTTAGAAAAAAAAAAATATTCATGCTCATTTATAACAATACAAACCTATATAAGAGAATGTTTATTTCGTCCATCATTTTGGGGTTTTCTATTTTTTTTTTCAAAATAGAAAATCGTATGCTATACGGTAAAAGTTAGGTCCTAATAGTAGCTGCTATTCCAAGTGGATATCTTTGCTTTGTGACAAGTTAGCTAAGCTTTAAGAGATTTAAAATTTTACTAAAAACATTGTAGTTCAACTAATACCTCATAATGTTTCAATAGAAACATCTAGGGTTTAAATCTCTTATCTCTTCCCCATTGTGTTAAAGAATTAAAAAATGAAAAATAAAAGAGAGATAAAATTCTATTCCAACTATACTTTTATTACCAAAATTTCAAGTACTTTAAAATAAAATTTAATATTTATTTTAATTTTGATAATTAAAAAAAAAAAAGAGAATGTCATGTGGCACATAAACTTTAATTATTAAGGTCAAATCATGTTCATGTTGGCAAGCCGGTAGTCAAAACTCTTTTTTCAATTATTTGAATTGGAAGTTTTTAGTGCCTAGTTAGTGGTTGAAGATCTACTTTGAAGACATAAGAAAATAGCTTAAGAATATGCTCAAGAAAGTGAAGTTTTGTTACCTCGATTGCCTCTCGATCGATCGTGATTCATGCATTAAACCTCAACTCCAATCAATCAGTCGAGCTTTGGGAAAACAAACTTTTCCATCTGACAAATTGACCTAGGAATCTAGTAGTAGGGTCCCAAGACATATTTAAAGCCTTAACAGGTCATCATAACACAAGAGATAACATTGAGAATGTTGGAGAACTTGTTGCGACATCTATGCGCCAAAGGTTTTGTACCAAGTTGCGATCGGTATGATACTAGTTATGTTAGTTAAGTCAGATATGGACTTCTGTCTCACATTTATACAAAACTCAAAGAATAGTATCGTTTATATAATACGTGGGAGGAAAGGAAAGGAAGAGTGTTGTTTCGATAAACTTTAAGAGAGGTTGGTATAATTTACCCAAATATTTTTCATAGACGACAAATTTTTCAATCATATATGTGAGAGCTATATTTAAGGTCATCATTTAGTTGAGCATAGCTCCCATTTATGTGTCTTCTACTCTTGTGCATATGAATTAACTAACTCTTTCTTCCATCCTTGTCTACCCACAGAATTGAAGGAAAGTAATGAATTGATATTCATAAGATGGGCTGATGATTTTGCATTTTGGTATGGAACAAGATAGCCAATCTTCCATGGAACACGATATCTTTTGTGCTCAGTTGTTTTGGTGGAAAACGTTTCGTGTATATTTTGATTTTTTTTTTTTTTGAGAAAGCGTATTTTTTGATATTTGGTATGACAAATAATACCACTTAAGGAAAATATTATATGCGGTCAATGGAAAACAAGCCAAATAGAGATGAAAACATTTTCCACCTAAAAAAAATTGAAAACATTTTCCAAATGTTACATATTCAACTAGCTATCACGAAAAAGCTCCACATTATAAACATCAACCTTTCCACTTAATTTTCACGTAAATTTTGAATTCGAGGTCATTATTTCATTTTAGACTCCAAAATGATCTAAATAACAAAAAATATTTTCTATTTTGAGTTTTTTTTTGTGAATTACATTTTTAGTTTAATTACAAGAAATATTAATAATTTCACATATGAGGCAAATATAAATTATTATCTAGCTCATTTTTAGTGCTATGAATGAACACAGGAAAACGAGTTCATTTTTACCACCAAAAAAAAAAAAAAACAGTTTTTCATCAAAACAAACTAAGCATTAGGTGAAATTATTCGTGGAATGACATTTTTCAAATATCATTCCCATATACTACTGTGTGGTTCACAATCATTTTACACAACATAGATTTGGTCATTACAACTAATTTGTAAATGGGCTAAGAATTTATACAATAGGAATACTTATAGAGAATGAATTAAACTAATAAACGAAATAGAGTTGGAAAATGACGTCCGCATATATTAATTCAACTTCTTCGGGTAGGCCAATGGAGACATTTATAGGTTAGATATCGCATTTTCTCTTTTCTATACTTCACTCTTTTCCTTGAAAATTTATGGATCCCTTTCTCATGGGACTAAGGCTGTATTTATAGGGGGTGGGATCCTTCTCTATCGTCTACCTGTGCGGTGGATGGAAGGGTAAGAAAATACTTGTCTCATTAGGAGTCTTCTCCCTTCTTTTGGGGTAAGGGTGAGTGAGAAGATGAGAGGATGACACTATTCTAATAGGTATAGCCCATTTAATACGAAGGTAAAAGTTGTTGAATCTAGGCGCTACCTCTTGTAGTTCGTTGAATACACTTATCTCTTTGTCCCAGTAGTTCTTCGATTCTAAGGCAATCGAGGATGAAATGATCCTCGGCCGAACTCCCTATGATAAGACGCGTGCTCCTTGATGGGCAGGGCCTTTTACTGCCTTGCTTGCTCCTTCCTCGTATCCCCACTCATCTTTGTTGGCGTGAGTGTGTATTCCAAATACTTTTATTATTATTTGTTTTCTAGCTGATGAGAATTTATGAGTGAAATAGCCGTTAAACATTTATAAGAAAAATAGTTGTTGGGTAATAATGGATAATGTAGAGGTTGGGCTTTTACTACAAGAATTTTGGTCTTTTGCGATCAATGTTTTAGCGACGACCAAAAAATCGTCACTATTAGGCACGCATTATTGACGATAATATATGGTCATCGCTAATAAGTGCATAGTAGCGATGATACAAAGGTAGTCACAAATAAGTCATCGCTAACGACATGGAGGGAATTTTATTTACTTTTGAAAAATGGAGGGAAACTTTTAGCAACGACAATAAATTTTGTAGCGATGACATTTACGTCACTAAAATAAAGCTTATTTTAATGACAACATCTATTGTCACTAATAATCATCTTTAGTGACAACCTTATGTATTGTCGCATCTATGTCACCAAAAATATATAGTAAATATATTATATATGTACTTTATTTATTAGCGATGAAACATTGGTCATTGCTATTAGAAGGCTATTAGTGACGATATAATTTGTTGTCTCTGATAATCACCTTTTAGCAACGACACAACATGTTGTCGCAAATATATCTACCAAAATATAATGGAGGGAAAAATTTTCACTATCAAAAAGTAGTGGGAATTATTGGAGGGAAGCAGATTATATATTAGCAACGAATCAAGTCGTTGCTATAGGAGATCTTTTAATGAAGGCAAAGATTGTTGTAAGTGCACAATTGCACCTGGCCCCAAGAACAGTTACGGGCTCAGGCCCAATGAGCCTTAAACAATATGAATTTGTAGAGTGTGGGCTTGAAACCCAGGTTAGAAGTGTTTGAGGATTAAATGACAAGCCAAAGATCACAAACACTTGAAAACAACAAGGAATATTATAAATCAACCTGCTCGGACGTAAGCCGAGAGCTGTTCTTATATTATCTCTTTCTCTTTTTTTCTTTTTCTTTTAGATTAAAAAAGAGAGTCCCCCATTTCCTGTTCTAGGTTTCTCCTTAAATACTCCTCTTTTTGATACTTTGTACACGTGTTGCCCCAACTCCCCCTTATCCTAGATATTTCTTTTCTCAGTGTCTTTGAATAGTAACTAGAAGTTTTCCCTTCCACTGTTCAGGTGTCACTTCCCCATTAATGCGGCCAGGGTGGTAGGTGCAGGGTCTTTAATGTGGAGGTGGCAGCCTTTATCTTTGGTATTTCTCTAACACCGATGCTTCTAGGACATTCAAGGGTTCACCCCCTTAAACCATTGGTCTTGACCGTGTCATTCCCTAACCTTTACCATGAAGTCCCGAGCTCTCCGGTATCCGTCCGAAGGGAAATTCATCCTCGGCTGGATCCTCGGATCCTCGGCGTATGGGCCGACCCGTAGTACTAACAAGTTCTAAACCCAAGAGCAGGTCGGCCTTCCTTAGCATGGCCCAAAGGCCCACATCCCCATCAGGGTCTTTTTACTCCCCACAATTGTCGTCACTAATATGTGGCTAAAATAATTTTGATAAATTTTTTATTTATCAAATCCTCCAAATGCCTCTTAAAATATTTTAAATGACATAAATTCCTTTAGTATATTTGAAATGATTAAAATACCATTAGCCTCATCAAATTTACCAAAATACCCCCAAACTTAGATAATGACCAAAATAACCTTGAAACTTACAAAGTAATTTAAAATTCTCAAATTCATAAAGAGAGAGAGAGAGAGAGAGAGAGAGAGAGAGAGAGAGAGAGAGAGAGAGAGAGAGAGAATGGAGGGCTTGTTGCTTCAGAATACTCTCAAACCATAATGTTACCCATTTGAAACTCAAAATCAATAAAATAACAAAAATCGAGAAGGTTCAAATTCCATTCAAAATACTGACTAATACCCATAATTATCAAAATGCAAATCGTATCGTGAATTGATTTTTGATTTTTTTGTATCATATGTCATAAGAAAGGTATTAGTCAATAATTACCAAACTAATAAATTCATTATAAATATTATGAATTTATAAATTCATTATAAATTCATAATATATTCAACTAATAACCAATTCAATCATTAGTTATGCAATAATATTTACCAAAAGTAACTAAATAAATCAAATTAAAATATATTTATAATATACTATTCAAATTAATAAAAATTAGAAGTGATAATACATGATATATGAGCCAAAATAATAAAAATTTTCATCTTGCCTAATCAACTTTACCCAAGTCAATGTTAGCATGATGTTCATCATATTTCAAAGTTATTTCTTCATTGACATTTTCTATCAACAATTCCAATACCCAATAATCCATTGATAACCTTCCCATGAACCTAGTTTCACCAAGTCCAGTGGTCTCAGGACCATCTATTAAGTTTGATTGGGTTTGACCAACTTTAAATAAACCTTAACCACACTTTTTTCTAAATCCAACTGTTTGATTGTAACCATAATTTATGAAAATTAACCTTTCATTACACTCTTCAAATCCAACGGTTAGATTTTAAATCTAAGTATGACGTGTGATGGGCATGTATTGTGTACCTATATGACTATGTTCTCTCAATCTGACCATCCAATTGGTCACCATACTCTTCAATCCCAATTATCGAGATTTGAAAATGAATTTCACCAAGTCTAGTAGTCTTAGGAACATCTATTAAGTTTGACTGGATTTGACCAACTTTAACTAAACTTTGACCGTGCATTTCTTTAAATCCAACCGTTTGATTGTGACCATAATTTATGAGAATTAACCTTTCATTGCAGTCTTCAAATCAGATGGTTAAATTTCAAATCTAAGTATGGCATGTGATGAACATATGTGGTGTACCTGTATGACTATATTCTCTCAATCTGACCATCCATTTGGTTTTAAATTTCACCAATACCAATATGTCACCATACTTTTCTATCTCAATGATCAAGATTTGAATTTGAATTTCATTAAATCCAGTGGTCTCGGGACCATCTATTAAGTTTAACTGGGTTTGACCAACTTTAACTAAACTTTGTTCGCGCCTTTCTCTAAATCCAACCGTTTGATTGTGAAGATAATTCACCAGAATTAACCTTTCATTACACTCTTCGAATCCAATGGTTATATTTCAAATCTAAGTATGGTTGTGATGGACATGTGTTGTGTACTTATACGACTATATTATCTCAATCTGACCATCCAATTGGTCTCAAATTTCACCAACACCAATATGTCACCATACACTTCAATCCCAATGATCCAGATTTGAATATGAATTTCACCAAGTCCAATGGTCTTGGGACAATTTATTAAGTTTGACTAGGTTTGACCAACTATAACTAAACTTTGACTGCGTCTTTCTCTAAATCCAACCGTTTGATTGTAACCATAATTTACGAGAATTAAACTTTCATTGCACTCTTCAAATCCAACGGTTAGATTTCAAATTTCAGTATGGTGTGTTATGGATATGTGTTGTGTGCTTATATGGCTATGTTCTCTCAATCTGATTATCTAATTGGTCTCAAATTGCATCAACATCAATATGTCGTCATACTCTTCAATCTCAATAACCAAGATTTGAATATGAATTTCACCAAGTCCAGTGGTCTTGGGACCATCTATTAAGTTTGACTGGGTTTGACCAACTTTAATTAAACTTTGACCACACCTTTCTCTAGATCCAACCGTTTGATTGTAGCCATAATTCACCAGAATTAACCTTTCATTTCACTCTTCAAATCCAACGGTTAGATTCCAAATCTAAGTACGGTGCGTGATGGAAATGTGTTGTGTACATATATCATGCATTGTAAGATACACAAATACTTAAAAAAAATAATGAATATACATATATGAATGGTATATTCATTATAAAATCATAATATATTCAACTAATAACTAATTTAATCATCAACTATGTAATAATATTTAAAAAAACTAACTAAATAAATCAAATTAACATATATTTATAACATACATATTCAAATTGATTAAACCCAGAAGTGATAATATATGATATATGAGCCAAAATAATAAAATTTGTCAATTCACAAATTATTCAATTTAAATTCATATTTTGAAAATCCAACCGTTATATTACATGTTCTATATGATCTTAACATGCATGCCAATTTTTATGCCAATCGGATGTAATTTACCACTTGATCTATAAACTCATATTTTATGCATTATTTTAAACTACTAAAACTTGAATTTAAACAATTGATTGATGGCATGGCTATTAATCTTTGATCACCTTGAAATTTTGTAAGCATGAAAAATATATAAAGATAGTATAATCTAACGGTAGATTTGTCAAAATTCACATCGAATTAAGAAATATAGGACTGGGTTCAAGTTACACCTAATATAACTTTAAAAAATGTTACACCACCCAATAGCTTATTATTGAATTTTGTTGTTAGATTTCATATTCTATATGCTCTTAACATGCATGCCAATTTTCATGTCAATCGAATGTAATTTACTATTTGATTTTTAAACTCATATTAAATGCAATATTTTAAATTTCAAAGGCTTGAATTTAAACAATTGATTGATGACGTGGCTATTAATTTTTGATTACCTTGAAATTTTGTAAGCATGAAAAATATATGGATATAATGTAATCTAACGGTAGATTTTTCAAAATTCACATCGAATTAAGAAATATAGGGTTGGGTTCAAGTTACACCTGATGTAACTTAAAAAAATGTTACACTACCCAATAACTTATTATTGAATTCATATTTTGAAAATCCAATCGTTGGATTACATTTTCTCTATGGTCTTAACATATATGCCAATTTTTATAGCAATCGGATGTAATTTACCATATGATCTTTAAACTCATATTTTATGCATTATTTTAAACCACTAAAACTTGAATATAGACAATTTGTTGATGACATGACTATTAATATTTGATCATCTTGAAATTTTGTAAGCATGAAAAATATATAAAGATAATGTAATCTAATGGTAGATTTGTCAAAATTCACATCGAATTAAGAAATATAGAGCTGGGTTCAAGTTACACCTAATGTAACTCTAAAAAATGTTACACCACTCAATAACTTATTATTGAATTCATATTTTGAAAATCTAACCGTTGGATTTCATATTCTATATGTTCTTAACATGCATGCCAATCGGATGTAATTTGTCATTTGATCTTTAAACACATATTTAATGCATTATTTTAAATTACAAAAACTTGAATTTAGATAATTAATTGATGATGTGGCTATTAATCTTTGATCACATTGAAATTTTGTAAGCATGAAAAATATATGAAGATAATGTAATCTAATAGTAGATTTGTCAAAATTCACATCGAATTAAGAAATATAAGGTTGAGTTCGAGTTACAGTTGACGTAATTCTAAAAAATGTTACACCACCCAATAACTTATTATTGATTTCATATTTAGAAAATTTAACCGTTGGATTACATGTTCTATATGGTCTTAACATGCATGCCAATTTTCATGTCAATTAGGTGTAATTTATCATTTGATCTATAAACTCATATTTTATGCATTATTTTAAACCGCTAAAACTTGAATATAGACAATTTGTTGATGACATGACTAGTAATATTTGATCACCTTGAAATTTTCTAATCATGAACAATATATGAAGATAATGTAATCTAACGGTAGATTTGTCAAAATTCACATTGAATTAAGAAATATATGGCTGTGTTCAAGTTACACCTAATGTAACTCTAAAAAATGTTACACCACCCAATAACTTATTATTGAATTCATATTTTAAAAATCTAACCGTTGGATTTCATATTTTATATATTTTTAACATGCATGCCAATTTTCATGCCAATCGAATGTAATTTGCCATTTGATCTTTAAATTTATATTTAATGCAATATTTTAAATTACAAAAACTTGAATTTAGACAATTGATTGATGACGTGACTATTAATTTTTTATCACCTTAAAATTTTGTATGCATGAAAAATAATCTAACGGTATATTTGTCAAAATTCACATTGAATTTAGAAATATAGAGTTGGGTTCAAGTTACATGTGATGTAACTCTAAAAAATGTTACATCACCCAATAACTTATTATTAGTTTTCATCTAGACCTACCATTAATATTACTTTTTCATTTACTAATAATCACTTACTACATTAGCAGTTTGTAAATTTTTGTTGTAAAATAATTTGTGTCACTAACATTATTATATAGTTTCTGTCAAAATAATTCATGAGATGTAGTTTAAAAAAAAGAAAAAGAAAAAGGATAATAAAGAGCACTACCTAACGTAATGGATCTGAAGTGCATCATCCCCATATTTTTCTCAGTCACTCAGTTGGTTGTTTTCTCAGCCACTCTTATCTCTTTTGTTTCAGTTTTCCTTTCCTCTTTAACTCTTCTTCACGTTTATCAAGTTTTGCTTTTCAAATTTTCACCAATTTGACATTTTCACCAATTTGCTGGAAGTCCTATTAGTAGGCCCTAGCCCCTAGGTATGACATCTTTTCTTTATTTTTGTCATTAAATTAATAGATACATAATATGTAAATTCTTTCTTTCTTCTTTACTTCTTCATGTTTATTAAGTTGGTTTTTTTTTTTTTTTTTTTTTCTTTCTTTGCTTCTTCTTCGTATTTATCAGTTCATCAAGTTGATTTGTTTTTCAATTTTTTACAGATTTGATATTAAGGTCTGCTCCAAGTCCTACAAGTGGGCCCTAGGTATGATTTTTCTTCTCTGTTTTTGTCATTAAATTAATAAATATATAATATGATAAATTAATAAATATGTAATATAATAAACTGTAGCTACAGGTACTACATTTCTTTATGCTAAGATTCAGAACCCCTTAAAAGTTAAAACACAGTTGCAACATAATATGTTTTCATTGATTCTTTTAAGTAAGGTTAAACATCTAATGGAAATTGAATAGTTTTTTTATGTTTGATTTTTTAAATATTATTTTCATAATTAGGATATATTGAAATAGATTCTCAATACTTAAGAAATGCTTATGCCATACTGAAACAAATGTTTTGCATCAAATGCCATACTGAAACAAATAATTGATTGTTTTCAAAAAAATTGTTTGCTTTAAAAAAAAAAAAAAAACTATTTGCGTATTGCACATTACATAATGGATTTATTCAATTTCCAAGTGTAAGTGTCTATTAGTTGGTAATGCTACATGTTTTATTTAAAGTATTCACTAACTAGTTCTTTAATATTGATCTACTAAATATGCTACTAGTATAATGTTTAAATTTGATGGTGGTGCAGTAGGTTGTTAAAGTGATAACCATAGTGAATTCACAATATTTATCAGCTAGTTCTTTAAAGAAAAATGCTAGTACCACAATTTATTGCAAAACTTTTGCCACAATTTATCAAATGGCATGTTGTAAGTGGTAGGCAAAAACTTGTGAGCCCACACTACCACAACTCGTGGCGAGTTGTGGCAAAAAATGGACAATAAGTTGTGATTCTAACATTGCTCTTTCTTTAATACTAATCTACTCAATATGATATTAGAATAATGTTTAAATTTGATGTAGTTCAATAGACTATTGAAGTGACAAATAAAGTGAATTCATAGGCTAAAAAGACATGCATTTAACTATATTCGTATATCTTTGTTAAAACTGCAAACCACTTCCATTAGAGTATTTCAATAATTTCCTTTGTGGCCAAATGTACCAAGGGGATGAGAGAAGTAGTTAAATTTCTTATATCTTGGGGGGGGGGGGGGGGGGAACAAATAAAAAACACGGATCACTCGAAAAAAGTGGATTAATTTTATTCTTTGACTCTTGAGTTCTAAATGTAACCACTTCCTATGTCATTCATCTCTCGCAAAATTTCCATCTTTTTTAGTATGAGTGTGTAGAACTAATGGAGAATTACTTTGAGCTTCTTGTCAATTTCTCCATTTATAGATAAAAATATGGTATAGAATCTAATTTTATATTATTTCTTGCTTTTTCAAAATATCTAACTCATGTAATAATTGATTACACTTTTTTGTAGCATACTATGAACAATAAATAACTTAAATTGTATATTGAATTGTGTATTTGTACATTGTAGGGAAAAAAACTTAATTATCTCTCTCTCTCTCTCTCTCGTTTGGGATATTGGGACTCAACATGTTTATTGCCTTTCTATTATTCTCCAAAAGAAAGATTCTCCTTTGATACTAGACTGCTATCTTTTTGGTTTGGGAAGTAGAAGAAAGAATTAGGCTTATTTTTTCTATTTATTTTTTGTTTAATTAACAATTTGTTTGTGTCTCCATTTAAATTATTTTTCTTTAAATTCATGATATGCTTTTTTAGATATGTGATATTATGTATGTGTTAATGATTTTTTGGCCCCCCTAAGAAGAATGTCTACTCCACCTAATGGACCACCACATGAGATGGTTGACTCAACTCCCATTTCAAGTGAGCAAGGAGCCCTTACTGCATCTAGTGAGTGAAAGTTCAATCTTTCATGTAGTTATCTTTATTATTGTATAGACTTGAATAAGTTACTTTGCCAAAATGCTACTGATTATGCTATCTTATTTTCCCTAATAGCTACTATGGCTAACAAACGGAAAAGAGGTAGAAATTTATGCACCAAGTTTAAAAAACTGAGGGAAAATGGACTCATTCCGATAACCATCCCTCCAGGGGCCCAAGGGCCTGTGGGCAAAAATGCTAGTGTGTTTACAAGAAGGGTGGGTATCATCACTCGTGAACATGCAAACCTTAGTTATCAATCTTTTTCTAAGGCCCCACAAGAACACCAACAAATGTTGAAGAATCTTTGGGTGATAAGTTGTTACTACAAAGGCTTTGGTATTTAAAATTTGTGTAAAAAAAATGAATGATAATTGTTTTTTTAATTATTACATTTTAGGCTGATTTCTCGTTGGACCCAAATCGCGTCGAGCATAAGAAGTGTATGGAGATTTCATTGTCAAGTACCTATAATAATGTTTGTAGTAACTATTACAAGGAGTACTTGAAATTTAGTAAGGAGGAAGTGAGGGCCAATGTTCCACTAGAATTGACACGGGACAAATGGGATGCTTTATGTGATTTATATGAAACAAGCACATGGAAGGTAAATCTTGTTAATACTAAAATGTTAATCATTTTCAACACAATTATATTTTGATATTCTTTGTTATGATTTTTAATTCTCTTTGTTTTAAATGTTATCTTTTTTGTTTTTTTTTTTGTTTCTGTTTTTATCTAGTACTTGTTAGGGTAAGTCAGACCGAAATAAGGAGAACAGAGGAAAGAACAAAAGTGGTCACACTTGTGGATCCAAATCATTTATTGATTATTATGAAGAGGTTGCAACGATTTAATTCTTTAGTATTTATAATAATGCTAGTGTATACATGTTAATTTTATCTTTATTATGTGCAGAAAAATCAAAGTGATAATTAAAGAGATTGGAAAAGTGGATTTTTATAAAATGATCCGCACAAAGAAAGATGGCTCTCTCTATGATTGCATGGAAGTGCACATGTCCATGCATTAATGAGATGATGAAGTGGGTAGATATATTTCATTGCAACAAGTTTCAGCTTGGTTGCATATCTTCACGAGGAATTCGTTATCATTGATTAGTATTTGAGTGAATAGATTGGAGCTTTTTATTATATATATGATATTGAACTTGGGTATTATTTTCCCTTATTAATAGTTATTGATTGAGCAGTCGTTATGGTTATATGAGTATTTGTGATTAAAAAAATTTTATGTGCATAGGATTGTGCTTTGTTATTTCCCAACAGGTACCCATGTAAAATTCAGAATGTAAATTTTAAAGAAAAAAAACGTAAAATATTATTAGCAACGACAATGTCATCGCTAATATTTTATCATATCATTAGTGACAACAAACAATATCATTGCTAATATTTAGTGATGACATGTTTGCGGTCACTTATATATCATTATCTATGATGACAGCAAGTGTCCTCGCTAGTAATGACATATTAGCGACAACAAAAATGTCGTCTTTAATAATAATCTAATAGCGACGACAAAAAATTTCATCACTACTAATGAGATAGTAGTGACGACATTTCGTCTTGGGATCTCGAGTTATTTATGACGACAATTGTCACTATTAGCGACGACTTTGTCGTCATTAATAGTATTGTATTTGCAACGACATTAATATCGTCACTAAAAAACTTTTTTGTTACCACTTTCATTTAACGAAAATTAGCGATGACATTTTTCGTCGCCAATATAATTAGCGACGATATTTATAGTATTAGCGACGACTATATGCCGTCGCTAAAGACCAAATTTCTTGTAGTTTAGTAACCAATAACTATAGAGCATTATTGTCTTGAATAGCTTATATAATACCCATGATCACACTATTTCCTATAAGTCATATTTTACTACTCTATATTTAGATATTCACAATTCTATTAGATTTTTCTCCCACAAAATTTTCTAAGTGAAAGTTCGTCCATCAAAAAGGTTAACGTTATAGTCTAATCATGAGGGGTTGTTTGGCTAAGAGAACCAGTCGCACCGAGTTTTACTTCAGGTGGCACGAATAAACCTTTAAGGACAACAGTTTCACAACGTGATTCTATAACATTGTCAGATTGTTCTAATCTATTCTTATTTTATATTCTTGCTAATTATTTAAAATATTATTTGTTGTATCAAAACTTATTTATTCACTAAAATATTTCCAACAATCGGTTAAGCTTGACTTCTTCCCTCTTATCATCTTCCTCTCCTCAAGTCTTTTAGCCCAGGCCCCTGTCTTTATTTGGCCCATCCCCCCACAATTACCATGTCTCTAAATATCATCAATCAAGATCATTCAATTTGTTTTTGGAACGAGGATGAATAATTTTACAGTGAAGAACTAGTTTTTTAATGAATTAAAATATTTTACGTCTAATTAAAATAAGTTATTATTTGTTTTAAGTTGATGAATAATAAATTATTGTTTTATATTAGATGGAATGAGATTTTAAATAGTAAAACACCATGAATATTTTTAAAATTGTAAAAATATTTAAATATGTATTATAAAATGGATGATCGTCATCGTTCTTAATGCAAATGGAGAGAATTCCCGTGTTCTTTACTGGATCAGAAGTAATTTTTGAGCCTTTTATACTAAAGTCCAAAATTATATAGAATAACGCATACCGAATATTTTCTTTTTCCTTTCTAGAAAATGTGACTCCTCAAGTGGAATCAAAACGGTAGTCAAAAGTTTCTAAAAAAAAGAAAAAAAAGAAAACGGTAGTCAAAAAGTAATAAAAGTAAAGAAACGCATACTTATTATTATTATTATTTTTTTACTTACTTTCGTTTTTTTTTTCTCTTTCTTGATTCACTAACGATAGTTTTTTTTTGGTATTTGTATTTGATTATTCTTTTAAGTGTACGATCTTTCCTCCCATACACACTAGGTAAGAGAATCTAACCTCATCTAGACCAAAAATCAAATGATATATTGCCTAATAATAACAATTAATTATCAAAATATGCAAATTTTATTTTGCGTAACCCAATGTAAGAGAGATGTCATATATCTGTTACACCAAATAACATTTCCAAAATATCACATAAAACACACACACCATAATATGATGGTAAATGATTATTAATTAGGTCATTAGTAACCTTGGACCAATTTATTTTGTCATTTTTCTTAGATGGAAAATCGATTAAGAAAAATGCTAAAACTACTACAAAATAATATGGTAAGAATTGAGACTATTATTACTTAATAATAAAATAATAATAATTGTTTGAATCACTTGTTTCTAATTGATGACATGTTAGTTTGTAAGATTTATATACTAAAATTTGTAATATCCTTAATCTCATTCATTAATTAATTACTTACCATGTAACCATCTAAGTGTTGGTTTGGGAATAATCTATCTAGTTTTTTGAACAAAAGTACTATAAATAAATGATAAAAGGTAAATGAAATAAGTAGAGAGTAGAGGACTCACGTGAAACTTGCAAATAGTAAAGAAAAAGAAAACAATAAACTAGGTTATAAAATTCCTAGAGAATATGCAGAACATTCATCCTCAAATGGCTTTACTTACAATGTTCACAGCTATTATTCTTCATCTTCTTCTGCTTACTCCCTATCCACCAATGCTCAAAGCCGATGACAAATTGATCCAAATCGAATGTCACAATGCAGAGGTACCATCGACATGCATACAGTGTTTGCAATCTGACCAACATTCCCAAAAAGCTGATAGAGTAGGGATAGCCACTATCATTGTAAGCTGTCTCAAAAACCATGCTCAGAGCTTGGCAGCCAACATGTCACATTTGGCATCTGGTGCCAAAGATAAAGAGACGAAAAATCGTTTTGAAGAGTGCAACCAAGGGTTTTGCTCTGCAATGAAAGAGTTATCTTCTGCAACCATTAGATTGAAGAAAGCTAAGTATGATGATGCTGAAAGGTCTGTGAATAAAGCACTTAACTGCTATAGCCTCAATTGCCAGTCAATAGTACAAAGCTACAAGCATTCACCAAAACATGTGGTTTATTCTATGAGGATTTATGAAGAGCTTTCAGAGGCTGCAAATAGAGTTATCGAACGACTTTAACTATTATTATCTATCTTGTTCATGGCATTGTAACTGTATCTGCATTTGAAATGGAGTTTCCCCATATTTATTTGATATTAATTGACGCAAACAAACACATACATAGGACTTTTCATTTTTGAGAAAGGATTCCCTCCCATCTTTAGCAGGATGTGCTACATTTGATATTTATTTAATTATCAAATGCCGTACATCATACATATGAATATTGGAGGGATTTGGAGGATTCAATTGGCTTGGATATATGTGTGTGTGTGTGTGTTAAGTAATAGATAGGTTGTACATATCAGTGGTTGTATCTGTTACTTGTAATTTGTACATATAGGAGTAAACTTTAGTAGCATAGGGTAGTTGGTGATAAATGGTTGTCGTTTATATTGTATAGATTAATGATTTAGCTAGGTTGGTTATAGGTCTAATCCACATGTACAGTTTGTATTGGATGGTTCATTAGTTGACTATTTTTTTGTTATTCTTTCCTCCTCTGTTCTCACTATATGAGAGAACAGAGCATGATAATTATATTCAATGAATTCATTTTACAAGTTTCACATTGTTCTCTCTCTCTCTCTCTCTCTCTCTCTCTCTCTGTGATTATCATTTCCTCCATTACTAAACCTTCAAAGCTTGTATGTGATTCAATATGGTATCAGAGCAGAACTAGCTCGAAGATCATTCAAGTTTTGGTATTCTCTAATTCTTCCTAGTTCAATTACGTTCTTCCTTGATTTCTTAGTGCTTCTTTCAAATCAACTAGAAATTTTCTTCATTGCGTTTCTGTTGATTCTTGCATTAAGGTCATTATCTTCTTGATCTTGATTCTCTTGTTCATAATTGAAATTGAAATCTTCGATCTTAGGGTTTCATTTCCCAATCTACAACTTTCTGTTGTGATCTCATCAAGATTGTGAATTGCATCTTGATTTGACCTAGTTTTATTGCTTGTTTCTTGAAGAATTCTCTAGAAAGTCAATTCTTGATTTTCGTTTTGCTAATTCTTGCTTAGGACTTTGAATCTTCATCATTTACCCTTGATAATATTGCACTAAGTATGACTAAGAGCACCTCTAGTGCTACTGCTCCTACTATCCAGCCTTGGGAAAACACCTCTAGTCCTTATTTTTTGTCTAGTGGGGATAACCCAAGTGTTTCTTTGGTGGTTCAACCTCTCACTGAGGAAAATTATAGCACCTAGAGTAGGGCAATCCTTATTTCTTTGGATGCCAAAACCAAATTGGGTTTCATTGATGGTTCCATTCCTAAGCCTTAATCTGTTGATCATCCATATTACAGAGCTTGGTGTAAATGTAACAGCACAGTCTTAGCTTGGTTGCTTAATTCTGTTTCTAAGGATTTTCAACCAAGTATAGTTTATTTCAAGACTGCTAGAGATGTATGGATTGACTTGCAATACAGATATGGCCAAGGAAATGGTCCTAGAATCTTTGAATTAAGTAAAAAGATTAGTTCTTTGACCCAAGACGATTTAACCATCAATGCATATTACACCAAATTCAAGGGACTTTGGGATGAATTTTCCATTTACAGGACATGTACATGTGGTCACCAAGTTGAGGATTGCACTATGTCTATTTTGATGGGGCTGAATGAGACTTATGCAGCTGTCAGAGGATAGATTCTCCTTATGGAGCTTGTGCCTCCCTTGAACAAAGTGTTCTCTCTTTTGCTTCAAGATGAGAAGCAGAGAAAGGTGGGTGCTAGGAAGAGAGTATTGGTTGATACATCAGAAACTTTGGCAGCTCTAGGATCCAAGTCTGGTAATAGCAAGAATTTTACTAAGTCCAAGAATGGCAGACCAAAATGCACTCATTGTGGAGCCATGGGACATGTTGTTGACAAGTGTTACAAATTGCATGGCTATCCTCCTGGGTATAAGTTTAAGAACAAGGGTGGTTAGTCTTTTGCAATCAATGTCATTGCTGTTGAAGGTCTGCTAGTGAACCTGTCACACTCACCAAGGCTGAATATCAGCAATTGATTGGATTGTTGAACTCTCAATGTCACTTTGGCACTCAAGCTCCACCAGAGGCATGTTTGGACAATACTCCTCAGGTTGCTACCATCATTACTCAGCCTTCAATGGCTGTTCAAGCTCAAGAGTTATTAGGTATTTTTCTTTCTCCTTCTCTTGAGCATTTTGTCTTCTCTTCAAGTGTGAATACCTCTTATATTAGTTCCTATGACTGGATTCTTGATAGTGGTGCAACTGGCCACATGGTGCATCCCATTCATTTCTTTACTTCTATTACTTCTTCTGTTTAGATTTCAGTTAGACTTCCTAATGGTGACATGGTTAAGGTGACTCATATTAGAACTGTTAAAGTTTCAGCAACTCTAACTCTAGAACATGTCCTTTGCATTCCTAGTTTCTCTTTCAATCTTATATCTATAAGTAAACTAACCCAAAATCCTTTTTCCTGCTGTATTTTCATTTCTCATTATTGTTTTCTTTAGGACTTATAGCATTGGAAGATGATTGGGTTGGGTAAGAGCCATGGAGGATTGTATACTTTGCAGTGCACTAATTCCATCACTTTACCATCTTCTGTTTCAGAGGTTTTATCCAAATTACCATCCTTTCTTTGTAATAAAAGTGTTAATGCATGTAATCTTGATTCTTCTCATGCTGTTGTTACTTCCAATAATGTTGTTAGATTGTGGCATTATAGATTGGGTCACCCCTCTTCACAAAGATTAGCTTTGTTGAATTCTATTGTACCTGATTTGACTTCTTGTAATAATAACAACTCTTTTAATTGCTATGTCTATCCTTTAGCCACGCAACACAAATTGCCTTTCCTAAATCTACAAGTGTTTCTTTATCTTGCTTTGATTTGATCCATGCTGATATTTGGGGACCTTATGCTACCACTTCATTGAATGGCTCAAGATACTTTCTTACTTTGGTTGATGATCATAGTAGATGTACTTGGGCTTATTTAATGAAACAAAAATCTGATGCTTCTTCCTTAGTTCATACTTTCTTTCAAATGATTCTTACCCAATTCAAAGTTCCCATTAAGGTGATTAGGACTGACAATGGTCCTGAATTTGCCCTTTCATCATTTTATGCTTCCAAGGGTATTTTACACTAGTTGTCTTGTGTTGAAACACCACAACAAAATGCTGTTGTTGAAAGAAAACATTAGCATTTGTTGAATTTTGCTAGATCCTTGAGATTTCATGCAAATTTACCTTTAAAATTCTGGGGGGATTGTGTTCTTACAGCCACATATCTTATCAACAAACTTCCTAGTCCTCTTCTAGGTAATCTCACTCCTTATCAGAAACTTTTGGCTGTGGTTGTTGTGTATGGTTGGCATCTCTCTCAGTTGGATGTCAATAATGTGTTCTTGCATGGGGATTTGAATGAGGAGGTGTATATGGTTCCTCCTCCTAGATTTGGCAGCAAGGGGGAGGTGTGCAAACTCACAAAGTCTCTTTATGGCTTGAAGCAAGCAAGCAGGAAGTGGTTTGCTAAGCTCTCATTCACTCTTCTTGATCATGGTTTTATCCAATCTAAATCAGACTATTCTGTCTTCACTAAGGTTAGCAAGGGTTCAATTCTCATCTTGCTAGTCTATGTGGATGGCATTCTAATAGCTAGCAATAATGTGGAGGCAGTCAATGCATTCAAAGTTTTTCTAGATAGCAACTTCAAGCTCAAGGATCTTGGTACCTTGAAGTATTTCTTAGGCCTTGAGGTTGTAAGGATTGAGAAAGGCATCAATTTGTGTCAAAGGAAGTTCACTTTAGAGCTACTTTCTGATACAGGTCTGCTAGCAAGTAAACCATCTAATGTGCCTACGGATCAAACAACCAAATTTAGGAGCTCAATGGGAGAGGATGTTCCAGATCCATCATTTTATAGAAGAATTATAGGAAGGCTACTCTATTTGACTCTCACCAGGCCTGACATCTGTTACTCAGTGCATAAACTGAGTCAGTTTATGAGTTCCCCTAAAGTCCCACATCTACAAGCAGCCTATAAAGTGCTTAAGTACCTAAAGAAGACACCAAAATAGGGCTTATTTCTATCTGCAAGTTCAATATTGAGACTCAAAGCCTACTGTGATGCTGACTAGGCAGCTTGCTCAGACACCAGAAGATCAGTTTCAGGGTTCTGTGTTTTCCTTGGTGATTCTTTCATATCCTGGAAATGTAAAAAGAAATAAGTGGTGTCCAGATCATCAACAGAATCAGAATATCGAGCAATGGCTACTGTGACAAGTGAGATTGTTTGGTTGTTGGCCTTGCTTAAAACTTTTGGTTTAGATCACAATCTGCCAGCCTCTTTGTACTGTGATAGTAAGGTAGCTTTGTATATTGTTGCAAATCTTGTGTTCCATGAACGAACAAAACATATAGAGGTTGACTTCCATTTTATTTGAGACAAAATTCAAGATGGAGTGATTAAGACATTCCATCTTCCTACTAGACACCAAATTGCTAATTTCTTCACAAAGGCACTTGGATATAAATAGTTCTACTTCCTTTTGTCCAAGATGAACTTAATCGACATTTATAGTTCATCTTGAGGGGGATTGTTAAGTAATAGATAGGTGGTACATATCAGTGGTTGTATCTGTTACTTGTATTTTGTACATATAGGAGTAAACTACAGTAGCATAGTGTAGTTGGTGATAAATGGTTATCGTTTATATTGTACAGATTAATGAGTTAGCTAAGTTGGTTATAGGTCTAATCCACGTGTACATATTGTATTGGATAGTTCATTAGCTGACTATTTTTCTGTTATTCTTCCCTCCACTGTTCTCACTATATAAGAGAACAGAGCATGATAATTTTATTCAATGAATTCATTTTACAAGTTTCACATTTCCTCCATTACTAAACCTTCGAAGCTTGTATGTGATTCAATAATATATATATATATATATATATATATATATATATATATATATGTTGGGAAATTTAGACCCCAGTTGATAGAATTAACAAGTTTTAAACCGAAGTTGTTAATTAGATTTATTATGCATAAAACTTGTTAAAACAAACAAATATTAATATCATTTCAAAACTAAGTGCAGCAGAAAAATAAATAAGACAAGATATGATGACTCAGGAAAACCAATGAAACCAACCAGTTTCACAGTAAAAAACCTGGGGGGAAACCTTCCAGAAAAGCAATCCGCTATAGTAAAGAGAAGTTTCAGATTTAGTACAAAACCTTTGTCCCTAGACTCTACAATCCCCGTGGATGAACTCACAGTAGAAACCTTCTACCGCTTCAGAACCTCTGAACTCTTCAATATATGAACGCTACCCTTTGATGCACGGATCCCAGTACGTAACTAACCAATTGCGCGGATCCCAGTACGTGACTTCAATCACCAACTAGAGAAGAAGATGTTGGTTGCAAAGTTCTTCACTTCATCAACAATGACGATCAAGAAGCACTTGGTTACAAAACCCTAAGGCGCAAAGACGCAGTAGCTTCTTTTAGAGAGAATAAGGCTTCGGTCATCTTTTGCATATGTTCTCCTTATATTCTCTTATGTGACGGCCTTTAAAATAAGCCTTATATATGTCTAAGGTTGTGAGAAAAGAAACCCTACACAAATACAAAAGCCTAGCCCAAAAATCAGATCTGAAAATTCTAATTTCCGTAACCTCGATAGACAACATCTGTTGAGCCTCATTAAACCTCGATAGATAGTATCTGTCGAGCAGCTATCGAGCAGGTATCCAGCAGGTGTCCAGCTTTTGTAAACACCTTTTCTTCATTTGTTTCTTGGTCCAATCTTTATGGCTTTAATATTAGACTTGAACAACATGTTTTTTGAAGTATTAAACACATCCTAGATCAATCCAAATACAAGTAAAATGCGTTTTGTCAAAGGATTAGCCAACTACATAAAATAATGTCCTTAACAATCTCTCCCTTTGGCAATCCGTGACAAAACCACAACAAACAAATGAACATATAAGAGAAGCCATAAATCACTCAACTCATACTCACTTGTTGAATACAATAAAATCTATCATAACACAAACTCTTGAAAAACTTTGCAAGAAGAGAGTTCATGGCATGGAAGACTTTGACAACCTGTATTTCTGAAACACTTTAAACAAAACTTATCAAGGCATCTTAGTGTGAGACAAAAATAATAGATTGCATACAAATAAAGAAACATGTGTATAAAGAGAGAAAAGAAACAACACATGTAGAGGTAGGTGAAGAAAATATACACCATCACATATATATCAAAGATAAGCACAATGTATGTAAACATGGTCACAAGACCTAAGGTATAAGAAGAATAAGCGAAAAATAGCTCCTACAACAACAAGGAGATAAGCACTCCCCCTAACAAGATGAAACAGATCTCCCCCTTACAAAGGAATGTATTTCTCCCCCTAACTTGTAGAATCTTAAAAAGAAACCACAAATTCTCCAATTTCTCCCCCTTTTTGTCACGATTGACAATGGGTACAAGAAGCTAGAAAGCTTCACTCGAGAAACATAAAGATGAAAAAAAAGAAGATCAAGGGGGTACAAAGAATCCATTAAATGCATAAATGTAATGAAACAAGATGCTATGGATGATAAGATAAGAGAAACATGCAAAACATGAAGAAAAAAAAATGCATGCAGAGGATCTCGATAGATCGAGAGGTGTCAAGAAGCTATCGAGCATACCTCGATGAATCGAACAACTATCGAGAAGCTATTGGGGGGACAGAAACTTTCTCGATCGATCCACCTAGCTATCGAGAGGTGTCGAGATTGCGATAAGATGCAACAGAAGAGCTCGACAGATAAGCCAGGTGTCGAGAGGTGTCTAGGAGGTGTCGAGATGGCTAAAATCCAGTTTTTCAAAGAGGAGAAAAACACAGATACGAATGCAATCAAACATGCAACTCAGCCAACGATCCAACCAACATTTTAACCTCTTAAAAACATCTCTAAAAAATGTCATTCATTTTGATCCAAAACACACACACACACACACACACACACACACACACACACACACACACACAGTAAGTCTAACCAATTTTATATTTCAAAAACAAGTCAAGACAGTTTAGTGAGTATACATCAATACATGTAAACCTTGTGATGACCAAATCACATTGTACCTGCACATGTATCAAAAGTAGCAAAGAATATTGCGTGTTATGTGTGAAAACATCGCAAGATTACATAAGTGTCTCAATGTTATGACGATTTGAGATATGAGAAAATCACTTTAACTCATACACAATCATGACTGTTTGATGGGGGCTATCACATTTGAGGTACATCCTATAATTTCCACATCTCCTAGAAAACACGTTTACAATCATATTTAAAGCATTTTTGATCTTTTTGCTTTTATTTTCTTTGCATATTTTCTTTTTATTAAGCAAACTATGCTTGGGTATACAAAGGAGAGAAAAAAAATACCCAATTATGTTAAGCTTTTGACATTGCACTTTTGCTAGGCTGAAGCATACAGATGTCATTGACATTGCACTTTTGCTATGCCGAAGCATACATGTCATATCATGATTGGCGGCAATAGTGGTGAGATGGTTATTTATGACTTTCTCTTAGGATTTTCTATTCCTACCCGTCAAAAAAAGTGATACGAGTGTTAAGTTCAAGAGATCACTTAACCTTACTCATCACAAACAAAGAGCCACAAAGCTCACTTGCTTAGTTGTGCATAGAGATGCTCATCTAAGCTACAAGAGATACAAAATTTAGAAAACTCTATTTCAATGACCATTTTAAAGTTCACAAGAACCGATGTACACATACACACACTGTTTTTGTATTTTTCAATTTTTTTATTTATTTTGAAAAAAAAAAATTGAACAACCAAACAAAAACAGACAAACAATCATAAAAGCGTGAAAGAAAGATGCATATGCATGAAAGCATGATAGAAAGATGCAGATGCATGAAAGCATGATTCCAAAAGCAGATAAGAAATCAAGCAAAGAGAGTCCTATTACAGATAGAAAGAAATAAAGTAGAGGACAAACATAAAAGACAATTAAGTTTTAGGTTTCTTTCTCACCCACATAGCACGAGTTTTTGGCTGTGAAGATGAAAAGACACGTGTCCTAGTATGTCTACTAAAGGATAAAGAAGAATTAAAATTCTCCTAAAATTGAGTTGAAAAGCTCAAGGCTTTTAATAACTCTCCAAACAAAGGTGTTGGTCCTTGAGAGGAAACCTGTGATCGTTTGGACACTTACTTTTAAGGATACAACTTAAAGCAATTAGGACGAATGTGTCCAGAAACACCACAATGGTGACAAACATGAGGTCTAACAAAGGATTTAGAATTAGCCAAAATAGTTTTGGATTTCATACCTTTATTACCTTTCTTGGATTGAGGCACAATGAAATTCCTTGATCAAGAAGCCGTGGAAGAGGAGGGGCTGGAAGAAATAGCATATCTTAAGCCAGTCTTATCAGAACTAGGCTTTTGAACACTCAAGACCTTTTCAAGCTTTGCACTAGACATCCTCTCTATTTGAGTTCTAGCTTGACTAAGCTCAACCTCAAGATTCTTGACCTTCTCTTTTAATGAGGTGTTCTCCACAATGAGAGTTTCAACTAACCTTGTAGTCTCATCTAGTTTGACTAAAATATCAGCCTTTTCAGTTTTTACCTCATTAAGCTCTTTTCTGCAAAGATGAGAAGTCTTTTCAGATTTTATGAATTTAGTGCACAGCTTATCATAGGCTTCCTGAAGGGTCAACTTCTTGGATACTTCATCATCAGAAGAATCATCACTGTCACTAGCACTTTCCACAATCACCTTATCAGTTGAGGCATCAAAGGCCATAACATGACTACATTCATCCACATAATCATCAAAAGAGTCATTCCCAGTGTCATTCCAAGTAGCAACCAACCCTTTATCTTCTGACTTCTTAGCCTTTTCCCTCATAAGGTAGTTTGAGCACTCTATCCTCATATGACCAAAACCTTTGCACTCATGGCATTGGATGGGGGGCTTCTCATTCTTACCCTTCCTCGAGGATTTAGATTTCTTAGGAGGTTTGCTCTTATCCTTTTTCCTAAACTAAAGAAGCTTGATTATCTCGTCAGTTATGAATGTTAGATCCTCATCCTCACCTCATCTTCATCTTCATCTTCAGAGTCCTCGATATATTCCTCTATACCCTTAAAAGCCAAGTTTTTACTCTTTCCACATTTTTCCATTGAGCCTAATCCCATCTCATAGGTTTGAAGGTTCCCTACTGTTAGGATTTGTGCCCTTAAATCCTATTGTATGATGCTATGTATGATGTTATGTATGACATTATGTACGACATGATGTATGACTTAATATTGTGTTTGATAAAGTTATTTTATTATTATCTAAAATAATGGTAACATGAATATGGGACATTATCATATAGTCCATGAGATGCATTGTATGTGATTTATGTGAAAAGTCACAGAAGATGTAAATCACAAGTTCTTTGTAAACTTAGAATTTATAGTTCGTAGTCGGTGATGAAATTGGGCATTTCATCTGCGAAGACTATAACGTGTCAACTACGATGATTTGTCTTGATCATGGAAGTGGAGACTTCTAGTTGATATGTTGATATGTTTTAAGAGTTAAAACATATTGAACAGGACCGCTGTGAGATTTATTATTCTCCTAATGACTGTCAAATGAATAATAAATCTCACGACTTCTATTTGCATGAACTCTTAATTCTGAGAGAATAATGGACCTGATCATGAAGTGTAGGTTGCTTTGATATATCAGGAGTGAGACCTGAAGTGACGGTCAAAACCTTAGTATGTTGGGCAGCCACATTTAGTGTTGATGGAACATATATTCTCAATATGGAATTCATAGTCTCTTGATGGAGATATAAAATATTCCCTTGAGATAAGTTTAATGGTTTCAGTTATTCAGAGAGTTAGGCCTAACCACTTTAGTAAGAAATTACTAAAGTATATATATTTATGAAATTGGATTTCATAAATATATAATGAATAACTTTAAGGAATTAAACCAGGTACTCAAGGATAAGATGTAGTAATTTACAAAGTGGTAGTCTACGTTTATGACTTTGTGTTACTACGAATATTTTATAAAGGGGTTACGTGTTTAATAAAGTCTTGGGATATAATTTATTAATAAGGCCTAGAGTGCAATTATATTTATATAGTGGTATTAAATATAATTAATGGTAACTTTGGACTTGTCAAGAGTTGACGGAAAAACCCAAGGCCCATTGGAGCTAGTGTCTTATTGGTCCCTTTTGGTCCCACTTCAAGCCACACACTAAAGCCCAATTGGAAAGGCCCAATAGGCCAGCCCAATTAGATAATCAGTTAGTTATAAAGGGAGAAACATACAGAATTTTTATAAGATGAGATTAGAAAAGAAAAAGAAATGGTGTGTGAGAGAGTGTGAGACACACTTTCATTCTCCCTTTGAAAAACTGATTGAGAGACCACACATCTTGGGCGTAAAGTGGAATTGGAGTGAAGATTAAAAGTGTTCCCAAGTGCTTCTAATCTTTGTTTTGAATTTCTCCACACCAAGGTACGCTATCTTGTTCTTAAATTCTGAAATTTATGTAGTGCACGTTATCAATCATGAATGAAATAGATCCTTGTTCGTCGCTTCCGCTGTGGGTTTTGCATGAGATACAAAACCAGAATTTTTCCTTCACCTACAAGCTCAATCAAAGGAATTTGATCAATGTCCTTTGCTTCTTCAATGACAGTGATCTTGGCATGGAATCTTTCAGGTAAGGATCTAAGAATTTTTCTAACAATTTTGGATTCCATAATAGATTCTCCAAGATTGGAGGCAGAATTCACAATATCCATGAGTTTAGCATAGAACTCATCAAAGGTCTCATCCTCCTCCATCCTTATTTCTTCAAAACTGCTTGTGAGTCTTTGAAGCTTCACAGTCTTTACTGCCATGGTACCTTCATAGATGGTCTCAAGAATGGTCCATGCTTCCTTGACAACTTCTGTGGATGATATTTTCTTGAATTCTTCATTGGTCACCCCACAAAACAAAGCATTCAAGGCTCTACTATTGAAATTTGCCGCTGTGATGGTTGCATCATCCTAATCCACTGGAGCTTTCTTTGGCTTAATCTAACCAACTTCAACAGCTTGCCATACTTGTTCACCTAGAGCCTACAAAAACACTTTCATACGAACTTTCCAATATGCATAATTAGTGCCATCAAATAAAGGAGGAATCAAAAGAGATTGTCCACGATCCATGACAACGAGGGTCAAGGATCACACTCAGGAAATTAATCCAATCAGAGTGTACCCGCTCTGATACCACTTGTTGGGAAATTTAGACTCCGGTTAATAGAATTAACAAGTTTTAAATCCAAGTTATTATGCATAAAACTTGTTAAAACAAACAAACATCAATATCATGTCAAAACTAAGTGCAGCAGAAAAATAAATAAGACAAGATATAATGACCCAAGAAAACCAATGAAACCAACCAGTTTCACAGTAAAAAACCTGGGGGGAAACCTTCCCGAAAAGCAATCCACTATAGTAAAGAGAAGTTTCAGATCTAGTACAAAACCTTTGTCTCTAGACTCTACAATCCCCGTAGATGAACTCACAGTAGAAACCTTCTACCGCTTCAGAACCTCTGAACTCTTCAATATATGAACGCCACCCTTTGATGCACGGATCCTAGTACGTGACTAACCAATTGCGCGGATCCCAGTACGCGACTTCAATCACCAACTAGAGAAGAAGATGTTGGTTGCAAAGTTCTTCACTTCATCAAAAATGAAGATCAAGAAGCACTTGGTTACAAAACCCTAAGGCGCAAAGACGCAATAGCTTCTTTTAGAGAGAATAAGGCTTCGGTCACCTTTTGCATATGTTCTCCTTGTATTCTCTTATGTGACGGCCTCCAAAATAAGCCTTATATATGTCTAGGGTCGTGAGAAAAGAAACCCTACAAAAATACAAAAGCCTAGCCCAAAAATCAGATCTGAAAATTATGATTTCCGTAACCTTGATAGATAGCCTCGATAAATAGCATCTGTCGAGCCTCATTAAACCTCGATAGATAGTATCTGTCGAGCAGGTGTCCAGCTTTAGTAAACACCTTTTCTTCACTTGTTTCTTGGTCCAATCTTCATGGCTTTAATATTAGACTTGAACAACATGTTCTTTGAAGTATTAAACACATCCTAGATCAATCCAAATATAAGTAAAGTGCGTTTTGTCAAAGGATTAGCCAACTACATAAAATAATGTCCTTAACAATATATATATATATATATATATATATATATATATATATAATTTGAACCTATGACATTTGCAAGTTGCAACATTATAAGCAAGATATCAATTGATTCTTTTGTTATCGGTGGGATTCAAACATAGGTCTTTTATTTCAATTGAACAAAATGGAACCGATCCACTTGATAAGATTGAACTGTGGAGGATCCAAACTGAAAAGTTCCTGCTAGTCATAAATCAGTTGATTAAAAAGGCAAAGTATTCTCAAACAATGTGTCATCATTATAAGTTAGTGATGAAGACAAAATGTTATCATACAATGCGCATTTTTAAGCATGGATGTCACGCTATCTTTCATTGAAAGTAAATAATGAAATAAGAAAGAAAATAGAAATGATTTAAGGCAAGGAATTGATAAGGAAAGATAAGGAATATGAGAAAATATCCAATATGGGGTGAAGTTCAAGTTACACTCATTAGTCATTATAACTCTTTTCAATATTACACAATTTCATAAAGTTTATTAACAAGTATTTTGATAAATCAACCATTAGATTACATTGCCTATACCCTTAATATTCGCAAATGATTAGATATCATATCTCAAATAAAATGTTTAGATTTCAAGTATTCTTAACTCTAATTAGACACAAACATGAACTTATATCAGATAGTGAACGACATCCGAACATGAAATTTTACATGATTATTATAAAAAAAAGATTATATAAGCCAATTGTGAAAATTTCAAAATATTAATCTAATAAAAAATTGTAGAGTGCTGTAGAAATACCTTAATCCTAATCCACCCAATTTTACCAAGCTAATTAACCAAAGAGTGAGGAGGATTTCAAATAAACCTCATTCGTGTGATCATATTGATACATTAATGCATGCATATAAAAGGGCATGTGAATTACTAATAATTGAGGCTTTAAATCCTTTAGATTTCCTAGGGTATTTAACCAATAGATTTCTTTTAATCTTAATCGCTTTTTAATGATTTAATAGTTTAGATTATGCTATGTCAGCATTCCCCCTAACAACACAATAGAGGCATGAACAAGGGAATAATTACTAATCAATTGCAGAAAGATTCTTTCAAGGATACAATTAAGCCAAATATCTTCAATTAACAAACTTTGAGAATTTTGTGAACCTCTCTAATGGTGTCAAATCTATAAAAATCGATTATGAGGGCTATATTTATAAACAATGAAAAATTGCCTTTGGAAAGGCACTAATGAGGAATGAAGAGTCAGTTTTGGTTTGTGCAACCCTTCAAAAGCATACCTCGGTTGTAACTAGCCATTAGAGACAAAATATCTCATTTCCCTCATTTTTATACAAAAATAGCACATTCTATTACTATCTCACTTAAGTGGACTGCCTTCGCTAGAATGAAACTATTGGAAAAACATGGTTTGTATCTCATACAAAACATACGCAACGAAAATTAATGGATCTACTTCATTTGCAATTGATAACATGCACTATGTAAATTTTAGAATTTAAGAACAAGAGAACGTACCTTGGTGTGGTGAAATTCAAAAACAAAGATTAGAAGTACTTGGGAACACTTTTAATCTTCACTCCAATTCCACTAACACCCAAGAAGTGTGGTCTCTCAATCAGTTCAAGGGAGAATAAGAGAGTGGCTTACACTCACATACACACCATTTCACAATAGTGTCTCTTTTGTCAAATTCTGTATGTTTCTCCCTTAATATCTAACAGATTATCTAATTGGGCCAGCCTTTTGGGCCTTTCCAATTGGGCTTAAGTATGTGGCTTGGAGTGGGACCAAAAGGGACCAATAAGACACCAACTCTAATGGACCTTGGGATTTTTGTCAACTCTTGACAAGGCCAAAGTTACCATTAACTATATTTAATACCACTATATAACTGAGAACTTGTAACTAGTGATTAATATCATAAGGTTACACTCTTTTAAATCAAAAGGCTACTTTGAAGTTTTATGACGTTCACCCATTTCCAAAATGTTATCTATTTTATGAGTTAAAATCTAGGTTGTGTTCTTCAACCCAATTTAATTAGAAGTATATTACCCTATTCCTTTTAATTTAAAAACTTGGGTAGACTTTTAATCTTATGACCAAAGGATTGATTGGTCTTGTTTTAAGATCCTTCTCTATGGGTACAATTTCGGGGACGAAATTCTTTTAAGGGGGAAGAATGTAACACCCCAAACTTTTTAAAGCAATATTACAATGTGAATAATATCTCAAGTGAATTTTATGTTTTTCAATAAGGTTGTTAATTATTTTTGTAGAGGTCTTTTTAATTTTAAAAGCTTGAGGTGGCATTTAAGTGATTTGTGATGATGGACTGAGTGAGGATTAAGGAAGAGAAGAAATTTAAGGGTGAAATGACAAATTTCTTCCCATGATATTTTTGTGATGAGTGGTCTAAAATAACCCATACATCACCATACGGTAAACCACACCCCCCCCTTATTTTTCTTCAGCCGCTTCTCCTTCTCTCCCTTCCCCTCTCTTCTCATATTCAGTCTTCTTCTTAGTTCTTCCACAATGACCGAACCTCCAAGCTCCCATATCTCTTTCCTCATTTCTTTCTCTCTCTCTAGTTGAGACCTCCTCGTTAGGGAGGATTATGTCTCCATTGGTTTTCTTAGTAGCTAAAACTCCATGAGATTTTGGAGTGGATTAAACCCAAGGTAAAAATCTAAGCTTTTATTTCAATTTCTTCTATGAAATCCTTTGAGTTTTGCTATTTAATGATTATTATGGTGAATACTTGATGGGTTTTGGTGAATAATGGAAGATTAGAGGGTTACGATGATTTGGGCAGCAATGGTTTTGTTAAAATCCAAAAATTTCATATCATTTGAGTGTTTTTGCTTTGATAAAAGGTTATGGTTGATTAGTTATCTATTGGGTATTTGAGGGTTGGTTTGCTAGATTAACTATATGGGTCTTGTTGTTGCATATGTTGATGTGAGTTGATTTTAAAGTGTGTTTCCTTTGCATTTGAGTGACTTTGACATATGTGAATGTGGGCATTTTCTTGTTGCGTGCCAAGTGTTTGATGCATTGCCTAAATGAGATTATAGGTTGCATTCCTAGTTGTTAATATGTGCTAAAATATGTAGCTTTGAGGTTAATCAAGTCTAAAAATTTTTGGCATAGTATTAAGAATATAGTAATTTTATTTTGGAATTGTAAATCTAGCCCTGACAGATTTGAGTCAGCTCAATACATGATTTTTAATAAATTACTATTTTTGGGCTGAATTTTTGATGGTACATACTACATATATAAGAGCTTATCCCTATTTAATTTCAAGTTAATCGGATAACTTTTCGTGGACCAAACAATTTTTACAAAATGGTTGACCCGCTGTGTATCTGTTAGGACATATGTGATTGGATGTTAGGAACATATGTCAACATTTTATGTATTGGCTAATCCTTTGATAGAATGCACTTTACTTATAATTGGGTAGATCTAGGATGTGTTTAATATTTCAAGAAACAAGGTTTCAAGTTCAAGTGTTAAAGTCGTGCAAATCTGTCCAAGAAAAAAGTGAAGAAGTGCTGTTCATTAAAGCTTGGCAGCTAGCTCAACAGCTAGGGTATCTGTCGAGGTTTATGAAACTTAGTTTTTTTGGATTGATTTTCATCCAATTCGTGATTATGTGTTTGGGCTTTCTTTTCTCACAATCCTAAATATATATATATATATATATATAAGGATTATTTTAAGGGCTGTATTAGGTGGCATAGCCCAGAGCACAATTGCACAAGAGCATAATTCCTCAAGTGTGACCGGAAACTTAGTTTGCCTTAGTTCTTGAAGAAGCTGCTGTGTTTGTACACTGTAGGGTTTTATGACCAAGCAACTTCGTGATCCTTATGTGTTGAAGAACAGAAGAACTTTGCAGCCAACATCCTTCTCAAGTTGGTGATCAAGTTGCGTACTAGGATTCGCGCATCTATTGGTTAGTCGCGTACTGAGATTCACGCATTTATTGGTTAGTCACGTACTGGGAGCCATGCATTAAAAAAGAGAGATTGTCACTACAGAACAAGTCCAATTGGGTATTGAGGTAAGAGTTCAATTGTACATGCATTGAAAAAGAGAGATTGTCACTACAGAACAAGTCCAATTGGGTATTGGGGTAAGGGTTCAACTGTAGGTTGGTATAAGGTACTGGGATTCCTTTACTTGTAACCGCTTGTTTTGATAATAGTGGATTCTTAGGAGTGGTGACCTTAAAATCACCCGGTAGGGTTTTTGCTGTGTAGGTTTTCCCCATTCGTAAACAAATCACCGTGTCATTTAATTTCCGCTGCATATTTAGTTATTTGGTGATTTGTTTATGCTGCCACGCTTATTGCACAAAATTTGACCTAATTAATTCACTTGGCTAATTAATTGGTTAATTTATCACAAGGGGTCAATACGTGTTTGGCCTATCAAGTGGTATCAGAGCAGGCATACTCTGATTAGAGTTTAATCTTTGTTGTGAGATCCATTGACCCCTATTGTCATGGCTATCATTGGCAAGAAAAGATCTATTATTTCAAATACATCTTGTTTTCCTAATCTCTATTTAATAGAGTTTTTTAGAAAATGCTAGTCTAAAAGTTATTTGAAAGCCATTATGATGATGATTGGAAAAGATCTTAGCATGACAAAGAAGAAACTAGACTTCCTCAGACTAAGAATGTGTAGAGGAGTTCATCTGAGAAAGGTGAAGGTTAAAGGTCTTGGTTGTAAATGGAAAATGAAAGAAAACACCATTCCTACAGATTTGTCATTAAAGCATAAAGTGTGCTTTATGATGAAGTCTGCCTTTGAGGTAATGGATACATGCTTGTGGTATCTTGATAGTGGATGCTCATGACACATGACCCGAGATCGCTCTCTCTTTAAGGTCTTCGAGTCTAAGAAAGGTGGTAATGTCACTTTCGATGATAGGAGCAAATCACAGATTAAAGGAAAGGGATTGATTTCTTTACCTAGACTGCCAGATATTGCAAATGTGCTGTACGTAAAAGGTCTGAGAGTGAACCTCTTGAGCATAAGTTAGATATGTGATCAAGACTTCATGGTGCTATTCTCCAAAGGAAAATGTCTTGTGCTGGATGAATTTAGAAAGAAACTCATAAGTGGTGTTCACACTTTAGATAATTGTTATGGTCTGGTACCTGATGCTAATATTGTGTGCAATAGTATTCGTTTGCCAAACGAGATCTATGGCACCAAAGGATGGGACATGCTAGTTACTAACATCTCTAAATTGTATCTAAGCATGAATCAGTGTTGGGGATGCCAAAGCTCAATAGAGTGGACTATGATGAGACATTTGCTCTAGTAGCCCGCATGGAGTCCATTAGGATTCTTCTAGCCCTAGCATGCCATTTGAAGTTCAAGCTTTACCAAATGGATGTCAAGACTGCCTTCTTAAATGGGTTCCTTAAAGAAGATGTCTATGTGGCTCAACCAAAAGTATTCATTGATCCCCATTTTCTGGATCATGTGCTGTACCTAAAAAAGGCGTTCTATGGTTTGAAGCAAGCCCCCAGAGCTTGGTATGATGGGCTCACACAATACTTGGTGTAACATGGGTTCACAAGAGGAAAGGCTGATCAAACTCTTTTCATCAAAAGGGAAGATGACGAGTTGATAGTTGCTCAAGTCTATGTTGATGATATCATCTTTGGGTCAACAAAGGATGAACTTGCTCATGATTTCTCTAAACTCATGCAGGCTGAGTTCGAGATGAGCATGATTGGAGAGTTAAATCACTTTCTTGGATTGCAAATCTGTCAGCAAGAGACAAGTATATTCATATCTCAATATAAATTTGCTAGAAATCTCGTGAAAAAGTTTTGCTTGGTATCTGCTAGTTATATTAGAACCCCTATGAGTCCTAATGTAAAACTCACTGTTAATGTCCTTGGAAAGAGTGTTGATCCATCTCTCTATAGAAGCATGATAGGTAGTCTTCTGTACCTCACTGCTAGTAGACCAACCATTAGCTAAAGTGTGGGAGTGTGTGCTAGATATCAGGCTAATCCCAAAGAATCCCATATGACGGCTTTGAAAAGAATCATAAAGTATGTCAAAACCACTGCCCATTTTGGTGTGTGGTACAACAAAGACACAAACGATGTCTTGGCCAGGTATTCGGATGCTGATTGGGATGGGAATGCTGATTATAGGAAGAGTACTTCTAGGGTTGTTTTTATGTGGGTAATAATCTTGTCTCCTGGATGAGCAAAAAGTAGAATTTCATCTCTTTATCCACCGAGGAGGATGAATACATCACTACCGGTAGCTGTTGCACCCAACTTCTATGGATGCAAAAACTCTTCCATGACTATGGTATTTGTCAAGAACACCTCACAATCTACTATGACAATACTTGTGCCATCAATATCACTAAGAATCCGGTTCAACATTCTAGAACCAAACACATAGAGATTCGACATTACTTCATTCGTGAGCTTGTTGAGGATTGTTCCCTTACTCGAGTTCATTCACACTGATGACCAGAAGGCTGATCTGCTCACCAAACCTCTTGATAACAAACGGTTTGAGTTCCTTCGTCAAAACATTGCTGTTATCTCCATGGAATGATCTTCTCTTCTCCTCCTTCTCTTCATGCATTTGCATCTAGTTTTTATGCATTGCTTTATTTGACATGTTTTTGTTTGGTTGTTTTTCAATTCTGTTTTCATTTTGTTTTTCATTCATAAAAATAAAAAAAAATTAAAAAATTAGAAAAATACAAAAACAGTGTGTGTTTGTGTACATTGGTATTTGTGTACCTTGAATGACCAATGAAAGAAATTTTTATAAACTTTGTATCTTTTATAGCTTAGATGAGCATCTCTATGCACAATTCAGCAAGTGAGCTTTCTGGCTCATGTTTGTGACGAGTAAGGTTAAGTAATCTCTTGTACTTAACACTCGTGTCACTCTTTTTGACGGGAAGGACTAGAACATCCTAAGAGAAAGGCGCAAATAACCATCTCACCACTGTTGCCTGCCAATCATGAAATGATATCTGTATGCTTTGGCATAGCAAAAGTGCAATGTCAAAAAGTTTAACATAATTGGGTATTTCTTTTCTCTCTCTTATATGCCCGTGCATGATATGCTTAATAAAAGAAAAATATGCAAAGAAAATAAAAGCAAAAAGATAAAAATGCTTCATATATGATTGCAAGCGTGTATTCTTGGAGATGTGGGAGTTATAGGATGAATCTCGAAGGTGATAGCCCCCATCAAACAGTTATGATTGTGTATGAGTTAAAGTGATCTTCTCATATCTCAAATCGTCTAAAGACACTTATGCAATCTTACGATGCTTTCACACACAACACGCAATATTCTTTGCTACTTTTGATTCAAATACAGGTACAATGTGATTTGGCCATCACAAGGTTTACATGCGCTAATGTATGCTCACTAAACTGTCTTAACTTATTTTTGAAATATAAAATTGGTTAGACTTAGTGTGTGTGTGTGTTTTGGATCTAAATGCATGAAATTTTTCTTGTTGAGAGATGATTTTGAGAGATTAAAATGTTGTTTGGATCCTTGGTTGAGTTGCATGTTTGATTGCATTCATGTCTATGTTTTTCTCTTCTTGAAAAATTGTTTTGAGCAATCTTGACAGCTAGGCTATCTATCGAGCTCTTCAACTTTTCTTATCGCAATCTCGATAGCTCTTCAATCCATCGAGAAAGTTTCCGTCTCCTCGATAGCTGCTCGAAAGCTCCTCGATCCATAAAGCTTGGTTCTGCTGTGGACACCTCTGGACACCTGCTCGATAGCTGCATATGTCAACCCTTTTAATGCTTGACACCTCTCGATCTATTGAAAATTACTGAGCTTCTATATATAGGGTCAGCTCGATTCGGACCTCATTTCTCTCAATCTCTCTTGATTTCTATTGTCTCTTCACCTCCCAAAACCTTTCCTTCTCACTCCAACCTTCATCCTCAAGGATTTTTCAGCCTAGATCAAGTTTTTCTTCACTTGGTAAGGGTCCTAATCCTTATTTTTCATGCATTTCATGCATTCTGACCTAGATTTTGGGATTTGATGAAAATATTGGGGTTTTTAAAAATCAAAGAGGTTTTTGCAAAATTTTTGGGATGGGTTTGGTATTTTTGATCTTAAAACATCATGCATTGCATCACATGAGCAATATAACTATGTTTCATGCATTTTAGATGTATGTTTACATTGTGGAACTAATTGTGTGCTGGTAGGTTTGAATTGGGCTGAGTCCATAATGTATTTACTATTGCATATCACATGCTTTTCCATTTTCATGCATACATACTTCCATTTTCATGCATATCACATGTCTCTCTCTCTCTCTCTCTCTCTCTCTCTCTCTTGTTTACGTTAGTTACGTCATGGCACCTAAGCGTAAATCCACTCCGTCCCAGAACCCTCTTCATTTTAGGGCATCTACCTCTTCTAATCCTACCCCTTCTTATATTCTGTTCCGTGATAAAAAAGCCCGCAAGGACTTTTTGGAGAACTTTTCTAAACAAGGCATTCGTTTGGAACACCAAGTCATTTGGTTAGACTTCTCTGACAGTGACCTACCCACTGTCATTCACTGTAGGGTTTGGGAGTCATTGTGTGACGTCCCGGTCCCTTGTCCATCCATGCTGATCTAGGGTATCTACTC
This sequence comes from Castanea sativa, assembly GCF_040712315.1. Taxonomy (NCBI): domain Eukaryota; kingdom Viridiplantae; phylum Streptophyta; class Magnoliopsida; order Fagales; family Fagaceae; genus Castanea; species Castanea sativa. The sequence goes on from NC_134023.1 coordinate 12,413,638, forward strand.
TAACATGCATGAATTTGATTATTCAGTACCTCTCTTTGTTACTCGTGTTCGAGGTACACGCATCGTGGTCACTCTAGATATTGTATCCAACATGCTCCATGTCCCTAGAGTAGTGCATCCTGACTACCTAAGTTGTGAGTGTCTTAAGACTGTGTCTAAAGACGAGCTTATTTCTACTTTTTGTGAGCGACCTTCAAATTAGGGTGATCGTTAGTTCACTTCTTGTTCGACCTTTGCTAAAGGTCCTAGGTTCATTAACATGGTTATGACCTTTGTTTTACATCCTCTTTCTCACTATAACTCTATTACAGAGCCCCGTGCTCGGTTTTCATTATCCCTCATAGAGCATCTTAACATTGACTTTCCCTCTCATTTTATTCTTTCTATCATAGATGTTTATAAGGATGCGACGACCTGTGATAAGCTCATCTTCCCTTTTGCTGTCACAAGGATTCTATGCCACTTTTCGGTTCCCTTTCCTGTGTTCGACCACTTCCATGTCATATGTGCCATAGACGCTGCTACTGTTAAACGGAGCGAGGTGCACCTACATTTGAGGCGGTCTAGATCGACAGCTCCTCCAGCTTCTATAGCTCCATCCACATCCGCTCCCTCTTCTTCTATGGGCAGTGTGACACTCGGGGACATTATGGCACAGCTTGTGCACATGGATGCTCGCCTTGACGCTCTCAGTGATGAGCTGTGTCAGGTGAACACCCGTGTTGGTCGTATTGCTTGACGACAAGCTATCATGGGTAGCTTCGTTGCTTTTCCTCCTCCTACTTCAGAGGCTTTTGAGGATGAGGATGATGGTGATGCTGATGATGGTGATGCTAGCTCTTCCGGTGATGACGAGATGTCTACTTGACACTCTTACCCTTTGTCACTCATGATAAAAAGGGGGAGTAGTTTTAGAATGAGGGTAGTCATACTCATAGGGGGAGGGTTAGTATAGGAGGTTTATGTTAGGGGGAGTGTTCATATTTCTGAGGGATGTAGTGAAGATTTTGATGTATCTTTTTCTTTTCTTTCTTTTAGATACATTGATCTTGTACCTCAGATCTTGTGATCTTTTGACATACATTGTACTTATATTTGCTTTATATATATGTTGATGTATGTTATTTCACCTATCTTTCCATGTGTTGTTTCTTTTCTCTCTTTATACACATGTTTCCCATTATATGTATGCAATCTTTTATTTTTGCTTCACATAAAGATGCCTTGATGAGTTTAGTTTAAGTATTTCAGATACAGGTTGTCAAAGTCTTCTTGCTATAAACTCTCTTCGTGCAAAATTTTTCAAGAGTTTGTGTTATGATATATTTTATTGTACTCAACAAGTGAGTATGAGTTGAGTGATTTATGACTCCTCTCATATATTCATTTGTTTGTTGTGGTTTTGTCATGGATTGCCAAAGGGGGAGTTGTTAGGACATATGTGATTGGATGTTAGGAACATGTGTCAACATTTTATGTATTGGCTAATCCTTTGACAAAATGCACTTTACTTGGAATTGGGTAGATCAAGGATGTGTTTAATACTTCAAGAAACAAGGTTTTAAGTTCAAGTGTTAAAGTTGTGCAAGTCTGTCCAAGAAACAAGTGAAGAAGTGTTGTTCATTAAAGCTCGACAGCTAGCATCTATCAAGGTTTAAAAGAGCTGTTTCAGCCTAAGGCTCAACAGCTTCTCAACAGTTGCTTGATAGCTAAGGGACCTGTCAAGGTTTATGAAACTCAGTTTTTTTGGACTGATTTTCATCCAATCCGTGATTATGTGTTTGGGCTTTCTTTTCTCACAACCCTAAACATATATAAGGATTATTTTAAGGACCGTATTAGGTGGCACAGCCAAGAGCACATTTGCACAAGTGCATAATTCCTCAAGTATGACTGGAAACCTAGTTTGCCTTAGTTCTTGAAGAAGCTGCTGTGTTTGTACACCATAGGGTTTTATGACCAAGAAACTTCGTGATCTTCATGTGTTGAAGAACAGAAGAACTTTGCAGCCAACATCCTTCTCAAGTTGGTAATCAAGTCGCGTATTGGGATTCGCGCATCTATTGGTTAGTTATGTACTTGGAGTCTTACATTGAAAAGGAGAGATTGTCACTTCAGAACAAGTCCAATTGGGTATTGGGGTAAGGGTTCAATTGTAGGTTGGTATAAGGTACTGGGATTCATTTACTTGTAACCGCTAGTTTTGATAATAGTGGATTTTCGAGAGTGGTGACCTTAAAATCACCCGGTGGGGTTTTTGCCATGTAGGTTTTTCCCATTCGTAAACAAATCACCATGTCATTTAATTTCCGCTACATATTTAGTTATTTGGTGATTTGTTTGTGCTGCCACGCTCATTATATGTAATTGAGCCTAATTAATTCACTTGGCTAATTAATTGGTTAATTCATTACAAGGGGTCAATACATTTTTGGCCTATCAATATCGAATCTGAAAGTGCGATGCAAATGCTGAGATTTTGTGGAATTTACTTCAAATCTTTGTCGAATGGATTGGTTTGTAAATTCTTGTGCTTTCTTCGACGTGTGTTTTACTTAGTTAAGTCTAATAATCGTTTAGTGCTCTAAAGGAAAACTCATGAGATATGCTACCCCTATTATGAATTGATGTGTTTTATGTTATGTTTATATGTGCGCATTGCTTGCAGTGGAGAATTAAAATGCTTTGGTTTTGTGTTGTAGCACTATGAGTTCGTATGCTTGTTTGGTTCCCGTTGGGAATGGGTACTTGTCTTAGGTTGGGCAAGCTACGTTTTAGTGCATTTGATTTGTTTTAGGGGATCCTATTCGATTTTGGAGACAAATGTGATAATAGACTTTGCGATAGGTCTTGTTATTAATTGGCTTGTTCCTTACGTTTCTAGGTTTGGAGATTCTTGGTGATGGACCTAGTGATGGGATTGGTTGATTTCCTATATTTTTGCAACTAAGAGGTAGGTGATGTTTACTAATTTTGGGGGTTTCCCAAAACAGTGTTAATTATTAAACTATTTTATATCAAATAAATTTATTAATATTCTGTATATAAATTGATATTTTATAAATTTTTGATGTGCACATTGACTATTTGTTTTATGAAAAACTTTTCGGACAACCTAAACTTATTTAAACTTGTATGTGTGAATATATATCTTTATATTTTTGAGAATTATGAATTGATTATTTTTGTGAGCATATTGAATATGTTTTGAAAACCTATGGCAAGTCGTGATTGAAAGCTCAGTATTGTATTTAGTCCTTATCAAGGGACAATCATACTACAATTAGTCCTTAATAAGGGACGGTCTCAGAAAAAGAGGATAGTGCACATTTGATAGTTCCTTAGCAAGGGAGTGCACCTTTAGGTTCCAAAGGAGCCATCCTTAAGAAAGGGAATGAAAATGAGGTTCTAGTCCCAAAAAGGGGACATCACAACCCTGTCAACAGGGAGTAAACGTTGACCACGAGAAAAGCTTAGGAAATTGCATATATGATGGTATTGATATATATATATATATATTATCATGGCTCACAATATAAAGATATTTTCTTTTATATGAAATATTTGATGATAAAATATTGATGAGTTACAAGTTATGAATTTATTGCAAGAATTATTTATTTGAAAGATTTGTTCCCACACCCCAATGTTAGTGATTTCCACTTATTGAGTTATCTCACCCCCCATTTCATTTCCCCTTACAGATACATTAGAGGGATTATTGGAGTAGAGATTCTTGGAAGACAACAGTTATGAATTATTTTCTGGAACTGAGGATTTTATTATTATTTTATGGCATTAAATATTGTATTGGAGAATTATTTTGAGGATGTTTTGTCTTTGGTGGATTAGAGCTCTAACATTTGTGATGAGATTTTAGGTTGTTGGTTTCTTTTATTTAATATTTTTTATAGATTATTTAGAGTGAATAGACTTTTATTATTTATGATTTTGCGACGTTACACATATCAACATACCAACTAGAAGTCTCCACTTCCATGATCAAGACAAATTATCTTAGTTGATATGTTATAGTCTTTGTAGATGAAATGCCCAATTTCATCCCCGACTACGAACTAAAATTCTGAGTTTACGAAGAACTTGTGATTTATATCTTCTATGACTAAATCACATACTATGCATCTCATGGACTGTATGATGATGTCCAAATATTCATGTTACCATTATTTTAGATAATAATAAAATAAATTTATTAATTACAACATAATGTCATACATAGCATCATACAATACGATTTAAGGGCACACATTCTCACAGAAACTGCATTCGTTCAAGTGAGCTTTATGAACTCACTCAAGAAAATGTAAAGTGCACTTTGAGTGAGCCTCCACACATTGATGGACAAAGACTAAACTATTAGTTTCTGGGTAGTAAACTCTGAATCCACGAGGGTTCCCTTGAATGCACAAGGTAATGAACTGGAATCCACCAGAGAAAGAATTTTGACAAAACGTCTGAATTTTATTAAAAATAATCTGCTTTGTCCTTGATGATTACGAAACCTATAAATACAGAGAAAGTAAGACCCTAGGACGTTTAGGAAATGTCTAACACCCTAATTCACACTAATTACAAGTTTAGGTGGCAAAATACCAAAATTTACCAAAAATGACAAAATTGAGTTAAATGCAAAATCATAAACTATTGACCTTAATGGTCGTTCAAAGACAAACAGGATCTTATTTTGAATTTTGATCAAAAAGTTATTAAGGAAACAAAAATGACTATAAACGGCAAAATCACATTTTTCGAGTGCTAAACAAAGAAATTTGCAATTTTCAGGGGGGTTTCTTGTGGCAAAGTGACAACTATTGTTAGAAGAACAAAGTTTAGCTACAAAATTGGTTGTAGCATGAGACTACAACCTTACCCAATATCTTTTTATTGGAGGTGAATTTTGACAAATCCACCATTGGATTACATCTTCTTCTTATATCCTCCATGCTTGCAAAATTTCTAGAAAATTAAAGATCAATAGCTACGTCATCAATAAATTGTTTAAATTGCAAGTTTTGTAGTTTAAAATTATGCACAAAATATAAGCTTATAGATGATATAGTAAATGATATCTGATTGACACAAAATTTGACATGTGTATTAAGAGCATAAAGAACATACAATTCAATGGTTAGATTTTCAAAATATGTAGTAATATTTATTTTATTGAGTAAGATTGTAGCTTTTGGATACAACCAATTTTGTGGCTAAACTTTGGCCTTATTAAGAGGCCGTTTCGCTTCAACCTGCCAAATTTCATGCAATAGTGTTGCAGATGATTTCTACTAGTTCCTTTTACCTTACGCGATGATTTCAAGCGTGCGTGAGAGTTCAAAAAAGGCCATGGAAGTTTGTTCTACATCAACAATGAAATTTGGAATCCAATTGTTGTAACAGTTGTTAAGGCTGTTGATGCATAACTACTGTTGTTCAGATAGCATTTGTTTAGGAGGAACAGGGGTAGGATGTAAGAGTTTACCATTTTGTTGTGGAGTTCCAGGTGCAGTCAACTGGGATATAATCCCATTTTCAGTCAAGTAATCCTTAAAATCACCAAGAAGGTATTCGCCACCTCAATCAGATCGAATGGCCTTTATGTGTTTACCCAATTGATTTTCAACTTCAGCCCTAAACTCTTGGAACTTTTCAAAGGCTTTGGACTTCCGTTTCATTAGGTACACATAACCAAATCTAGAGTAATCATTAGTGAAAGTAATGAAATACTCATAGCCACCTCTTGCTTGGATTGACATAGGACCACATACATCTAAATGTACTAGTTCTAGCAAATCTTGGGCTCTTCTACCCTTTGCATTAAAAGGTCGTTTGGTCATCTTACCTTCCAAACAAGATTCGCAAACTGGAAAACCATCAAAGTCCATGGGCTGTAAAAGTCCATCTTTGATTAGTCTTTGAATCCTACTTGAATTAATATGACCTAAACGCAAGTGCCATAGATATGCATCACTAGTAGAAGGAAACTTTCTCTTTAATGATTTCACATGAGAGTTACTATCTAATTCAGAATTGTATAATTCATGCTTATCAGGAGTTAAAATATAAAGACCATCCACAATATTGCCAGAACAGATAAACATTTTATCCTTCTTTATTACAACATTGTCTTTCAGGATAACACAATATCCATGTTTACCAAAGTAAGTTGCAGAAATTAAATTCCTACGAACATTAGGTACATACAAATAGTCTTCCAATATTAAAACTCTAGACTTAAAACACAAATTAAACACTCCAACAGCTTCAACCAGAATCTTGCTCCCATCAGCCAAAGTAAGAAATAGTTCTCCCTCATTCAACTTTCTGGTCTCCTGGAACCCCTGCAAAGAATTGCAGATATGATTAGTACAACCTGAATCCACACACCAGGAATCTGTTGGATTTCGTACCAAACATATTTCAAGAAGAAATGAACTTTTCATACTTTTATTCTTGGCAGCCTTGTATATTGGACAATTCCTCTTCCAATGTCCTTTCTCACCACAATGGAAACACTTTCCTTTGGTTTTCTTTCCTTTGTTGGTAACCCCTAAGGCTATTTGTTTACCATCTTTCTTAGTGAAGTCCTTCTTCTTCTTCTTCTTACCCTTGCCTTTTGACTTAGGTTGAGAAGTAGAAGCTTCACCCACATTGGCTTCAACACTAGAAGTACCAAGGATGCCTTCCACCACCACTAACTCATTCATTAATTTAGACAAAGAATAAATCTTTTTGTTCATATTATAATTGAGTCTGAATTCCTTGAATGATTCTGGTAGTGACTGGAGTATCATATCTACTTGGGATTCTCCATCAATGTCGGCACCTAAAACTTCTAATGTGTTCAGATTAGCAATCATCCTAAGACAATGCTCTCTCACTGAACTTCCTGCAGCCATTTTGGTATTATAAATTTTCCTCATGGTTTCTTGCCTTGCAGAACGGCCTTGCTCACCAAACATTTCTTTCAGACTATGCATTATGTCCGAAGCAAGTTCTACATCCTGCATTTGATGCTGTAGAACATTTGAGATAGATGCCAGGATATAGCACTTGGCCATCTCATTAAATTTCTGCCAACGATCATATCGTTTTTTTTCCTCAAGAGGAGCATCTAATGAAGGAAAGTTAGGACATGGTTGAGTAAGCACATATTTGTGCTCTTCAGCAGTAAGAACAATGTCCAAGTTTCTTTTCCAATCAACATAGTTGGATCCAGTCAGTTTGTTTTGGTTAAGAATAGAAACAAGTGGGCTAAATGATGCCATGACAAAATCTGAAAATAATAAACATGAATATAATAAGTAAATTGGACATTATCAATTTAGTATAAAAGCATATAATATGGAACCTTAATAAAACCATAAAATAATATATATGCAACGACAACCCAATCTCATATTCAATATCCCTCAGCATAGAGTGAACATAAAATACTATGATTGATTGAGAACTATTCTCATTATTAGTGCTATCATGATAACTCTTATCAAACACTAATAATATGTCATTTTACATTTAGCCTCTAAGTAATAATAGTAAGAACTCAGCATAGAGGATACTATAATACTTAGTCTAGTGTATACCATTGTCTAGAATCATGTGTAACCACATTTCATCCCTTTAACAGGCTTATTTTGTAGTACCATGATAAAACACCCTCCGCATGGAATGTAAAGCTCGAAACTAAGACAAGGTGTTTATCAAACCACTATAAACCAGGAAATTTAATCTTGTAGGACCATGAAATAAATACTCTCTGCATGGAATGCTAAGCTCGAGGCAAAGACAAAGTATATATTTCACACTACTATGAACCAACAATGGAGGCCGTGAGATCCAACCCTTGAATCTCTCTCCCACTAGATATTTTAAAATAAAGGTTTTTAAGATCAAGAATGATAATAATGCTAGACACGTGAAAAAATATAATCCTAATCTCATTAGGAATAAATTTCATTAAACTAGTATTAACATATATAAATATATATATATAACGTAATAAAAAAAAACTTTTATTACATATAAAAATCCATATTATATTATATATATAATATAATATATCAATTAATATATGTAATATATATATATATATTTAATTACATTATGTTATATATGTATTATATATATATTATAATATAATATATGATTATAATATTATATTATATGTAATATATAGTTGTCAGAAAGTTAGAATCCTCACGGATTCACTTTTTTAAAGCAAAAAAATGGCCAAGCCATGCAACGGTCAAACCATGTTTTGATAATCCAAAAGGTGCCATGCATTTAGGCCATGAAGCTACGTCCAAGCCATGCAAACAAAAGGCCAAACCATGCAATCCATTCAAGAGGTGCAAAGAAAAAGAAAAAATTCCATGCCGTGAATGAAATGGTAGTTATTTTTTTTAAATAACTACCATCCATTTCAATAACCACCTACCCATCTGTATGGAACATGTATAGAATGTAAAATGTGGTTATCATTTTGAATGTGCCCATACATATTTCAATGGCTATAAAGCATTAACATTCAATCATATTCTTCCATTAATGGTTATAGAATCAATGACCAATCCGTGCACATGCAGAACAATACATCACATATATTTATCAATGCACACAAAAATTATGGAACAATATTTTTATGCAGAAATTTAAAAACACAAAGATAACGATTTTCTTAAATTCTAAAATCCAATCACACACTATACAATTATGATATGAAAACCTGGCTCTGATACCAATTGAAGGAAGAATTCTAGTTTTGTATCTCATACAAAACACATAGCGGAAGCAACGAATTAGGATCTATTTCATTCATGGTTGATAACGTGCACTATGTAAATTTCAGAATTTAAGAACAAGATAGCGTACCTTGGTGTGGAGAAATTCAAAACAAAGATTAGAAGCACTTGGGAACACTTTTAATCTTCACTCCAATTCCACTTTACGCCCAAGATGTGTGGTCTCTCAATCAGTTTTTCAAAGGGAGAATGAAAGTGTATCTCACACTCTCTCACACACCGTTTCTTTTTCTTTTCTAATCTCTTAAAAAAAAATTTTGTATGTTTCTCCCTTTATAACTAACTGATTATCTAATTGGGTTGGCCTATTGGGCCTTTCCAATTGGGCTTTAGTGTGTGGCTTGGAGTGGGACCAAAAGGGACCAATAAGACACTAGCTCCAATGGGCCTTGGGCTTTTCCGTCAACTCTTGACAAGTCCAAAGTTACCATTAATTATATTTAATACCACTATATAAATATAATTGCACTCTAGGCCTTATTAATAAATTATATCCTAAGACTTTATTATACACGTAATCTCTTCATAAAATATTCATAGTAACACAAAGTCATAAATGTAGACTGCTACTTTGTAAATTACTACATCTTATTCTTGAGTACCCGGTTTAATTTTTTAAAGTTATTCATTATATATTTATGAAATCCAATTTCATAAATATATACTTTAGTAATTTCTTACTAAAGTGGTTAGGCCTAACTCTCTGAATAACTAAACCCATTAAACTTATCTCAAGGGAATATTTTATATCTCCATCAAGAGACTATGAATTCCATCTTGAGAATATATGTTCATCAACACTAAATGTGACTGCCCAACATACTGAGGTTTTGATCGTCACTTCAGATCTCACTCCCGATATATCAAAGCAACCTACACTTCATGATCAGGTCCATTATTCTCTCAGGATTAAGAGTTCATGCAAATAGAAGTCATGAGATTTATTATTCATTTGACAGTCGTTAGGAAAATAATAAATCTCACAGCGGTCCTGTTCAATATATTTTAACTCTTAAAACATATCAACATATCAACTAGAAGTTTCCACTTCCATGATCAAGACAAATCATCTTAGTTGACACGTTATAGTCTTCGCAGATGAAATGCCCAATTTCATCACCGACTACGAACTATAAATTCTGAGTTTACAAAGAACTTGTGATTTACATCTTCTGTGACTTTTCACATAAATCACATACAATGCATCTCATGGACTATATGATAATGTCCCATATTCATGTTACCATTATTTTAGATAATAATAAAATAATTTTATCAATCACAATATTAAGGGTCCGTTTGGATAGAACTTATTGCTGAAAATTGAAAACTGAAAACTGAAAATACTGTAGCAAAATAATTTTTAAAGTGTAAAAAATACTGTTCATTCCAAAAAGTTACTGTTCATTGGCCTAAAATCACTGTTCATGGCCAATGAACAGTAACAAACACGCGTTGAAAAAAAAAAAAAAAAAACGTGGACGCAGCTAATTAAGCTGGATCCAAACGTCCTCTAAGTCATACATCATGTCATACATAAAGTCATATATCATGTCATACATAATATCATACATAGTATCATACAATAGGATTTAAGGGCACAAATCCTAACAAAACCAATGCATTTGCACTAGAAGTTCAATATGGTTCTAAAATTGCTACGATTTGTTTCAATTTATATTCTCATTCCTTCAGCAAATGGTTGAAAAAAGGATCAATCACAGACTGATCAGCATTAGCATGGTTTCATATTGAAGTATCATATAGGGAAACACTATTTTGTGATTGAATGGAATAGAGAGCTAGAAATATAACTAGTTCCTTTGCAAGAACAAGAACAATCAATACCCAAAAACACACAGAAATTTTAGCAAAAATATTCATTTGGTTCTTAAAATTTGGGTTGTTTTTTACTTATCCTTGAAATCTATAAAATTGATTTTAGTCCTCAAAAAAGTTAAAACTGAAAGACCAAACATGTATTGACCCCTTGTGATAAATTAACCAATTAATTAGCCAAGTGAATTAATTAGGTTCAATTTCATGCAATAAGCATGGCAGCACAAACAAATCACCAATTAAATAAAAATGCAGCAGAAATTAAATGACACGGTGATTTGTTTACGAATGGAGAAAACCTACATAACAAAAACCCTACCGGATGATTTTAAGATCACTATTCCTGAGAATCCACTATTATCAAAACAATCTGTTACAAGTAAAGGAATCCCAGTACCTTATACCAACCTACAATTGAACTTTTACCCCAATACCTAATTGGACTTGTTTTGTAGTGACAATCTCTCCTTGTATTGCACGGCTTCCAATACGTGACTAACCAATAGATGCACGGATCCTAGTACGCGACTTTATCACTAACTTGAAAAGGATGTTGGCTGCAAAGCTTTTCTGTTCTTCAATACATGAAGATCACAAAGTTGCTTGGTCACAAAATCCTACAGTGTACAAACATAGTAGCTTCTTCAAGAACTAAGGCAAACTAGGTTTCCGGTCACACTTGAGGAATTATGCTCTTATGCAATTGTGCTATTGGCTGTGCAACTTGATACGGCTCTTAAAATAATCCTTATATATGTTTAGAGTTGTGAGAAAAGAAAGCCCAAACATATATTCAAGGATTGGATGAAAAATAGAACTTAAAATCTGAATTTCATAAACCTCGACAAATACTTTGGTTGTCAAGTAGCTATTGAGGCTCACGCTAAAACAACTCTTTTAAACCTCGATAGATGTTAGCTGTCAATCTTTAATGCACAACACTTCTTCACTTGTTTCTTAGACAGACTTGCATGGTTTTGGCACTTGAACTTGAAACCTTGTTTCTTGAAGTATTAAACGCATCCTAGATCGACCCAATTACAAGTAAAGTGCGTTTTGTCAAAGGATTAGCCAATTCATAAAATGTTGATATATGTTCCTAACATCCAATCACATATGTCCTAACAATCTCCCTTTTTGGCAATCCGTGACAAAATCACAACAAACAAATGAATATATGAGAGAAGTCATAAATCACTCAACTCATACTCACTTGTTAAGTACAATAAAATCTAACACAGACTCTTGAAAAACTTTACAAGAAGAGAGTTCATGGCAAGGAAGACTTTGACAACCTGTATTTCTGAAACACTTAAACAAAACTCATCAAGGCATCTTTATGTGAAACAGAAATGAAAGATTGCATAAAAATAACAAGAAACATGTGTATAAAGAGAGAAAAGAAACAACATATGGAGAGATATGTGAAATAACATACATCAACATTTATATAAACCAAATATAAGTACATTGTATGTCAAATGGTCATAAGACCCATGTACAAGAAGAATGTATCTAAAATAGAAAGAAGAGAAAAAAAATACATCAAAATCCTCACTACATCCCTTAAAAATATGAACACTCCCCCTAACAAAAATCTCCTATACTAACCCTCCCCCTATGAGTTTGACTACTCTAACCCCAAAACTACTCCCCTTTTTTGTCACAAGTGATAAAGGGTAAGAGTATCAAGTAGACATCCCATCATCACTGAAAGAGCTAGCATCACCATCCTTTGCATCACCATCATCGTCATTATCCTCAGAAGCCTCTAGAGTAGGAGGATGAGAAGCAACGAAGCCACCCATGACAGCCTGTCGTCGTGCAATACGACTAACACGGGTGTTCACCTGACACAACTCATCACTGATAGTGTCAACGCGAGCATCCATGCGCACAAGCTGTGCCATGATGTCCTCGAGGGTTACACTGCTTGTAGAAGAAGAGGGAGTGGATATGGATGGAGCTGTAGAAGCTGGAGGAATCACTGATCAAGACCGCCTCGAACGTAGCTGCGCCTCGCTCCGTTTTACGGTAGTGGCGTCTATGGCACATATAACATGGAAGTGGTCAGAAACGGGAAAGGGAACAGAAAAGTGGTGTAGAATCCATGTGATAGTAGAAGGAAAGATGAGCTTATCACGGGTCGCTGTATCCCTATACGCACCTATAAGAGAAAGAATGAAATGAGAGGGGAATGTCACGGGGCTCTGTCATAGAGTTATAATGAGAGAGAGGATGCAAAACAAAGGTCATAACCATGTTAATGAACCTAGGACCTTTAGCAAGGGTCGAACAGGAAGTGAACTGATGATCACCCCAAACTGAAGGTCGCTCACCAAAGAGGATATAGGCTTGTCTTTAGACATAGTCTTAGGACGCTTACAACCAGGGTAGTTAGGATGCGCTACCTTAGGGACATGGAGCACCTCGAATACAATATCCGGAGTGACCACGATGCGCGTACTTCGAACGCGAGTGAAAAACTAAGGTACTGAATAATCAAATTCATGCATGTTGTAAGCACGGATGGACAAGTGACTTGGACGTCACACAGTGATTCCTAACCCTTACTATGAATGACAGTGGGTAGGTCAGCCTCGGAAAAGTCTGACAAAATGACTTGGCGTTTCGAATGAATGCCTCGTCTAGAAAAGTTCTCCGAAAAGTCTTTGTAGGCTTTATCATCATGGAACCGAATATAAGAAGGGGTAGGATTAGAATAAGTAGATGCCCTAGAATGAAGAGCGTTCCAGGACGGAGTAGACTTACGTTTAGGTTCTATGACGCAACTAACGTAAACGAGAGAGAGAGAGAGAGAGAGAGAGAGAGAGAGAGAAAGAGAATCAGAAAAGCACCAACAAGATACAATATAACAAATATAGAAACTTGAAGGTACGTATGCATGAAAATGCATGAGCATGTGAAATGCAATAGGAAAAAAAACATCATGGGCTCAGCCCAATCCAAACCTACCAGCACATAATCAGTTCCACAATGTAAACATATATCTAAAATGCATGAAATATCGTTATAATGCACATGTGATGCAATGCATGATGTTTTAAGATCAAATATACAAAACCCATCCCAAAATTTTGCAAAAACCTTTTGATTTTGAAAAACCCCAAAAAATTCAAAAAATCCCGAAAACTAGGTTAGAATGCATAAAAAAGAAGGATTAGGGTCTGTTTGGATTTTTTTTGTCATCACTCATCACTCCTCACTCAATTTTCGTCACTCATCACTTCTCACTCATCACTTAAAATGCCCCAATTTTCCCAAACACACCCGTTTGGCACCATCACTCAATTTATCATCACTCAAATATTTTTACTATTTTGTGGGACTCATGCCTAACTCACTCAGCCCCTAATAACTCTCTCACTCTCTCTCTCTCTCTCTCTCTCTCTCTCTCTCATGTCTTTCTTTTTGGTCTCACAAGCAAACCAGCCTTCTTCCACTAGCCTTCACCTATTTTCACTTCCATTTTTTGTTTTCTCACTCTCAAATTCCAAACATTTCTCACGGTGGTTTTTTTTTTTTAATTTAATTTTTTTTTGGCGTGGGTGTGGGCCGGCGTGGGTCGAGTGGCGGCATGGGCGTGGGTCTGGCCGCGTAATCAAGTGGTGCTCATCGGCAGCTTGGCTTTGCTAATCGGCGTCTTGGGTTTTCTGTTAGGTGTGGTGGCGTGGTTGTCGGCGAGTTGGCATGGTGGGTTTCTTTTTTCCTCTTGGTCGTTCTTGTGGTGGTTGTTTCTTGTGGCTGTTGTTGGTGGTGGGTTTGGTAATGGTGGTTGCAGGCAGGTGGCGTGGTGGTGGCTAGTGTGTTTGTAGTGGTGGTTGCTGGAAACTAATGAAAGAAGAAGAAGAAGAAAAAAAAAAAAAAAAACCTAGCCAACGGAGAACAGTGTAAGAAGAAGAAAAAAAAAAAAAAAAACCTAGCCAACGGAGAACAGTGTAAGAAGAAGAAAAAAAGAAAGAAAGAATCCAGCCAACAAAGACCAGTGAAAGAAGAAGAAAAAAAGAAAAAAGAAAAAAGAAAGAACCCAGCCAACGAAGACTAGTGAAAGAAGAAGAAAAAAAAAGAAAAAAACAAAAGAAAGAAAGAACCCAGCCAACAGAGACCAGTGAAAGAAGAAGAAAAAAAAGAAGAAGAAGAAGAAAGAAAGAACCCAGCCAACGGAGACAGTGGAGAAGAAAGAGAAAAAGAAAATGGTCAAAAGTTGCTGCTGACCCTGACAGTGGGTCCCTCCATGTGTATTTAATTACAGAATTGCCATTGAAAACAGAAATATGGAAATTGAAAACACCTAAAATGTGTTTTTAGTTTCCAAAACTCATCACTCAAAAATCAGAGAATTGAGTGATGGAAACAAAAATTGAAAACAAAATCCAAATAGCCTATTGAGTTATGGGTCACACCATTTTTGAGTTATGAGTTATGGAAACAGAGTTATGAGTTATGGAAACAGCAAATCTAAACGGCCCCTTAGAACCCTTATCAAGTGAAGGAAAACTTGATCTAGGCCGAAACATCCTTGAGGATGAAGTTTGGAGTGAGAACGAGAGGTTTTGGCAAGTGAAGAGACAATAGGAATCGAGAGAGATCAAGAGAAATAAGATCCGCATCACGTTGACCCTATATATAGAAGCTTAGTAATTCTTGACAAATTGAGAGGTGTCGAGAGGTGTTGAGCTTTAAATGGGTCGACAGATGTAGCTATCAAACAGGTGTCCACAACAAAAACAAGGTCGATGGATCGAGGAGCTATCGAGCAGCTATGAAGGAGATAGAAACTTTCTTGATGGATCGAGAAGCTATCGAGATTGCGATAAGAAAAAGCTGAAGAGCTTGATAGATAGCCTAGCTATCGAGAGGCATCGAGGAGCTGTCGAGATTGCTTTGACAATAGTTTTTCAAGAGGAGAAAAACATAGACATGAATGCAATCAAACATGCAACTCAACCAATGATCCAAATAACATTTTAACCTCTCAAAAACATCTCTCAACAAGAAAAATGTCATGCATTTAGATCCAAAACACACACACACACACACACACACACACACACACACACACACACACACACACTAAACAAGTCTAACCAATTTTATATTTCAAAAACAAGTTTAGAAAGTTTAGTGAGCATACATTAGCACATGTAAATCTTGTGATGGCCAAATCACATTGTACCTGCACATGCATCAAAAGTAGCAATGAATATTGCGTGTTGTGTGTGAAAACATCACAAGATTGCATAAGTGTCTCTATATTATGACGATTTGAGATATGAGTAAATCAATTTAACTCACACACGATCATAATTGTATGATGGGGACTATCACCTTCGAGGTACATCCTATAACACCCACATCTCCTAGAATACATGCTTGCAATCATATATAAAGCATTTTGACCTTTTTGCTTTTATTTTTCTTTACATATTTTCTTTTATTTAAGCATACCATGCATGGGCATACAAGAGAGAGAAAAGAAATACCTAATTATGTTAAGCTTTTTGACATTGCACTTTTGCTATGCCAATGCATACTGATGTCATTTCATAATTGGCGGGCAATAGTGGTGAGATGATTATTTAAGCTTCTCTTTTAGGATTTTTTAGTCCTTCTTGTCAAAAAGAGTGATACGAGTATTAAGTACAAGAGATAACTTAATCTTACTCATCACAAACAACAAGCCACAAAACTCACTTGCTTAGTTGTGCATAGAGATGCTCATCTAAGTTACAAAAGATACAAAGTTTAGAAAACTTTGGTTCATTGGCCATTCAAGGTACACAAGTACCAATGTACACAAACACACACTATTTTTGTATTTTTATGGTTTTTCAATTTTTTATTTTTATTTTTTTATGAATGAAAAACAAAATAAAAATAAAACTGAAAAACAACAAAACAAAAACATGTCAAATAAAGCAATGCATAAAAACTAGATGCAAATTCATGAAGAAAAGAAGGAAAAGAGAGGATCATTCCATGGATATACACCGATGTTTTGACGAAGGAATTCAAACCGTTTGCTATCAAGAGATTTGGTGAATAGATCAGCCTTTTGGCCATTAGTGTGAATGAACTCAAGAGTAAGGGTACCATCTTCAACAAGCTCATAAATGAAGTGATGTCGAATCTCTATGTGTTTGGTTCAAGAATGTTGAACTTGATTCTTACAGATATTGATAGCACTGGTACTGTAACAATAGATAGTAAGGTGTTCTTGATAGCTACCATAGTCATGGAGAAGTTTCTTCATCCATAGAAGTTGGGTGCAACAGCTATCGGCAACGATGTACTCAACCTCTGCAGTGGATAAAGAGATGAAATTTTGCATTTTTCTCATCTAGGAGACAAGGTTGTTACCCACATAAAAACAGTCTCCTGAAGTACCCTTCCTATCATCATCATTCCCAGCCCAATCAGTATCTGAATATCCGGCTAGAACATCATTTGTGTCCTTGTTGTAGCACACACCATAGTCGGCAGTGGTTTTGACATACTTTATGATTCTTTTCAAAGTAGTCATATGGGACTCTTTGGGATTAGCTTGATATCTAGCACACACTCCCACTCTATAACTAATGTTGGGTCTACTAACAGTAAGATAAAGAAGACTACCTACCTTGCTTCTATGGAGAGATGAATCGACACTTTTTCCTAAGACATCTACAGTGAGTTTAACATTTGGACTCATAGGGGTTCTAATAGAACTAGCAGATTCCAAACTAAACTTTTTCATAAGATTTCTAGCATTTTTAGATTGGGATACAAATATACTTGTCTCTTGCTGACAGATTTGCAATCCAAGAAGTGATTTAACTCTCCAATTATGCTCATCTCGAACTCGGCCTGCATGAGTTTAGAGAAATCATGAGCAAGTTCATCCTTTGTTGACCCAAAGATGATATCATTAACATAGACTTGAGCAACTATCAACTCGCCATCTTCCCTTTTGATAAAGAGAGTTTGATCAGCCTTTCCTTTTGTGAATCCATGTGACACCAAGTATTGTGTGAGCGGATCATACCAAGCTCTAGGGGCTTGCTTCAAACATAGAGTGTCTTTTTAAGGTACAACACATGATCCGGAAAATGGGGGTCAATGAATCCTTTCGGTTGAGCCACATAGACATCTTCTTTAAGGAACCCATTTAAGAAGGCAGTCTTGACATCCATTTGGTAAAGTTTGAACTTCAAATAGCATGCTAGGGCCAAAAGAATCCTAATTGACACAATGTGGGCTATTGGAGCAAATGTCTCATACTACGAGCCTAATTGCGAATCACATTTCCCTCCTCATCAGTCTTATTGCGAAAAATCCACTTTGTGCCGATGATGTATTCACCCTCTAGTCTAGGTACCAGTGTCCAGACATCATTCCTTTGAAATTGAAGCAGCTCATCATGCATGGCCTCAACCTAGCTTTCATCCTGAAGTGCTTCCTCAATCTTGGTAGGTTCAACATGCGATAAATAGCAAGAATAAGACACAAAGTTAGCAACACATTTAACAACTATGCGTTTCCTTAGTGTAAGTTCATTCATATTTCCCACAATAGTTTCAGTAGGATGATTCAACTGAATTCTGGAGAAAAGTCCTTTCTCTTTATGAGCAGAATCAGGTGAGGCAGATCTGTCTGTTGAACCTTCTGCCACACTTGGAGTACTGGGAGTACTTGGAGAGGCAAATTCTGGATCAGCAGGTTCTCGAATGTCCTTGGGCTTGATAGGAAGAATTTCTTTGGGAATTTCCTCACTAACATTCTCAGAACAGGATTTTGAAGCTTTGTCGATAACAACATTTACAGTTTCCATCACTTTCTTGGTTCTCTTGTTATATACCTGATAAGTCTTGCTTGTGGAAGAGTATCCCAAAAATATTCCTTCATCGCTTCGAGAGTCGAATTTTCCCACATTCTCTCTATCCTTGAGAATGAAGCAAGTACTTCCAAAGATTCTGAAATACTTGACATTCAGCTTCCTTCCATTCCATAGCTGATAAGGAGTTTTTTTGGTACCGAGCCTGAAATATACCTTGTTAATAGTATGACACGCAGTGTTGACGGCTTTTCCCCACAAGTTTCTGGCCACACCATTATTGTGTAGCATAGCCCTAGCCATCTCCTGAATTACCCTATTCTTCCTTCCTACTACACCATTCTGATGAGGAGTAATAGGACTAGAGAATTCTTAAGATATACCCAATCTAGTGCAAAAGGACTCCATGTATGAGTTTTTGAATTCTTTGCCATGATCACTTTGAATTTGATCAACCTTTAAGCTCTTCTCATTTTGCAATCTTGTGCACAAGGCTTCGATGTGCTCAGGAGCATCTAACTTGGATCTTAGAAGAATAACCCAAAAGTACCTAGTGAAGTCATCTACTACAACCATGATATATCTCTTTCTCCCAAGAGACTCGGATTGCGTTGGACCCATGAGATCAACATGTAGTAGCTCCAATGGTCTAGAAGTAGCAGATGTATGAGTGCCTGGATGTTTAGCATTTGTATGTTTCCCAAGCTGGCACGGTCCACACACAACATTGTTCACTCTACTGAGCTTTGGCATCCCCAACACTGATTCATGCTTAGATACAATTGAGAGATGTTTTTAACTAACATGCCCATCCTTTGGTGCCATAGATCTTCATTTCGCAAACGAATACTATTGCACACAATATCAGCATTAGGTACCAGACCATAACAATTGTTTAAAGTGCGAACACCACTTATGAGTTTCTTTCTAGATTCGTCCAGCACAAGGCATTTTCCTTTAGAAAACAACACCATAAAGTCTTGATCGCATATTTGGCTTATGCTCAAAAGGTTCACTCTTAGACTTCTACATATAGCACATTTGCAATATCTGACAGTCCAGGTAATGAGATGATTCCCTTTCCTTTAATCTGTGATTTGCTCCTATCATCGAAAGTGACATTACTACCTTTCTTAGACTCGAAGACCTTAAAGAGAGAGCGATCTCCAGTCATGTGTCATGGGTATCCACTATCAAGGTACCACATGCATGTATCCATTACCTTGAATGCATATTTCATCATAAAGCACACTTTATGCTTTGAATATAGATCTGTAGGAATGGTGTTCTCTTTCATTTGCCATTTACAATCAAGAACTTTAACCTTCACCCTTCTCAGATGAACTCCTTTACACTTTCTTAGTCTGAGGCAATCTAATTTCTTCTTTGTCATGTTAAGATCTTTTCCAATCATCATCCTGATGGCTTTCAAATAACTTTTAGACTTGCAGTTTTTGAAACACTCAATTAAATAAAGATTAGAAAAACAAGATGTATTTGAAATAATAGATATTTTCTTGCCAATGGTAGCCATACCAACCTACAGCTGAACCATTACCCTAA
The DNA here is from genome assembly GCF_040712315.1 of Castanea sativa. NCBI lineage: Eukaryota > Viridiplantae > Streptophyta > Magnoliopsida > Fagales > Fagaceae > Castanea > Castanea sativa. The sequence goes on from NC_134023.1 coordinate 12,433,693, forward strand.
TACTCAATTGGACTTGTTCTGTAATGACAATCTCTCCTTGTATTGCACGGCTCCCACTACGTGACTAACCAATGGATGTGTAGATCCTAGTACACGACTTTATCACCAACTTGAGAAGGATGTTGGCTGCAAAGTTCTTCTGATCTTCAACACATGAAGATCACGAAGTTTCTTGGTCACAAAACCCTAAAGTGTACAAACACAGCATCTTCTTCAAGAACTAGGGCAAACTAAGTTTCTGGTCACACTTGAGGAATTATGCTCTTGTGCAATTGTGCTCTTGGCTGTGCAACCTGATACGACCCTTAAAATAATCCTTATATACGTTTAGGGTAGTGAGAAAAGAAAGCCCAAATATATACTCACGGATTGGATGAAAAACAGAACTGAAAATTTGAATTTCATAAACCTTAACAGATACCTTAGCTGTCGAGTAGCTTTCGAGCCTCGGGCTAAAATAGCTCTTTTAAACCTCGATAGATGCTAGCTGTCGAGCTTTAATGAACAACACTTCTTCACTTGTTTCTTGGACAGACTTGCATGGCTTTAATACTTGAACTTGAAACCTTGTTTCTTGAAGCATTAAACACATCCTAGATCTACCCAATTACAAGTAAAATGCGTTTTGTCAAAGGATTAGCCAAAACATAAAATGTTAACATATGTTCCTAACATCTAATCACATATGTCCTAACAAAAACAAACCAAGTTAGTCCTCCTGTTCATTCCCTGTTATAACTCTTACTTAGGTCGTTAACATAGCGTTGAGTGGCATTTGACAAAAGCAAGGCAAACAATGTGGCTTGCCAAGTGTTTCCCTCCAATTTATCGGAAAAAAAAAGACTCCATTCCTGCACGAAAAAAGTATTTCGTATCAAATGATACCACGTCATCTATATTACAACCTAATAAATGAGAACATGTGTATAAAAATAACTACCCACTAACTCGTCTTTCATTTGTTAGTGGGGTAGTAGTTATTTTTTACTAACATATTTCATACTTATTGAATTTTGATACTCTTAACATGGTATCATTTGAAATCCCCTAACATGGTCTTAATCAAAAGAAATCCGCTAATCATATATAGTGGATTCCAAAAATTTATGAATAAATAAATAAATCAATGCGGGGAAGAACATTTGTGAAGAGTTGGTGTCTGGTGCCTTCGACCAAAGGGCAGCAGAATGGGTTTGGTGGCTTCGGTCAAGGGGCAATGGGGATGACATGTTGTGGGTCTAGTTTGGCTGGGCCAGTGCCCAGTGGTAGATCGAGGAATTTAGCTCAAGGGGGAGAAGACTAAAATCAAAGGTTTTAAACAAAATTCATCCCAAAAGTGTTAGCCAATATAAATAATAAAAAAATCAATTAAAGAAAAAAACAAAATTAACTCATACAAAATATACTATAATCTAACTTTTTTTTTTGGTAAAAATAATCTAACGTATTCATTATTATGCTTACGTTTCTCAACAAGCATAGGTTACCACAAGTATATATTTCATATAAGTAAAATATATAAATAAAAAACCATCACTATCTAGTTACGATTCATGAATAGATGAACTTGAAAGATTAATCTTAATATAAGAAATTCAAATAGGTGATTTGAATATTTCAGAGTATAATTAACTTTTTTTTTTTTTTTGAGAAACACACACACATATATAAGAGAAGAGGGATGAGATAAGAGAATACAAGAGTATAATTAACTTGAAAGTATGACAATATACTACAAAAATTTTAAAAATATATATATATATATATATATATATATATATATATATATATATATATGTCTTGATTTTGCTTTTAGGAAATCGTATCACATTTAATCAAGAGCCATATAAGTTAGGGCATAATCTATTCAAAGGTGGGTTTACAGTAATAATTTTTTTATAAAAATAAAAAATGAAAACCTTAAAAAGGATATTATTGCATTTTGGGTTTTGAAGTTTGCCGTTATATATAAGAAGAATCTTAAAAAAAAAAAAAAAAAGCAAAAATCTTGACTACAAGAACATTTTAAATGGGTTGGATTATTGGATGAGGGAGGGATTGGGAGAAAGTTTCAGTTTCTTGTTTTGTTTTTTTATGGATAGTTTACAAAGGGTTTGATGTGGTAATTAAGTGAGCAATTGCCTTCCTCGACCCCCTGGCTCCAGCTTTGGTTTTTCCTGTGATTTGAGCAATTTTAGTGTTCTTGCTCCATAACAACACGGGAAAAAATTATAAATAGAGAAAGAAGGGATAATTAACTTGGTCTATTTAAAGTTACCAATACAGCTATAATTTATATTTTAATCTTCAAAAATTGCTAAAATAAGCGAAATTTTTTGAATTATCTAAAACTATTAATATCAAATTTTGATGCATAGTCATATACTAAAACTATCACTGGACCCAACAAGAAATGGACAAAATTATATAGGGTAGGCAAAACTATCATTGCATAGTTTATACTCAAGTTAATGTTGAATTAGCCAAAACTACAAAATTCAAAACTTTTTCTCCCTTTGTCAATTTTTTGGGCAACCAAATATCAAGCTAAGATAAAAGATTGTAGGAGTATCTCAATCTATTTTGAACCATCTAACATTCTAAAAATTGATTGGTTGCTCATAAAATGCAGGAACAAAAAATAGCATAGAATTATCAAATTTTGGACTCAAAAGCATCGTGAACTATAAAATTGAAATGTTTTTGTTTTCTTTTTCTATTTTCCCACCCTTTCTTTGCAACCAAACAGAGAGGGAAAGAATGAAATTTAGGGTTGCTAGGGTTCGAAGATCGTAGATGAGAGGTTACCATTAGTGTGAGAGACCATGCCAAAATTGGGTTGCCTCTCAAAAAAGAGATATTTTGGGAGTGCTTTCTAGGGCACCTCTCTTTTTGGATAAATGGTGTGGAGTTGCCACTTATTTTTTATGTACAAAAAATAATAAAAAGTACATAACTGAATTGCTCCATTTCATTCATTGAATAAACAAGATACATGTTTGAAAATTTGAACATTACATGGCTTTGGGTCCTAGTTACAATCTACTAAATATACATGACTTTTTTTCCTAGTTACAATCTACCCAAAATAAATAAAGACAAGACTAGATCTACTTAGCCAAAGACCTAAATTCGGAGGCTAGGTTACGAAATGGGAAGGTGTTAGGCACCCATTCCGCCCAGATAGAGTCTGGTCTTCTAGACTCTTGTGACCAATGTACCATTTTTATGCATGTCATGAATGATATGTTAAACATGTGAGATAAACTAAACAACACAAAACCATTTATGAATGTATCCTCTTTTTGTTTAAAAATTCAAATCTGGTATTATGGTTAGAAAAAAAAAAAAGATTTTGACTTATAAAAAATCAAATTTGCTTTTGTATGTGTAAACAAAATGGTTTTTGAAGAGAAAATTCAGATATGTTTTTATTTAATTAAAACAAAGCCCTTTTGGTTTTTTTTTTTTTTTTTTAAACATCCATACCTATTTTTTTAAGAGATAAAAAAATGGTTGAGTTTTGTAAAAGATCAGATCTGCTTTGTGATAAAAAAAAGGGGGGGTTTTTTATTTTTATTTTTTATTTTTTTTATAATAGAAAAATCAGATCTATTTTTATATTAAAAAAAAGATATTTTTATGGAGAGGATCTCACTCATAAAATAATTTCATGCTACATGGATCAAACAAAGTAAAAAAAATAATACATGACCTCTTTCTTTATTTCAAAAATCTGCATGCATTAAAAAATCAGATCTGAATATAAAGAAGATACAAAATCCGTTTTATTTTGAAGAAAAATTTAGATCTACATTTAAGGAAGATGCAGATCCATTTTTGTTTTAGAAAAATTCAGATTTATATCTAGGGAAGATGTAGATCCGTTTTATTTTGAGAAAAAATTCAGATTTACATCTAAGGAAGATGTAGATCCGTTTTATTTTGAAGAAAAATTCAAATCTACATCTAAGGAAGGTGTCAATCTGTTTTATTTTTAAGAAAAAGAATTCTTCACATGCAGATTATTAACATTCAAGAAAGAGATTATAACAATCACATAGAAAAATAATCATGCTTTAAACAAATCAATGGTGAATCAAACAAACTATGGATTAAAAACATTCATCAATAAAAGAAGCATAACAAGGATAGGGTGATAGAAACAACCTCTTGCATGAGCATTCTTTGTTCTTGAGAGGATGTTTTAGGGTTCAAAGAAACTTAATAAGTTATCTTTGAAACCTAAAAAACCTAATTCTTGTAGCAAATCTCAGAGAGGATCAGCAAAGATCAGCAATTTAAGAGTCTCAAAACGTATGCCTCTCAAAGCGTAAAAAAAGGTGCTCCTTATTAGACCAAGAATCTATTTATAGAGGCCAGAAATCTCTAAAAAATAGGCACGGATGATTAGGATGTGAATTTGGACTCATCCTTTTGCGAAAATGTCGAAAAGGGTGTGCCTTATCGTCACCCGAAGGTCATTGAGCCAAATCCCAAAAAGGGGCAATTTGGCACTTTTAAAGTGCCGTTCGACACCCCAAAAGTGCCAACTTGGCTCTTGGATGCCAAACGCACTTCTGTGTTCGGGTGCCATTTGGACTCTCCTTCTAGGGTTTTTTGACCGATCCTTGTATCTAGACGTGTTTTCATCCTTTTTCAATGATTTTTTTTTTAATCTTTTTTCTAGATAATTCAGGCTTTTTAAGAGTAATTATCTTGTGGATAAATCCCTTAAAATAAATCTTGATAAAGTTTAGATTATCCACTATTTTATTGTTATCCAATCATCCATTGTATTCCTATGCATGCAGCCCTACTATAAACATTGATTATCAACCAATCACAAAATTATCTAATTAATTTTAATTGTTTAACCAATCAGAATAAGTATTGTGTGTAGTCGATTCTTCCTAGAAACAATGCATATGCAAACTTGATCATGCGATATCTTTCGATCTAATGATTCAATTTAGAAACCGGACACACCGTGGTGATCGTTAGAATCTTAAGATCATTTTTATGATATGTAATGAATGAATTGATGCATGTAATGCAAGAAAAAAATGATGCATGTAGTGCAAGAATGATTTTTTTGGGTAGATGGATGGTCACTCCAGTCATCTTCCTTGATTAAATCATGGGTGCAAAATCGAGTGTCTACAAAATGCCCCTCATTGACAGAGCTTCGAAAGCGAATGTCAATGTAAAACAAAGACACTAATTTTAGCGACCATGATTTAATTGAGGTTGAATTTTTAATGATTACCTATCCCTTGGACCTAAGACTTTGGAACATAGAACAAGTGCCTTATCTTTCTGACAAAACAATGAAAATACTTGACTTAAGTGGTGGTTGTTGAACTTTGAAATGATTCTTGACAATTGATATGATTGAGAGACTCTCTTCTTCTTCTTCTTCTTCTTCTTCTTTTTTTTTTTTTTTTAAAAAAAAAAAAAAATTCTAATCTAGATAATGGAGTTGTTTGCAACCAAGGGGCTTGATCTTGACGGAGGAGTGTTTGCGACCAACAGGCTTGATCTTGATGAAAGAAGTGTCTGTGACCAACTGCCTTGATCTTAACAAAAGGGGTGTCTACAACCAACAAGTTTGATCTTGACAAAAGGAGTGTCTGCGACCAACAGGCTTGATCTTGACAAAAGGAGTGTCTGCGACCAACAAGCTTGGTCTTGACGAAAGGGGTGTCTGCGACCAACAAGCTTGGTCTTGACTAAAGGGGTGTCTACGACCAACAAGCTTGATCTTGACGAAAGAGGTGTCTATGACCAACAGGCTTGATCTTGACAAAAGGAGTGTCTACGACCAACTAGCTTGATCTTGACAAAAGGGGATGTCTGCGACCAATGATTCTGATCTTGACTAAAGTAATCAAGGGCTTCTCGTCTTTGAAACCAAGTTGTTGCCTTCTTCTTCCCCTTGATTTTTCTTCTTCATCTCACCATTTCTTCTTATAAAAAAAACTTTTCTAAGCTTCTCAGGCTTCCTTCATCCATCTCCATTAATATTTCCTTAGATCCTTGTATTTTGAGCATTTTAATCACACACTCATTTTGGTGCAACCCATTTTCCAAACCCATTTTTCTTTGCATCAAGATGGCTTCTTCTTCCAAAGGACATTCTTTTCTTACTTTTCATGGTAAGAAATATGATCCAACATTTGATTGGCATTTGGTGAGATATTGTCATTTGGTTGTTTGAAATTTGGGGCATTGCTTAATTGGTTGTGTTGGAAATTTTTGGCTTTGGAGCATTCTTGAAGTATTATTTTTTTGATCATGGTGCAATTTGGACAATGTTTGTGGTTTATGGAATTTTGACAATGTAGGTAGATATTGTTGGATGAATTTTGATTTGGATTTTGAGAGTATTGGCATTGTGAAAAATTTGTGGTAGGCTTATGTGAATGTGTTTATGATATATATGGAAAAAGTTTATTCGCATGTGTAAACTTTGTTTTATGGACATGGCAAAATTGGTGGATAAGTTTATGGGTATGGAAAATATTTTTTGGACATGGAATAATTTTATGGGTATGAAATTTGGAAGAATTTTGTTGGCCATGTGACGTTGGTTCTTGGAAATTTTTGTGATTATGATTTTGGCCATATGGGAATTTATTTTGTGCATGGGCATGAGTTTGTGGAATTTTTTGCTACTTTGGAGGTGTAGTAACTTTATTATGGCAATGGAAAAAATAATTTGGTAGTTGTGTATGGATATGTGAAGAATTTTGATTGTGGTGAAATTTTGGTGGGGCATTGGTTTTTTTTGTGATGTGGCTTTGGTCATGGAAAATTGATGAGCTGAACTTGTGTTGCAGAGCCTTAAGAGTCGAGGTAGTCTCTAAATGTTAAAAAGTGCATGGGTAGCATTGTCTCCTAGCATCAAAAATATTATCAATGAAGCAGGCTTTGGCACTTTCTTTGAAGCCTTGTTGAATCATGAGACGCATGAATACAAAGATCTTCAGTTACTTCTTGCCTTGGCAAAACGCTTCTGGAATACTACATGTACCTTCCACTTTCCTTGTATTGGGGAGGTGATGTTGATACCTTATGACTTTTCTTGTCAGTGATTCCTTTACTCTAGTTGAACTCGAGAAACTTCTAGGTGTAGTGCCTTCTAGAATGAGGAGTAACTATATCCCCTTGTCTTGTTTATGTGAAAATATTCATCATTGTGAGACTGCAGCAAAAGGTGCTCGTATGTTCATGCTTCTTTTTGTTGGAACTTTCTTGTATCCGGATTTAGGCAGTGCTGTGAATCTGCGTTACTTAGAAAGCTTGAAAAGAATTGGAAAAAATTATGACCGAGGTGGCATGGCCTATGCTATTCTAATGCACTTCACGACCCAACTCTCTAGGTGAAGTCTTTCAAGCTTGGGTGGGGCTCTATTTGTATGGCAGGTGAGATTTAGTATTTTTTTTTTCGGCTATGTGTAGGCTTTGGAAAATTATTTTGGCTTTGTGGTAATGGTGTTATGGCAATTTTCAAGTTTGGCTGTATGCGTATTTTGGAGTGGGTCATGATACCTAGGAGGAAGTTGCTGGCATTTTTCCAAGATTTCTCTATTGGTTGACCCAATATCGTTCTTCAGTGACCTCCAGGCGTTCTTTGGAAATTTGGCACTTGGTGATTGACAATTTGACTGTTGATGACATAAGTCCTTCTTCTTCCTCATCTCTTCCTTCTTCTTTTTTGTGCGGGATTTTTGGTGCTTGATTATGGTTTGGCCTTTTCTCATTCTGGTTTTCTTTGTGATTGTTCAGATGTCTTTAGATCCTTGGGCTAGATGTGAGGGGTATGCAGACTGTGAACGAGCTTTGGAGCTGAATGGTTGTCAGGCATTGTTTGAATGTGGTCATGGAAGGTATTGTTATCTTGGTGATCGGGTGTCACCCCAAGTTCATAATGTATATCCTCCTATAATGATTCCAGTTCCTCCTTGTCCCTCCATTCGGTTAGCTGACTTTCTGACTGGTGAAGAGATTGCCCAGGCCCGTGCGGGCTTTGTTGTTCCGAGAACAGCAGGATCTTATTCTAAATTTATTGAAACTCATTTGCAAGGCTGCTTGGCTAGCCAAACGGTACTTCTTTTTCTTTCTAAAGTCAAATCTTTATTTTGCAAACTCTTTCCATATTTCTGCTTGGTGAAAAAATTTGCATGTTGGATTTCCAGCCTCCACCTTCTAAAGGAGAGGAAGAGGGAGATGAAGAGGAAGAAATTCCTTCTCCTCATCATGTTGGTAGTTCCTCTAGTTCTTTTGTGGAGACTTATCCTCATTTTCTAGCGTGGCAGTATGATGTGATAAATCTTGATGGAATGTATAGTTTCATGCCCTTGAATAGACTAGAGCACGTGCTGAATATTCCTTGGCCCGATCTTGTGTGTTCTTGAATTTTTAGTTCTTTGTCCTTATTTCTTCTTTGGTTATTGAATGGTTCATGATCTGGCGGATTTGTGCTTTCAGGTTAATGTAGATCTTGTGCAGGAAAGCATGCATATGATTGGGGGCTTGCAGTTGTTGGCTCGTACTCAATCCTCCCAATATGTGCTCAATGATTCGAGCTGGGTATGCCATGTTGCTTTTTGAGTATCTCTTGCTTGAATTGTACTTGATGGTGTAATTAACACTTGGAAGTTGTTGATGATACCAGGAGAACTTTGGAGGAAAGGATTAGGAGCCTTGAACTTGAAAATTTTCAATTCGATCCTCACTTTTTCTCGAGTCAAGAAGGAAATACTGAAGGTGGTTCCTCTAGAGGTGGATCAAGGAGATCCTCACGTAGGTGAACTTGGAGTCCCAATGATGTATGACTTGTATTTTTATTTTTCCTGCAAAACAAAAGGAAATGTTCCTTAGACAATCTTGTACTAATTTCCATGTTTAGCACTTTGGCCTTGGCATAACCTTGGATCATGAGGAAATTTTAGCCAAGATAAGCTTAGAATTCACTTGATAAGGTCTTGTAGTATTAATTTGAACTTATCTTGATTAGCCCTGTTGGAATCTACACTTTCTTGAATGAGGCGAAGCAGAATGCCCCTAGTTTAAAATGAATGCATAATTTTTGAAAATCTTAGTGATGAAATTTTTTTTTCTAGAAAAATGATGATGGCGCCCCCCTTTTTTTTTTGAAGATAAGTGAGCCATGGGCAAATGACCCTAGTTTTAAAAAACAAATACATGAATTTTGGAAATGTTGGTGATGAATTTTTAGAAAAGACAATGATGATCTTTTTTTGAAAGTTCCATGAGGCATTGGCGAATGCCCCTAGTTTGGAACATAGATTCATGAGACTTTGAAAAAACTTGATTTGATCAATTTTTGAAATCAATGATGTAAGTGATAATTGTTTAAAAGTCTTTTTGAGTGTCAAATGATCTAATTTTTGAAATCAATTTTAGACAAGTTAGAGTGTCTTAGTTTGACTAAAAAAAAAAAATCTTTTTGAGTGTCAAATGATCTAAAAAAAAGTTCGAGAATGTGAAATTGCATGGGATTGCATGGGCGTACAATGGAAAGGCTGTGTGCCACTTGGCATGTGAAGAGTGCCATTTGGCACTTTTAGTGTGCCGAATGACACTGGGCCACGTTATGACGTTTGCACCATGGTGGGCCGACTCCTTACGATTTTCCAATGCATGTTTCGTGTTTTCGTGTTTTTTGAAAAATATTTCTTTTGTTTGTGATCATGAAACACTCTCCTAGTCAGCAACAAACTCTTTGAAACCTATTTCAAACTTGATTAGGAATTGATGTAGCTTATATAAATGGATTCTCTTGCGACAATTCTCCGCATAAAGGTTAGCAAAACACAATAACCACAAGCAAAAGTCATCCATGGCTAACAATCAAAATTTTTCTCATCCAACAATTCATAATATTAACAGATGGGTTCGCAGCTTTGATTTCAGCACCAAAACCAATTTTACAGCCTTCAAACTAGAGGGAATTAAGGCTTTGAAGAATGTCAAGAACAAGTGGGACTTTCTTCGTGCTACTGTGAAATTCTGGGATCTAGAAGATCATGTGTTTCGGTTTAACACTGCTGAACTCTGTCCGACAATTGAAGAGTTTTCTTCTATCCTGGGCTATGATCCAAGTAGAAAATCTGTTGCAGTTTCTTGTGATCCCAAGTTTAAGGAATCTTTTTCTAATACTCTCGGTCTTCCTACTTCCATTATTGATAGTATGATTGAAGGCTATATGGTGAATCTTCGTGCAATTATCTCTTGGCGAATGAACAAACACACCTATGGAGTGATCGACAATATGCAGAAAAACTTCGATTTGGCCTTATGCTTCGTAGGAAAATTAGTACTTTGCTCTGGGAGACATAGTTTTGTGGATGCTCGAGCCATAAGTGTTGTGAGCCAGATTAAGGATGGTGACAATCTTGTTTTTTTTTTATCTTGGCAAAAACCTTTCTTGGACTAGACGCTATATTTCATGGTGGAGAAACTCGAAACTTCTTAGGGAGTCCTTTGACTTTGTAGATATAGCTGATGGAGCGACTGGACATGATTTCCAAGCCTACAACCGGTAATTATGGGCCTAGTAGTTTTCTTAGCAGGGCTGTAATCAAAATTGAGTGCCAAATTGAGAGTGATTGGGTGAAGTTCTTGGGCAAGAAATTCAGTACTTCAATTCAATGGGACTGTTATTGGTGGAAGTGCCCACCCCTCTACTGCGGTTTCTGGGATCAAATCACATCTTCCTTGTTGGGTTGCGGAGGGCAACTTTCTATAAGGCAGATAGACTCTTAAGGCAATTCAAATATGAGAAAGGATTGCCTGGTGGCAAAAGAAGAAGAGCTTTCTCTCCTGTGGACACAAATCCTGCTTCTGTAAAGAACATGTTATTGGGTTTAGAGATGGCTGACTGGGTGGACTAATCTTTTGTCAAGGTTCACTTTCACAGGATGACTACAAAATATTCTAACTGGCTGATAGATAGGATTGTTGACAAGGAAGTTGAGAAGGTTGCTATGAGAGAACAATTTCTCAGGGACAACTGGGAAAGACTCGATGAAGACAACTATGAATCCAAAAGAAGAGATAGGGATGATGAAACACCTAACACCAAAGAAATCAATGAAAAAGAAAAGACTGAAGACAAAGTGTCCTTATTTTTTTGGCTTTGAACATGTTTATTTAGAAGTTGATGTAAAAACTCTTATTTTTAGGAATTATTTAGGGTTTGAAGGTTAGGGATTTTGTCTTATGATGTAGGTTTTTGGGGTTTGGTTTTTATTTTTTATATTTTATTTTATGGTTTGGCTTAGGGTTTAGGTTTTTGTGTAATGACATGGTTTAATGGAATGGTTGAATTTTGGAAAATTTGGTTAATGGAAAAATGGTGGGTTTTGGGAAATTGTGACCGGATCAATGCATGGTTGCCTATGTAGCCCCTTTGATAGAAGGATCAGGTCATTATGTAGTTCATTGATTTTTTTTATTTGCCTTAATTTCTGCCTAGGTCGCCCTTTCGGGTTTTCAACCTACCTTTTTTTTTATTGCTCTAATTTTTGCCTAGACCACCCTTTCAGGTTTTCAGTCTAGCGAGCTTTTTTTTGTTTTGTATTTTTATTTTTTATTTTATTTTATTTTATGGCTTGGTTTACAACTACCACTTTAGACATGGTACTTCTTCAATTGATCCATGTTGGTTGGCTTAGTGAAAGGGTTTGCATCTAAGTCCATCAATCTTACGGCTCCTCCAGAGTATATCTGCTTGATAATGTATGGGCCTGCCCAATTCTGCTTGAACTTCCTAATTTCCCTACCAGATCTCCTAACTTCAAATCTCTGGTTCTTACTTTCTTATCAAAAGCTTTCCTAAGTCTCCTTTGGTACCCCCGAATGTGATACAGGGCTTTGAGTCTTTTCTCATCTAGCATGCATAACTGGTTATATCTGCTTTGCAACCAATCCGCTCTAGGGATTTCACTTTCCAATATTGTCCTTAGTGATCAGACACCCATTTCAATGGGAAGGACTGCTTCCATCCCATACACCAATGAATAAGGAGTGGCTCCTGTGGAAGATTGAATTGATGTTCTATATCCCCAGAGTGCATAGGGTAATTGTAGGTGCTAGTCCTTGTAATTCTTTGTGCTCTTCTTCAAGATTCGCCCTATATTTTTGTTAGCAGCCTTAACTGCTCCATTGGTTTGAGGACGGTAGGGTGAAGATTTGTTGTGCTGAATGTTGAACTGTCACAGTAGCTGTTTCTCTTTGAGTATTCTTTTTTCTTTTGTTAGGATGTTTTTTGTTTTTGTGTTTTTGATATAACGTGGGAATGGGTAGTTTTTGTTTTTTGATAGGAACGGTGGAAAGTTTTTATTTTTATTTTTAAGTTATAAGAACGTGGGGTAGTGGAAGTAAGGAAGAAACTTTTTAATAGGACTTTGTGTGTGTGTGTGTGTGTGTGTGTGTGTGTATGTAGGAGTCAAGGATGTGGGGTAGTTTTTCTTTTATAGGAATATTTTTAAATTTTTGTTGATATACTATGTTAACCCCACGGAATAATGATAAGTTAATTAAATTAGAAGTATCTTTTACAGTGAAAAATACAATAACTAACATTCTAAATCATCTAAATATATAGAGATTATCTCTACTGGTGGAAAGAAAAAAAAAACACGAAATATGCTCCAATTTATCTCCCAACCCACACATTCCTTTTATTCTTAAAAGAAAAATCTCACTTAAAATCTGTGAAGTAGATACTGTACCATACCGGCTATACCCAAAACACTCCAAGCCACTTTTTTTTTTTGTTGGTAATTTTGACAAATTTTCAAGGGAAATATGGTAATTGTGCTAAACCTAATTTTTACCCTAATTTTGAAAATCGTTGCCATTGTATGATATAAGTTTTGCGTAAGGTTTTAGAAATTGGCATTTTTATACGAGTATCTTGCAATTGTTCCATCATGTCATTCTTCAGAATTTCTTGATGCAAAACATAGAATTTATTTATTTTCGTTTTTAGTTTTGTTGTTTTTTTTTTAGTTTCAATACTTTGAAATTTATTTCTGTGTTTTTTTTTAATTAATTTTGGTTTACTTTCATTTGTTATAAGGGCGGTTGTTTCTTTCCTTGGAGAGACAATTTTACAAGTTCATTACGAAATGCAATTTTAGCATTATGTTTATTGAATTCCACTAAAGAAAAATGAGACCAATTTATACTTGTCGTGCATCTTTAACTTTTCTATAATGATGAGTTGCCTCAGCAAAGTTGTTCCTTTGTGTTGTAATTCCTATGCTTCATGGGGCAGAAGAATAGTGGATAATCTAGTAAACATGGTTCTAGAGATTTTGTGTGTGTGTGTGTGTGTGTGTGTGTGTGTGTGTGTGTATAATATAAAATAACGGTAAACCCAAAACGGTACACCATTATTGACTGGTACCCGAAATATATCGTACTACAGACCAAACCGGTACAGCCTCTGGTATGGTATTGACTTCCTTGCTTAAAATTCAAAACATTGCCAAAAAGTAATAAAATAGTCAATCTACCGGCCAACAAACAGTTGATATTTTAATTATTTAAAAATAATAATAAATGAAAACAACTGCACACACACGTTTGATAATTCTCCCACCGCAAAACAAAAATTTCCCAATAACATAGCCAAGAACTACATGTGGATAACCTCCTACTTCTAGCCAAATATAATAACTATTAACCTCGTCACACGTGCTCTGAGCATGCGATAAGTTTTTTGTGTGTGTGTGTGTTGTGTGTGTGTGTGTGTGTGTGTGGAGCAATTAGAGATATATATATATATATATATATATATATATATATATATATAATAGTAGGTGAAGCTAAGAGAAACTCAAATTAGAGTTTCAATTTTGCACCATGTGTTCTAAATTATTTATTATTAACGAGTTTTATTTCTTAATTTTAGAATCAAATGTGAGACCACATCATAAATATTTATCAAATGAGTTATTTGGTACAAAAACTAAAAAGTCTAGAATAAATAAATCGTAAAAAAAATTACTTTACAATAATAAATAAATATGGATAATTTACATTTCATACCTTCGTAATTAAGTTTTGTGTGATTGTCTTCCTTTAATATTAGTTAGAATTTGGGAATAGATGTGCAGTAGTGGATTTGTTTTTTGTAATTTGAAGAAGAGAGAGAAAGTGATAAAGTGGGAGAGACGTGTGGATTTGTAGAATGAAGAACAAAGAAAAAAAATGGTACTTATAATTGTAGTAGTGTTTTAGTGTTTCGTAATGGGTTTTGGTAGAATTTTAAATTTGGATAACTATTTTTTAGGTTTTAGATAACTACTTGGTAATGGGATAAGCTAAACTGTCTCTATTTACTCCGATTATTATTTATTTTTAATTTTAATTTTCCCTTCATGTCTAACATTGGAGAGAGAGGATATCAAAAAAAAAAAAAAAAAAAAAAACAATGTGAGAGAGAAAAAAAATGCTAATATATATATATATTAAACATGGAAGAGGTAGAAAGTCTTTTGGAAAAACCTCTTTTTAAAAATTTAGCTAAAATTATGAGTTAAAAAAGAAAATACATAAGAGAGAATGAGGGGGAAAAAAAAACTGAAACGTGGATTAAGCAGAAAGGTTGTTAGGGAAACTGTTTTGTTTTGTTTTTTTTTTTTTAAGATAAAATTTTGGAATTTTTAAATTAGCAATTTTACATTCCTAACCTTAATATTTAAAATTGCTAAGTAATTGAATTTGAGGGTACACTACTAGTTTTCTATGTGTATGGGTAATCCAGAGATAAGCAGACTTGTCTCACTAATGACATGTATCCCAATGGTTTCATGCCTTGAACCCAAAAGAGTCCGAAGCCTGAAAAAGAACCATCAAGAGAAATTGTAGGGGATTTTTTTTTTAATGGTTTGAGGCGTTACATTTAAATATTTGGCATGGAAAACAAAGGCATCTTTGAACTCCCTTGATAATTAACTGTCACAACCCGAAACCAAAAGAATCCAAAAACGTGAAAAAGAATCACCACGAGAAATTATAGGGGACTTTTTCTAATGATTTGGGATGTTACAAAGGGTGACATCAAAAAAAAGTTATTACTGCTTTACCAAGTGTAAAGACATTCAAAAAAAGGTTTTCTTATCACCTCCTATATCCATTACTTTTTAGTTAGCACCCAGCTTAGAGTTTTTTTTTTTTTTTAAAGTATAATTATTAAGTTTTCAAATTTAATACTATAGGTTATTTATAAAATCTCTCTCCTGTTTTGTTTCTCTCACCTTTTTCCTTTTTGTACATGTTTAACTCTGTCAAAAATAAGCTCAAGTAGATATTATCTCAAAAAAAAAAAGAGCTAGAAAGTGTAAGGTGAGGTGATGCCTAATTTTATGGGATATAGAGAAATATGGTGAATTTTTTTTTTTAAAAAAATTTACTTAAAATTTAGAAGTTTTATTTAGAGTCCTCAGCTTAAATGGCATGGAAACTCCTTAAATAATAGTATAAATAGATAATGTACAATTTTTCCACTACTTTCTTTTATATTTTTACCTTTGTACCATTTTTCCTGTGAAAATAGAGAGAAAAGTTTCTGAAGTAGTAAGGTTTGGCTCATTTTCAAGAAAAAAAATTACTCAAGAAAATAAGTCCTTGGATTTACTACAAGAAAATTTACCAAAGCAAGTTGAGAGGCCAGGTTAACCAAAATTTTTTTCTTCTCTATTGATTTTATTTACCAAAAAAATGTCTTTTTCATTTTCTATTGTTTGATAAGGCTTAATGTTGACCTTCTTCCAGTACTTCCCATGCATGCGCTCCCTACATGCGTGAGGCTCGACACTTTGAAACAACAATTTTTGAAGGAAAAAGAAAAGAGGTGGTTTGGAGAAAATGATTCCCTTGGGTTTTCTTTTAAAGAAAGAGTCTTAGATCCAAAAATCTCATGGATTTTAGTGAAGAAGTTGTGAGGAAACAAAGTTTTTGTTGAAAACAATTTTGTGAAAGCAACAATCATTGAATAAGGTTTTGGAAGAGAGAAAAATAATTCCCATGCATTTTTCATTTAAAGAAATGATTCTGGATCCAAAAATCCCATGGTTTTTTTTAGATGACAAAATTTTTGAGAAAAAAGGATTTGTATTGAAAACATGTTTGTAAAAACAACAATCTTGAAGAAAAAAAAAAGAAATGATTTAAAGAAAAAGTTTCCATGGATTTTTATTTAAAATAAAGATGTTTGGAGCCTATAATGCCATGGTTTTTATTGAGATGATAAAATTATTATGAAAACCAAGTGATGTTTTTAAAGACCCTATGATAAAAGCATCAATCTTGAAGACCTCTTATAGTGAATGTTATCAAAACAGCTTTAATTTATATTTTAATTTTCAAAAATTGCTAAAATAAACTAAATTTCTCAAATTTTGTAAAAATTTTAATTTCAAATTTTGATGCATAGCCATGAACTAAAACTATCAATGGACCCAACAAGAAATGGTAAGAATAATATAGGGAATGCGAAACTATCAATGCATAGTCAAAACTCAGGTTAAGGTTGAATTAGCCAAAATTACCAAATTCATAATTTTTCTCTCTTTTTCGCTTCTTGGCAACCAAATATCAAGCTATAGTAAAAGATCGTAGGAGTATCTAAATTTATTTTGAACCATCTAAAATTCAAAAAATCGATTGGTTGCTTAGAAAACGTAGGAATAGAAAATAGCATAGAAATCTCAAATTTCAGACCATAAAATTGGGGGTCGCATAGAAATCATGAACCATAAAAATGGAAATTTTTGGTTATCTTTTTTCCACTTTCCTAGGCTTGCCTTGCAACCATATAGAGAGGGAGAAAGTGAAATTTAGGGTTGCTAGGGTTCGAAGATCGTAGATGAGAGGTTACCATTAAGTAAATTTGGGGTCGCTATGGAGCAATAGGGCTACGAAATGTTGTCGTTGAATCTAACCCATTGGTCCTAATGTTTGCACCATTTTAGAAATTCTCAAAATAATTATTCTTAAAAAAAATGTAGTTCCCTTAGTAATATAAGTATATTCTATAAATAAAATAATATTTATAAATTTTGAATCACATTAATAGCAATCAAATTAGGTGGTACAAAAAATTTCATCTAATTTAATATAAGAATCTATTTCTTACTATTTTACATAACCATTTTTCAAAAACATCCGCACTAGATTATCTATTTTACATAACCATTTTTTTTCTCTTTCTTCACACACAACAACCATCATCCACTCTCTTCCTTTGTTCTCAGGATACATAAAAAAAAAAAAAATGCAAAATAAATAGTGTCACTGTAGGTTTATGTGATCGATTTTAGAATTTTACACAATTATACACAGACTGAAAGCTCAAATAGTGTGAAAACACTATAGCTTGTTTAGACTCCCATTTCTTAATTACGGCTTAATCACTTTTACTTTACTTATCAAAGTATGGAACAAGAGTAAATGAATCGTAATAAAGCCAGAACAACTCTCTAAATCATAAGCATGTACGATAAACAATATATGTAAAGCTTAAAGAGTAAGGGAAGAGAGATGCAAACACAAGATAACACCGAGAGATGTTATTGAAGAGGAAACAGAAGTACTTGACGAAAAATCTCTCTGTAGCCTTCCAAGCTGAATCGATCCACTAATGAATAAGTTGGAGTACAAGGATAACAAATAAACCCTCTAAGCCTAAATTACCTAATGTACTTTTTTTGGACATATGTGATTCATGTTAGGAACATATGTCAACATTTTATGGAATTGTCTAATCCTTTGACAAAATGCACTTTGCTTGTAATTGAGTAGATCTAGGATGTGTTTAATGCTTTAAGAAACAAGGTTTCAAGTTCAAGTGTTAAGGCCATGCAAGTCTGTCCAAGAATCAAGTGAAGAAGTGTTGTTCATTAAATCTCGATAGCTAGCTCGACAACTAGTATCTATCGAGGTTCAAAAAGCTGCTTCATTCTGAGGCTCGACAGCTTCTTAATAGATAGGGTATCTGTCGAGGTTTATGAAAAATAGATTTTCAGTTCTAATTTTCATTCAATCCGTGAATGTATGTTTGGGCTTTCTTTTCTCACAACCCTAAACATATATAAGGATTATTTCAAGGGCTGTCACATAAAGCACAGTTGCACAAGAGCACAATTGGATAAGTGTGAAGAAATGTGTGACTAGAAACCTAGTTTGCCCTTGTTCATCTTGAAGAAGTTGCTATGTTTGTACACCGTAGAGTTTTGTAACCAAGCAACTTCATGATTTCCATCATGTGATGAACTGAAGAAGTTTGCAGCCAACATCGTTCTCAAGTTGGTGATAAAGCCGCGTGTCGAGATCCGCGCATCTATTGGTTAGTCTCATGCTGTGAGCCGTGCAATACAAGGGGAGATTGTCACTACAGAACAAGTCTAATTGAGTATTGGGGTAAGGGTTCAACTGTTGGTTGGTATAAGATACTGGGATTCCTTTACTTGTAACCGCTTGTTTTGATAATAGTGGATTCTTGAGAGTGGTGACCTTAAAATCACCCAGTGGGGTTTTTGCGTTGGAGGTTTTTCCCATTCGAAAATAAATCACTGTGCCAAATTTAATTTCTGCTGCATTTTGTTATTTGGTGATTTGTTTGTGCTACGATGCTCATTGCATGTAATTGAACCTAATTAATTCACTTGGCTAATTAATTAGTTAATTCATCATAAGAGGTCAATACATTCTTGGCCTATAAAGTGGTATCAGAGTAGGCATACTCTAATTAGGGTTTAATATTTTCTGTGTGATCCATTGACCCCTGTTTGTCAAGGATAGAGGAAAATCACTCATTGTACTTCCTTTATTTGATGGCACTAACAATGCATACTAGAAAGTACGTTTGAGAGCTTTCTTGCAGTTACTAGATGAGAAAGTGTGGCAAGCTGTGGAGATAGGATGGACCAAGCCGAAGGAAGCGTCGACCGATTGGGATGATGCAAAGATCAAGGTGGGAACCTTTAACAGCAGGGCATTAAATGCTTTATTCAGTGCAGTCACAAATGAGGAGTTCAAAAAGATATCCTCCACTGAAACTGCAAAGGAAGTATGAACCATTTTCTAGACAACCTATGAAGGAACCAACGCTGTCAAGGATTCGAAGCTCCAGAGGCTCACTACTAGCTTCGAAGCAATTAAGATGAAGGAAAATGAGTCATTTGAAGAGTTCTATGCTAAGCTCAAGGACATAGTAAACTCAACTTTTAATCTTAGGGAAACCATTTTCAAACCCAAGATTTTGAGAAAAGTGCTTAGATCCCTGCCCGAGAGATTTCATGCCAAGATCACTACTATAGAGGAATCAAAGGATATTGACAAGATTCCTTTGACAGAGCTGGTTGGTAATCTGCAGATCTATGAGTTAGGTTTGACAATGATTGGTAAGTCCTACATCACCAAGTAATTCAAGAAGTTCATGAAGAATGCCAATGCAAAGAGCTTCGACAAGGACCGTAGGCAATCAAGTTCTTTTCAGTCTAAAAGCCAAGACAAAGAAAAGAAGGATGCTAAGGATGGTGGTTAGTACACTGTTCCTTTAGGACCCAAGTGTTTCCAGTGTCAAGGCTTTGGTCACATGAAACAAGAGTGTCCTACTTATCTCAAGTCCATTAGGAAAAGCAAGGCACTTGCTACAATCCTGAGTGACACCGAACCTGAGGATGATTTAGAAAATGAAGATGACGGAATCCTAAATGCCTTCACCGCCACTATCAATCCTACTGAAAGGATTGTAGTAGATGTGGATGAAGAAGAAAACTTAGTGGAATCAAAGTTTGAGAAGATGGATGAGCAAGATGACATCCACACAATAAAGCATTCAATGCATTCTTGGCTAATTATTTGGTTAATTCATTATAAGGGGTCAATACATTCTTGGCCTGTCATACTTGAGCCCTCCAAGCTCTAGCTACCAATGGAATTCTCGGAGTCTTATCTTCACTAGTTGTCCGAATCCAACAATACCGCCCGATTGCATCCGCTAAACAATGGCTCCTTCTAATGCTTCCCACTTGCACCGAAACTTCTCACAACACTATGATTGGGTGAGGAAAGTGTTTGGGATAAGAACCTTTCAATGATTTGTAATTGGAGAGATAGGAGTAGAGGAAAACAAAGAGAAATGTGTAGATGATTGTGGGTATACAATCTTCTAACTCTCAAGTGTTATGCTAGGTTTTTCTCCCTGAAAGTCTCCTTAAAATTTCGTGGGTAATGAGGGTTTATATATGTGTGTGTAAAAGAAATGAGAAAGGCTCACTTTTATATCCTGGCAGAGAGTTTTGCGGTTTACTCATGAGTTGGCCAAGTTGCAAAGTGACTCATGAAATCTAGCCTAGATAAAACTATTTAGATTCCAGCATATGCAGCTCACGCGGCGTTTCGCGGTTAGGTCCACTCGCGAGCCAATCGTGAACTTCACTGTCTTGAGCTTTTCTTCTTCAAACTCTAACACTCAACCCTTACATTAAATCCCACAAACATATAGGGAAAAGATTAAAAAAATACAATCAAATTTGATGCGAAATTAAAGCCAACAAAAACATAGTTGTAAATCACAACTTTATATAAACTAAGGTAGAATGTTTTGTCAGTCAATTGGAAAAATGTGGATTTTTTTTTATTTTACAATAACTAATGTAAATGCTCTTCAAAAGTTAGATTTATAAATGTTAGGGTCATATTTTATTATAATTAGCAAATCTTTTGACAAAATACACTTTACTTGTAATTAGGTAAATCTAAGATGGGTTTAGTACTTCAAGAAACATGTTGTTGAAGTCAAGTATTAAAGACATGAAGATTGGACCAAGAAACAAGTGAAGAAAAGCAGTTCATTAAGTCTCAACAGATAGTTCAACAAATGCTTGTTATTGAGACTTATGTGAAGCTCGATAGATAGCTCAACAGTAGCTCGATCTATTGAGAATTACGATTTCATAATTTCCAGATCTGAAATTTAACCCAAGCTTCTGTATTTGTTTCGGGTTTCTTTTCTCAAAACCCTAGACATATATAAGACTTATTTTAAGAGCCGTCACACACGGATACAGAAACCAATAGACTTATTTTCTCTTTATGAAGCTACTGCATTTGTACGCCATAGAGTTTTGTAACCAAGTGATTACTGATCTTCATTGTTGATGAAATGAAGAACTTTGTAGCCAACAACATCTGTTCAAGTTGCTAGAGTTAGTCATGTACTGGGATCCGTATAAAGGGTTAGTCACAAATTGGAGGTTTATGCATCAAAGGAAAGAAGGCTACTACAAGATCAAGTCCAATTGGGTATTGGATTAAAGGATCAATTGTAGGTTGGTATTTTAGGATGGGCTAGGGTAGTTAATAAGATTCCTTACACTTGTAACCGCTTGATTGTTGCACAGTGGATTCTTGAGAGTGGTGACCTTAAAATCACCCAGTGGGGTTTTTGCTTTGCGAGGTTTTCCCTATTTGTCAAAAAATCACCGTGTCTAATTTATTTTCCACTACACTTAGTACTTTTGGTGATTTGTTAGTGCCTTCATATTTTGCATGCAAGTAATCAACTTGGGTAATTGAATAATTAACCAGGGTCAAGCTATCTTAACCAAAGAAGTGGTATCAAAGTAGGCACACTTTGATTATGTTTTAATCTTTGCTATGTGATCCATTGACTCTAGTTATTATGGATCATGCACAATCCTTGATTATTCCTCCTTTATTTGATGGTACTAACTATGCATACTAGAAAGTACACATGTGAGCTTCTTTGCAATCTTTAGATGAGAAAGTATGGCTGGCAGTTGAAGTAGGTTGGAAGAAACCAAAAAAGCCACCTGCAATGTGGGATAATGCCAAGATCAAGGTGGCAAACTTTAACAGTAGATCACTAAATGCTCTGTTTAGTGCTGTCACAAATAAAGAATTCAAGAAGATCTCTTTCACTGACAATGTCAAGGAAGTTTGGACTATTCTTCAGAATACCTACGAGTGCACTAAAGCTGTTAAAACCTCTAAACTCCAAAGGCTTACTACCAGCTTTGAGGAAATAAGGATGGATGAGAATGAGTCATTCGATGAATTCTATGCCAAGCTCAAAGACATAGGGAATTCAGCCTTCAATCTTAGAGAATAGATTTTGGAGCTTAAGATTGTTAGGAAGATCCTCGGACCTCTTCTAGAGAGATTCCATGCAAAGATCATTGTCATCGAAAAATCAAAGGATCTTGACTCTATTCATTTGACAGAGCTGATAGGAAACTTGCAAACCTTTGAACTAGGGTTAGCAAGGGTTGGCAGGGGTGGCAAAGGCAAGAACATGGCCTAAAAGACCAAGAATAATGATAATGATGAGTCATCTGATGATGAGGATATCAAGTTGAAATCATATATCACCAAGCAATTCAAGAAGTTCATAAAAAATGAGAATGTCAAAGCAGGTGATAAGGATCGCAAACCGTTTGTATTCTTTCAATTTAAGTCCTAAGACAAAGGTAAGAGAGAATCCAAGGATGCTGGTCAAGGCAACAATGTTCCTGTTGGACCAAAGTGCTATGGGTGTTATGGATTTGGACACATAAGGCAAGAGGGTCCCACATATCTCAAATCCATTGGCAAAAGTAAAGCCCTAGCTGCCACCTAAAGTGATTTAGAACCAGAAGCAGATTATGATCAAAGTAACCAAGAAAGGATAGTAAGTGCTTTTACAACTACTATTAAGTCTACTGAGGAAGTAGTAGACGTAATTGATGAGGAAGAAGAGATGATGTAATCAAAGTTTGAGAAGGTGGATGAGTAGGATGACATCCACACTGCCTATAGAAAGCTGTAAAAGGTCTTTGAGAAACATGAGAAGCTCTACAAGTTTGCCACGAGAAAGGTCAAAGAAATGGAGTTAAAACGTGAGGAACTCTCCACCAAGGTTGATGAAGCTAATCAGACCATTGGAGCATTGAGGTTTGAGAATAACTTTCTTGTTGAAAAGGCCAAGAAACTAGATGCTGAACTATTTCAGATTAGAGCACAACTAGAAAGGACTTTAAGTGCCAAACTGGATGAAATACTGAATGTTTAGAAGTCTGTATCTGGCTGAATAGGTCTCGGATATGATCACTCTCTCTCCTCTTGTAGTACCTCTTCTAATGCTTTAAATAGAGTTATTTTTGTTCCAGTTGCTAATAATGATAACTTTGATAACTCTAAGGTAATTGATTCTAAAACTAAAAATGCGAGTGAGGATAAAAGTGATAAGGGAAAATCCATTTTAGGAGCACCCCCTAAGTTTGGCAAGAAAGAGACTAAGCAAAAAAATCATCGCTCCACCAACAAGAGGTCTCAACCAAAGAAGCCTCTCTTCTGTCACTATTGTGGAGCATCTGGGCACACTCGTCCAAATTGCTATAAGTGGTTAGCCACTAAACAAAGCAATAGTGTGTCATCTCTGGGGCACCAAAATCAACTCCAACTCTCTTTAGCCCCTCTTAGAGGACTTCTTAAGGCGGTCATGCTTCTTTCAAACTTCAATGGTTTCAACTCTCCTCTTTATCCATATGGACAAAAGTTTATGCAAAAGAAAGGACCTCCATCTGGGTCTCCCGTTTGAAAGGAAAAAGATTCTAAGTGATTTCTCCTATTTTCTGATCTCTTGCATGGTTTGTGTTGTGGTTTGAGTCAGTCTAGTTTTGATGCTTTGTTTATTTGTTTGTTTGTTTCTGCTTTGTTTTAAGTTCTTTTAATAATATAAAAAAAAGGGAAAAAAAATACTAAAACAGTGTGTGCTTGTGTATACTGGTACTTATTTACCTTGGATGGCATTTGAAACAAAGTTTTCCAACTTTGTATCTCTTGTAACTTAGATGAGCATTTTCATGCACAACTAAGCAATGTGAGCTTTTTGGCTCGTTATATGTGATTTGTATGATTTGGTTGATCTCTTATCTTTCATATTTCAAATCACTTTTTTATGGGAAGGACTAAAAAATCCTAAGAGGAAGGCATAAATAACCATCTCACCACTAAAACTCGTCAATCATAAAACATCTGTGTGCAATTCATTAAAGCTATGCTTGATAAGGTGCAACACTTGCACAGCAAAATAAGGATGTTCAAGCGTACATAATTGGGTATTTTTTCCTCTCTTATATGCTCATGCATGATATGCTTAAAAGAAAAAAAAATGCAAATATTAAAAGCAAAAAGAATCAAAATATTTTTAATATGGTTGCAAGCGTGTTTTTAGGAGATGTGATAGTCCCCATCTAATAGTTATGATTTTGTGTGAATGTACTTGATCCTCCTATATCATTACCTTTCATATAATGATGTTCTTATGTTCTCTTGCAAAAGTTTCACACACAACACACATACTCTTTGCTACTTTTGATACTATTATACAAGTACAACATGATTTGGTCATCATAAGGAATACATGTGGTAGTATATGCTCTCTAAACTGTCTAAAACTTTTTTGAAATAAAATTTGGTTAGATTGGTCTAGTGTGTTTTGATCTAGGAATGCTTTGTATCTGGAGTTGAGTTTGTGTTTTTTTTTATTTATTTATTTGTTTTTTTTAACATGCTCTTTGAATGCTTGCTTTGATGGTTATCATGATTGCATTCATCTTGTGTTATTTCTCCTCCTTGAAAACTCTTTTTTAGGTATCTTGATAGATAGATCAATACCGCATCGATACCTGCTCTACACCTCCTTGATACAAGCCTCTTATTTTGAGATTTCTAGGTTTCTTATCGATACCTCTCAATAGATAACCTGATCCATCGAGCCAAATTCTTTAGGGTCTTTGTTTGCTCGATATCTTCTCGATACCTTCCTCGATCTATCGAGAACTTTTGCCATTGACACCTCTTCGATACCTCTCGATCTATCGAGATTTTGTTCTCGATACCTCCTCGATCTATCGAGCTGCATTTTTCTATATGTACCTGAGGTTCAATCCACATCTTTTCTATTTCAAATATCTCGATACCTCACTCTTCTCTCTCAACCTTAATCGTTTCCTTTCAACAAAAATCATCTTCCCTCCTCATTTTCGGCCTTATCCAAGCATTAATTTGTTGGTAAGTCTCTCTAATCTCTCCTTTTCTTCATCTTTCATGCATTCATGCATTTTTTTGACCTAGGTTTTAATTTTTGGGAAAATTTGGGGTTTTTTTTTTGTTTTTGTCAAAATTTTTGGGATGGGTTATGTTATTTTGAACTCATATGATCATGCATTGCATTCTATGTTATTATAACAATGTTTCATGCATTCAAGGATTGTGTGACTATTTATACAATGTGAGTGTTGTTAGGTTGGGTTGGGTTTCAACCCATCATGCATTGCATGTTTCTTTTCTTTCCTTTCCTATACCTTCCTTCTGTTATGACTCTCTCTCTCTCTCTCTCTCTCTCTCTCTCTCTCTCGTTTAGCCTTCTTATCATGGCACCTAAAAAGTATGTTCCGTCTAAAAACCGATTCGTCGTGGTTCTTCTTCTTCTTCTTCTTCTTCTTTCCCTTTGATTCTCTTCGGTTCCATGATGAGAAGGCATAAGATGACTTCTTTGATCGGGCAATTCATTCAAAATGCCAAGTCATTCTGCCTGATTTCCTAGACACTTCTCTACCCAATGCGTTTAGCTCTCTGGGATGGGCTTCTCTATGTGAGAAACCCTCGAGGTGTCCCTACATGTCCATCCAGGAGTTTTACTTTAACATGCATGCCATCGATACCTTTGTACCTCGGTTTACTACGGTATTCTATGGTACACGTACTGTAGTTACCCCAGAACTCATTTCTGAGGTACTACATGTCTTTAGGATAGATCATCTGGATTACCCTAGTCATCGTCGTCTCTCTTCCATCTCTAGAGATGACCTAGCCTCACTCTTCTATAAGAAGGCCATGCTTGGGGGAGGTACCCTAAATTTCTCCACAACTGAGTTTGCTAAGGGTCTACGAATCCTTAATAAGGTAATGACCTTTGTACTCACTCCGCAGTCTCATTATTAGACTATCATCGAGCCTCGTGCTCATTTCTTCTTTCCCTTATGGAAGGTCTTTCTATAGACTTTCCATCACACATGGTAGAATCTATTATAGATTGCAATCCAGACATGACTACACGTGATAAGCCCATCTTTCCTTCGGCCATCACACGCATCCTCACACACATACATGTCACTATTCCTCCCTCACCTCTCTTTTATGTCATGGGTGCCATAAGTAAAGAGTCTATTCGGAGGAGTGTAGCACAGCTTGCTATAAAGCAGCCGCGTGTGGAGCCTATGGATGCAGCCCCTGCAGCTTCTTCGTCTTTACCCTCTTCCTCCTCTATCCCTTCTTCCTCATCTAGGGTAGCTGTCACCCTTGCTAACATCATGGAGCAACTTCAGCATATGCATGCTGATTTTGGTAGTTGTCATGACCATCTATCTGATGAGATGTGTCCGTTGAACACCAAAATCATTCGCATCACTCGTTGCCAATCTTGCCTTGGTGGTTTGCACCCTTACCTTCACTTGAGCATGCTGAGAAGTCCTCTTCTTTCGATGGTAGAGATAATGATGATGATGATGCTTTTGGGTTTGAGTCGGATGATGAGATGACGACCTTTTAGTGATACACCCTTTGTCACCTGTGACAAGAAGGGGGAATGGTTTTGTATAGATGAGAATAGTTTTATTGTTAGGGTGAGAGCTAGTATAGGATACACTAGATAGGGGAAGAGTGTTTAAAGTGTTTTGAGGGATGTAGTGACGTTTTGATGCCTTGATGAGTCTTGTTTAAGTGTTTCAGATAAGACAGGTTGCAATTATATCATGCTATGATCTCTCTTTCTACAAAGTTTTCAAGAGTTCGTTGTAGGGTTAGACTTATGTACTGTTGTAAATTATGGGACAGTTATGTTAGACTTCTCTCACAATTATTGTTTGAGGTTTTGTCACGAATTGCCAAAGAGGGAGATTGTTAGGGTTATATTTTATTGTAATTGGCTAATCCTTTGACAAAATGCACTTTACTAGTAATTGGGTAGATCTAAGATGGGTTTAGTACTTCAAGAAACATGTTGTTCAAGTCAAGTATTAAATACATGCAGATTAATCCAAGAAAGAAGTGAAGAAAAGTAGCTCATTAAGTCTCGACAAATAACTCGACAGATGCCTGCTATTAAGACTTAATGTGAAGCTCGATAGATAGCTTGACAATAGCTCGATCTATTAAGAATTTCAATTTCATAATTTCTAGATCTGAAATTCGGCCCAAGCTTTTTTATTTGTTTAGAGTTTCTTTTCTCACAGCTGTAGACATATATAGGGCTTATTTTATGAGCCGTCACACACGGATACAGAGACCAAAACACTTATTTTCTCTATGTGAAGCTATTGCATTTGTACGCCATAAGGTTTTGTAACTAAGTGCTTCTTGATCTTCATTGTTGATGAAGTGAAGAACTTTGCAGCCAACAACATTTGTACAAGTTGCTGGAGTTAGTCATGTACTAGGGTCCGCGCAAAAGATTAGTCACAAATTAGAGGTTTGTGCATCAAAGGAAAGAAGGCTACTGCAAGATCAAGTCCAATTGGGTATTGGAGCAAAGGTTCAACTATTTGTTGGCATTTTGGGATAGGTCAGGGTAGTTGGTAAGATTCCTTATACTTGTAAATGCTTGATTGTTGCTTTGTGAATTCTTGGGAGTGGTGACCTTAAAATCACCTGGTAAGGTTTTTGTCTTGCGAGGTTTTCCACATTTGTCAACAAATCACTGTGTCTAATTTATTTTCTGCTACACTTAGTATTTTTTGTGATTTGTTGGTGCCTTCACATTTTCCATGCAATTAATCTTAATTAATCAACTTGGATAGTTAAATAATTAACCGGGGTCAAGCTATTTTAACCCAACAATAAACACGGGATGAATGTAATATATTTTGTAGGTTTTGAAACATGATATTTTACATTCTCACTTTAGAGGGGCAAAAACATTCTTACCTTTTTGTGTTGTGTGTGCAGTACGTTAACTCTATTTATAAAGTGATTGTAAAAATCAATTCTATTTTTCAATGAATTATTTAACAAGTCATGTTTTTTATTCAAATTATTTATAAAGTTTGGTCACTTAATACACTTTTTTTATTTATGAAATTATTTACTCAACTAGAAGTCTTCACTTCTATGACTAATATAAATCATCTTAGTTAATGTATTATAGTCATTACAAATGAAAACCCCAATTTCATCAATGACTTTCAACAAGGGTTTTGAGTTTACAAAAAACTTGTGATTTAGATCTTAATTTCACATGAAAATCTTATTCTTGTGTCTAAATCACATACAATATATCTTATATTGACTATAAATCTATAAAATAATGTTCAAATATTCATGCTACAAACTTTCATTATATTATACAAAGATAATGCCATACAATTGGATTGTAGGCATTATCCAATTGTACGGAGTTATGTTTGATGGGGAAAGATAATGCTTACAATTTGATGGGGAAAGAGAAAAGATAGTATTTACATCCATGTCTAAGCATGGAATTATGGTTGATGCCAATGAATGCCTGACTCCGCTGAGTACAAAGAGAGGCTTTGCATGTTAACCATTCCTACAATACTCTTCTTTTTCGCAACCTCTACCGTAGGGGTTAGCAGGTTGCACTACAAAAAGTTAGGGCTATCTCAATTTTTTTAAACCGCCGGGATAGTCCCAAAAAGTACCGATATAGACCAAAAATGCCTATCCTAACACTTTTTTTCTCAGTGCTTTGTATTGCTGTGCAATAAATGTGGCAATAGGTCCGCCTGACCAACACTGGTGCTTTTATCTCTATTCAAAACATTGCCAAAGAAACAATAATAAAACAATCAACCTACCAGCCAACCAACGTTTGATATTTTAATTATTTAAAAAATATATATATATATATATATATATATATATATATATATATATATATATATAAACAACAACACATGTTTAACAAATCTCCCACCGCAAAACAAAAACTTCCCACTAACATAGCCAATAACTACATGTGGATAACCTACTACTTCTAGCAAAATACAACTACTACTAACCTCATAACACGTGCTTCACGCATGCGATATGTTTTTTTTTTTTTTCTTTTTTTTGTGTGTGGAGCAATTAGAGAAATAGGGATAAAGAGAAAGACAAAGGGAAAGATAGAGTAATATAATGAAATTTATTAAAAACAAATGGTATGTTCATACCTTTCTAATTAAGTTTTGTGTGATTGTCTTCCTTTGAAATTAGTTAGAATTTAGGAATAGATGTGCAGGAGTGGATTTGTTTTTTATAATATGAAGAAGATAAAGAAAGTGATAAAGAGGGAGAGACATGTAGATTCATAGAATGAAGAACAAAGAAAAAAAATGGTACTTATAACTGTAGTAGTGTTTTAGTGTTTCATAATGCGTTTTGGTAGAATTTTAAATTGGATAACTGTTTTTTATTTTTTGGATAACTACTTAGTAATGGGATAAGTTAAATTGTCTCTATTTACTACGATTATTTATACTATTATTTAAGGGGATTCCCCTATTTGGACATGATTTTTTTTTTGTTCCAAAATACCCCCAACGCTCTATAGTTTAAGTGGAGACAAAATTAAAGGATAGTCAAGCAAAAATACATATTTAATTTGCACTAAAATATTGCCTAAAAATTAGAAATACTCTCTATTAAGGTATTTGAAATTCTTCAACTACATAAACTCAAGTTTAAAAAAAAATCACTTTTTTTTTTACCGCTAATAAGTCTTAACCATTTCACATAAATAAATAAATAAAAGTCCTAACAATTAAAAAAAAAAATTATTATGATGAATGAAAATTATTAACTTACCCAGACTGTCAGATTTATTCCTTAAAACTTTTTTGAGTCATTTGATTTTGTGTGTTGTGTAGTTACTTTAGTTTTCTCTGAAAGAATCTCATATTTTTTTCTCTGTGACCAAAAATAGAAAGAATAAAAAAAAAAATTCTGAAAAAGAAGAGACACCCAACAGCCATAGAGCCATAGCCATGGAAGACCCAGTCAAGGAACAAACCCAGACTCCACTTCCTAGTATTCAACAACACCCTCTCTCTTTCACTTTATTTTTTTGTTTTTTAGGTACTAAGGTTGTGATGTTGTATGTTTGTTTGAGGATACATTGTAGGATCGGGGAAACCAAAGCTTCAACGTTACCCATTGTGCTCAGGGACTTAACTCAAGGAAGGAAAGCCACTGGCCCCTGAATTATCAAACCCTTCTTCTACTTTTGTATCTAAGCCATTGTACGATTTACTTACTATTACTCTCTTTCTTCATTTTTTGATGCTGTTTGGTATTGGATTTTTTTCTATATGACTTAGAATATATGTATGTACACACACACACACTAGCCTCAGAGCACTAGCGTGAGCGTGTGCTCAGAGGCTCTTCTATTTTTTGGGTAAAGGTTAATTTAGAGCATTTATTATAATTTGGGATTGCTATATTTTCCAATCACAAAAAAAACCTAGGGGTGTGATAAGTATTATGTGTGGTGAAATAATTTTTCATCACACCCCTCGGTCTTTTTTATGAATGAAAAATGTAGTAATTCCAAATTATAATAAATACTCTAAATTAACCCTTACCTAAAATATAGAAGAGCCTCTAAACACGTGCATGAACGCATGCTTAGAGGCTCGTAGTGGGTTATTTAATTAAAAAAAGTGAATAGTAGACTAGTCTGAGCGCATGCTCAGAGGCTTTTCTATTTTTGAGTAAAGGTTAATAATTTGTATTCATTATAATTTGAGATTGCTACATTTTCTAATCATAAAATACCTAAGAGTATGATGAAAAAAAATACCTAAGGGTGTGATTAGTGTTGTGTTTGTGGATGAAATATTTTTTTCATCACACTCCTATGTTTTTTATGATTAGAAAATGTAGCAATTCCAAATTATAGTGAATACAAATTATTAACCTTTACCTGAGAGCCTCTAAGCATACGCGTGAGTGCGTGCTTAAAGGCTAGTTACTTCTAATTTTCCCTTAATGTTTAACGTTGGAAAGAGAGGTTATCAAAAAATAAAAATAAAAACATGAGAGTAAAAAAATGCTATTAAGGAGTATATTTTTTAAACATGGATGAGGTAGAAAGTCGTTAGGAAAAAATTCTTTTTAAAAATTTAGCTAAAATTATGAGTTAAAAAGGAAAATATGTAAGAGAGAACGAGAGAGAAAAAAAGAAAAAAAGAAAAAGAAGAAGCTGAAACGTGGACTAGGCAGAAAGGTTGTTAGGGAAACTGTTTTTCTTTTTCTTTTTTTATAGCTAAAATTTAGGAATTTTTAAATTAACAATTTTACATTTCTAACCCTACTATTTAAACTTGCTAAGAAAATGAATTTAAGGGTACGCTACTAGTTTTCTGTGTGTAAGGGTAATCAAGAGATAACTAGACTTGTCTCACTAATGACATGTATCCCAATGGTGTCACGCCCCAAACCCAAAAAAGTATGAAGCCTGAAGAAAAAAAAAACTGTAGGGGATTTTTTATTATTATTATTATTATTATTTTTGTTAATGGTTTGGGGTGTTACATTTGAATATTTTGCATGGAAAAGAAATGCATCTTCAAACTCCCTTGATAATTAACTGTTATGACCCAAACCCAAAAGAATCCAAAAGCGTGAAAAAGAACCATCATGAGAAACTGTAGGAGATTTTTTCTAATGATTTGGGGTGTTACAAAGGGTGTCATCAAAAGAAAATTATTACTGGCTTCCCATGTGTAAAGAGACTCAAAAGAAAGGTTTTATAATTATTTAGTTTTAATAATTGGAAGGAGCCATTTGGTCTGAGTGTTGAGAGAAGTTTTGGTGTTTATGGGAAGCATTGGAAGGATTGATTCATACTTGATACCCACATACAACACACAAGTCTAATGTTCAATTAATATCTATTTCATTTGTGTTATTATACATGTTCAAATGTGATGTATGTATGCTCAATTGCATGATGATCAAACCCAAAATGTCGTTTGAGTATTTTATTTGTTTCTGGAAGTGATTTTTTTCCACTTTGGTCTTGAAAGTTTTCCTCAAAATGTCAAATTCTTTGGGTTGAAAAACTTTTTTTTTGGCCATTTCATGACTGCTTTCGCAAGTGGTCCTAAGTCGCAAAATTCTTAAAAAATTCCATGCAAAGAGTTTCGTGAGTCCTTTGCAAGTGGTTCGCAACTCAGACTTGACATGCAAAAATCTGCCCTGTCATTTGCACATTTCATGAGTAGGCTTGTGACTAGTTCGTGAGTCATTGACTCACGAAATGCAGAAAAAGACAGTTTTTAAAGGCACAAAATTTCAGTTCTCAAAATACTTTGTCTTTTTGCACTCCGTGACTCCCACCCTCCAAAACTCAAATTTTCTTCCAAAACTTAGCAAAATCCTTTTGGATTTCTACTCTAAGACTTCTCCAAGGTATTTCTAATCTCTTTTAATCTTTCAATTCCTTAATTTTGTCTTAGGTTTCTTAAAACCTAGGGTTGGGGTTTATTTTTGTGTTGGGTTAGGAAAACTTCATTTCTTGCAAATTTTTTCAATTTTTTGTTAGGATTAGTGCCCTTAAATCCTATTGTATGATGCTATGTATGACATTATGTATGACTTAATGTTGTGATTAATAAAGTTGTTTTATTATTATCTAAAATAATGGTAACATGAATATTCAGACATTATCATATATAGTCCATGAAATGCATAGTATGTTATTTTTGTGAAAAGTCACAGAAGATATAAATCACAAGTTCTTTGTAAACTCAGAATTTTAGTTTGTAGTCGGTGATAAAATTGGGCATTTCATCTGCGAAGACTATAACATATCAACTAAGATGATTTGTCTTCATCATGGAACTGGAGATTTCTAGTTTATATGTAGATATGTTTTAAGAGTTAAGACATATTGAACTGGACCGCTGTGAGATTTATTATTCTCCTAACGACTGTCAAATAAATAATAAACTCATAACTTATATTTACATGAACTCTTAATCCTAAGAGGATAATAGACCTGATTATGAACTGTAGGTTGTTTTGATATATCAGGAGTGAGGTCTAAAGTTATGGTCAAAACCTCAATATGTTGGGCAACCACATTTAATGTTGATGGAACATATATTCTCAAGATGGAATTCATAGTCTCTTAACGGAGATATAAAATATTCCTTGGAGATATAAAATATTCCATTGAGATAAGTTTAATGAGTTTGGTTAT
The DNA here is from genome assembly GCF_040712315.1 of Castanea sativa. Lineage (NCBI taxonomy): Eukaryota > Viridiplantae > Streptophyta > Magnoliopsida > Fagales > Fagaceae > Castanea > Castanea sativa. The sequence goes on from NC_134023.1 coordinate 12,467,012, forward strand.
TCAGAGAGTTAGGCCTAACTGCTTTAGTAAGAAGTTACTAAAGTATATATTTATGAAATTAGATTTCATAAATATATGATGAATAACTTAAAGGATTAAACCAGGTAATCAAGGAATTAAAATGTAATAATATACAAAGTAGCAGTCTACATTCATGACTTTGTATTATTACGAATATTTTATGAAGGGGTTGCATGTACAATAAAGTTTTGGGATATAATTTATAAATAAGGCCTAGAGTGCAATTATATTTATATAGTGGTATTAAATATAATTAATAGTAACTTTGGACTTGTCAAGAGTTGACAGAAAAGCCTAAGGCCCATTGGAGCCAGTGTCTTATTGGTCCATTTTGGTCTCACTCCAAGCCACACACTTAAGCCCAATTGGAAAGGCTCAAAAGGCTAGCCTAATTAGATAATCAATTAGATACAAAGGGAAAAACATACAAGATTTTTTATGTGTGAAAAAGTAAGAATACTATTGTGAAATGATGTGTAAGAAGTGTTAGACACTTTGACATTTTTCCCTTTGAAAACTGATTGAGAGACCACACATCTTGGGTATTAGTGGAATTGGAGTGAAAATTGGAAGTGTTCCCAAGTGCTTATGATCTTCGGTTTTGAAATTCACCGCTCCAAGGTACACTCTATTATTCTCAAATTCTAAAACTTACATAGTACGTGTTAACATTTATGAATGAAGTAGATCTGTTATTTTTCCGTAGCGTATGTCTTGTATGCGATACAAACATGTTATTTTCCATCATTTTGTTGATTGTGCTTTGTCCCATTTTGTTTGTTGTTGATTGTGTTGGCCCCTTGTGGCATTTGAACATGTATTTAAGGCATATTTTATCATGTTCATGCATTTTTTGTCATATTGGGTTAGTTCAAGCATGCTAAGTGTTTGATAAAATGCTCCTTAGACATTTTTGCACTTATTTGGACTCTGATGAGTACCAAACTTTATGGATTCCCATGTTTACTTGATTGTAACATGTTTCTTTTATTGGTTGTGTATTTTACACACCTTGCCCCACATGTGCATTGTCATGCCTTGTTCATGCATTGCACATAGTCACCTCATACACACACCGTTGCTACCCTTACCATGCCTTGGTCCATATCTTGTTTCCTTATTCTTAGCATGTCATGTTTACCTTATGCTTTGTAGCATCTTGTTTTGTATTTTGTTTGAGCTTCATTTTATCATTCAGTTTGTACCCCTCATGCATCTTTTTCCTTATTCATATATTCTTTTTTTTCCTTCATTCTTCTTGGTCCCTTTGTCTATTCGTGTCAAAAAGGAGGAGAGTATGCTAGAGAGTATACCAGAGAGTATTGTCATTTCTATATGACTCTTGTGCACATTCTTAGGAGGAGAAATTCTATTTCTTGTGCACATTCTTAGGGGGGGAAATTCTTAGGGGAGATGCATATACCAAGGGGAGAAGACATTTAATATCAAGAAAAACATGTTTTGTTTGTTTTCTTGTTTTCTTTATAGTGCTTTGAGTAATATTTAGTATCTATGCTTTGTTGTTCTCATCGCATTGTGTTTATATGTTAGATATGCATACATTTTTTATGCCTTGTGCCTTATTGATTGCATGTTTGGATGATCATTAGCTTTGCTATGTGATCATTGTAGTCATTTCCATATGATTTTTTGGTGTTTGATCAAGTTGCTCTTATATGTTTCATATCATGTTTACTTGATCGCATTTTACTTGTTACATAATACTTGTCATTTTATTACTTAATTTACCTTGAGGGTCTAATGTGTTTTGTGCAAGCGTTTCAAGATACATGTGTATATAGTTCAAGTGCTTCACCGGTTTTAGATTTAGGTGTGAGTGATTTTTGCCTCTGTTCCCATATTCATGTTTTAAGTCTAGAGTTTGTTTAAGGATTTTGTTGCGGAATAGCCAAAGGAGGAGATTGTAAAGTTATGATTTACAACTATTTTTTATGTTGGCTTTAATTTCGTGTCAAATTTGATTGTAATTTTGTTCAATCATTTCATTGTATTTTTGTGAGATTTAATGCAAAGGCTGTGTGTGTGAGTTGGTGAAGAATTTGTGAAGATGAGGATTTTGCGACTAGCTCGCGACTGTTGACATGCAAAATAGGCCACGTGAGAAGCACATGCTGGAATTTGAAGAGTCTTTGACAGGTTGAATTTCGCAAGTCATTCGCGACTCAAGCCAAGTTACGAGTGACCTGCGAAACTCTTTGCCTGATTTCTTTTGAGTGTGCCTTTTCTCATTCCTTTACCAACACTATATAAACCCTCATTACCCATGAAATATAAGAAGCAAAAGGAGTATTCACAAGAAACTTTTGAGAGGGAAAACCCTGGCCAAACACCTGAGAGTTAGAGATTGTTTACCCACAATTCTCTACATCATTGTTCTAGAGTTTTCATTTACACCTACCTCTCCATCTACACATCCTTGAGAGGTTCTTAACCCAAACACTTATTTCACCCATTCTGAGTGTTGAGAGAAGTTTTTGTGCTTATGGAAAGCATTGGGAAGGAGCCATTGAGTGGCAGATGCAATCGAGCGGAATTGCGAGATCCAGTTATCAAATGAAGACAAGACTTTGAAAAGTCCATTGGTAGCAAGAGCTTAGAGGGCTCAAGTACATTGGATAGATTAGGCTTGGAGGGTCTTTTTGATATTCGTGTACTCCAACTTATTCACTAGTGGATCACTTTCCGCTTAGAGGACCGTGGAGAGGTTTTTCACTAAGTACTTCAATTTCCTCTTCAAAACATGTCTTGGTGTTCTGTTTGCATCTCTCAGATAAATTAGAGTAAAAGCAATTAAGTCGTAATTTAAAATCGGGGGTCGAAACAAGCATGTTTTCACACTAATTGAGTTTTCAATTAAAAAAAAAAATCATCAAGATCATTTTTGATGGGTTGGATTATTGGATGAGGAAGGGTTTGGGAGAAAGTTTCGGTTTCTAGTTTTGTTTTTTATGGATAGTTTACAAAGAGTTGGCTTTTTGGTGGGGTAAGGGAGCAATTGCCTTCCTCAATCCTCTGGCTCCGACTTTCGTTTTTTCTTGTGATTTGAGCAATTTTGGTGTTCTTGCTACATAACAACACGAGAAAGAATTATAAATAGAGAATGAAGGGATAATTAACTTGGTCTATTTAAAGTTATCAAAACAGTTATAAATTATATTTTAATCTTCAAAAATTACTAAAACAAACTAAATTTATCGAATTAAGTAAAACTATTAATTTCATATTTTGATGCGTAGTCATATACTAAAACTATCAATGGACCCAACAAGAAATGGACAAAATTATATAGGAAAGGCAAAACTATCATTGCATAGTTTATACTCAAGTTAAGGTTGAATTAGCTAAAATTACCAAATTCAAAACTTTTTCTCTCTTTGTCGATTTTCTTGGCAACCAAATATCAAGCTACGGTAAAAGATCGTAGGAGTATCTCAATCTATTTTGAACCATCTAACAATCTAAAAATTGATTGGTTGCTCAAAAAATGCAGGGACAAAAAATAGCATCGAAATCTCAAATTTCAGACTTAAAAGCATCGTGAACTATAAAATGAAAAGTTTTGGTTTTCTTTTTTCTATTTTCCCACCCGTTCTTTGCAACTAGACAGAGAGGGAAAGAATGAAATTTAGGGTTGCTAGGGTTCGAAGATCATAGATGAGAGGTTACCGTTAGTAAATTGGGGGTCACTAGGAGCGAATAGGCTATGAAACATTGTCGTCGAATCTAACCCATTGGTCCTATTCTTTGTTCAAATTCTGAAAATATTTTTTTTCTTTAAAAAACATGTAGTTCTCTTAATAATATAAGTATATTACTATAAATAAAATAAAATAAGTATATATTTTATAAATTTTGAATCACATTAATAGCAATCAGATTAGATGGTGCAAACAAATTTGCTTGTTTTAATATAAGAAGATATTCCTTTCTATTTTACATAACCACTTTTCAAAAATATCTGCACTAGATGATCTATTCTATACTCTATTTTATTAAAATGTCAATTTTTTTCTCTTTATTCACACACAACAACCATCATCCACTCTCTTCCTTCGTCCTCCGGATACGTAAGTACACAATAAAAAAACTAAATGCAAAAGAAATAGGAAGCAAGAACATGGTAGGAAAAGCAATAAAAGAATTTTATTAAGCTAGGAAAAAGCTATAAAGAGAAAAGGGTGTGGATTGTAGCTAACAAGCGACACCCACACCCCTAAACCTCAAATCCAAGGTATGGAACCAAGGAGCAGAATATTGGGTGCAAGAACACTACCTTGATGATTGTAGAGAGCATAGGAAAATATAAGGTGTTTGAAGGTGTTTGGATGTGTTTGGGAGAGAAATTCAAGAGAGAGGAGAGAGAGAATCTACCCAGAAACTACCTAAAACTTTTTTTTTTGGGTCAAAGGTTTGGGGGTATTTATACTGGAAAGGTGACCCTTCAACTGCTAGTGCACCTAGTAGGGCTGCTAGTAGAGGTGGAGCTAGGGCGGTAGAGGGGGGGGGGGAATTGACCCCCTGACTCCTCTAAAAGTTTCTCCACTCTACCTGTATCATGCCAAAAGTTCGCTTCTTTGCCCCACCTGCAATAGAAAAGAACAAAACACACTCCACGTCCACACTAAGAACTACAAACTATCACTGGAAAATAAAAAGCAACGAAACGCTCATTGACACTATTGATATCATATCTCTTTAATTTTTATTTTGACCCATTTACCTTTATACCCTTCTCACGAAGTAAAATTGTTTTATTTTGTTCTTTATACTAAATAAATTTTCAAATTAATTGCATTTTTAATACTGTCTTTTTTTTTTGCCCCCCCAGAACTTAAATTTTGAATCCGCCACTGGCCACCAGCCACCCTGCTGACATCAGTAGTTTCAACCTTTTCTTTTCCCATTTCGGATGCATATTTGAAGGTCTTCCTAGATTCGGATTGAGCTAATCTTGGTGTCCCAGGAAAGCTCTAGATGTTTAGTTTTCAGAACACTAAACAAATTGAAAATCAGACGGTCGGATAAAAAATTATGGCCTCTAGAAGCATGCTAACATGCTTTTAACAGTTTTCTGGATATCTCAACCATTTTAACTCCAATTTTGATCCATGAATAGTCTTTGAAAAGGGAATTTGATAATATTCACAATAGTGTTGGTCCTAACCCGTTTTGATAGTCAAATCAATATAAGGAATTTTGGTGCCCACGAGTGTTAACCTTGGGTCAAATTTGGTCAAAGTTGACGAAAATCACCAAATAGCTCGGGTTTGATGAAGAAACATAGAAAAATGTTATTTTGGGATGATTTTGACCGAATTTGACTCTTGGTCAACCATTGGTTGACCAGGGGCAATTTGGTCAATTTGGCCTGAAATGGCACTTCGAGTGCTCTGACGCCTGAACGAGTTCCGACACATCAATCTAGATGCTTTTTCGGCTCCATGGAGAGAAGATGATATTTTTGAAATTTTCAAGGTCTGACACGCAAATCGAGGGCAGACAAAATACGATATCTACAGTGTTCATTCTTAAATATACACACACACAATTAATAACATAATTCCCCTGCTTGGGTTTAATCATTTTGCGTACCAAAATATACTCATAAAAATTCTAAAATTACCAACCCTTTAGCTAAACTTTATTCCCACCAAAAGACAAAAAAAGGTTAAAAGAGTCATTTACCATTCTTCAAACTTACCTAAAATTTTGCTGCTGATAAAAAAAGCCACTACTGACATACGTTTCATTCTATTTGAATTCAAATACTTCAACACCCCACTTTTATAAATAAATATAAAAAAATCTATTTTTTATCTGTATATTAGGAGGATTCAAAAAGTTAGTTACATGTTAGTTATCTCTATATATTAGAAAGATTCAAACGTTAGTTACCTATTAATTATCTGATGTCTAAATTTTATAAATAACCCCCAATCTTTACAAAACACTACTTTAGACAAATAAATAACTTAGGGTATATAAGTATATTAAATTTAATAATTCAATGATATAATTTTTTTAATTGCTCCCTCCTTCTTGCTCATGTTCGGCTCCTTGCCCTTCATAATGGGCCACAACTATCTGTAATGCCAAAACTAAAGATCAAATTTTTAAATCCACTTAAAACTCATAACACAGAATTATCTCTATTTGCGAAAAAAAAATGCTCCAATTTATTTGCCAACCGACATTCCTTCTATTCTTCTTCTTCAAAATAATAATAATAATAATAATAATAAAAAAAAATAAATAAATAAAACTCTCTTAAAATTCAAAACTTTGCCAAAAAAATAATACAACAGTCAATCTACCAGCCAACCAACGTTTGATATGTTAATTACTAATTTTTTTTAAAAGAAAATTTAAAACAACAACACACGTTTGTTAAGTCTCCCACTGCAAAACAAAAACTTCAAACTAACATAGCCAAGAACTACATGTGGATAACCTCCTACTTCTAGCCAAATACAATAACTGCTAAGCTCATCATTGGTGCTCCGCACGTGCGATAAGTTTTTTTTCTGGTGTGTGTGGAGCAATTAGAGAAATAGAGATAAAGAGAAAGACAACAGGAAAGAGAAAGTAATATAATGAAATTTATTAAAAATAATTGGTATGTTCTTACCTTTCTAATTAAGTTTTGTATGATTGTCTTCCTTTGAAATTAGTTAGAATTTGGGAATAGATGTGCAGGAGTGGATTTTTTTTTATAATTTGAAGAAGAGAGTGAAAGTGATAAAGAGGGAGAGACATGTAGATTCATAGAATGAAGAACAAAGAAAAAAAAAATGGTACTTATAACTGTAGTAGTGTTTTAGTGTTTCATAATGGGTTTTGGTAGAATTTTAAATTTGGACTAGCCTCTGACCACGTGCTCACGCATGTGCTCAGAGGCTCTTCTATTTTTTGGATAAGGATTAATTTAAAACATTAATTATAATTTGGGAGTATTACATTTTCCAATCACAAAAAAAACCTAGGGGTATGATGAATATTAAAAACTGGAAAACAAAAAAGATTTCCCACATTGCTAAGTTTTACGCATTTTGTAATTGTTTTATGCGTGCTCAGAGGCTCTTCTATTTTTTGGATAAAGATTAATTATTTTATCACACATAATACTCAACTCACAAAATCTCTAAATTAAAACCCATACCTCCAAACACTCAACTCACCAATTAACCCTCTCGGCTGGAACTCAAGTTCTGCTCTCATAATTGTACAATGGTGTAAAATCCCGAAGCAGCCTCGATTAAAGGGTTACTATGAACACAAGACGTGTTGTAGATTTTTAACTTCCTTCACTTTTTATAGTAGTAGTTGTTAGAGATGTGGGTTTTTTATTTTAATAAGAATCTCAATTTCAAAATATATACATGTGTTACATTTTTTTTAACTTCCTTCAGTTATTTTAGTTGTAGTTATCTGAAACTCTTGTAAAAAAAAACATGTGTTTTTTTTTTTTTTTTGATAGGGCTGAACGTGGGTTGGGTTAGGATGTGGTATCCGAAACTCTTGTCAAAGATAACATTTTTTTTTTTTTTTGGTAAGAATCTAAATGTGGGTTGGGTTTTGACGTGGTATTTAAAAGTTTTTGGAATTTTTTTTTTTTTTTTTTTACTTTCAGTTTTTTTAGCAGCGTAGTTATCCGAAACTTTTGTTATAGAATTGAAAGTGGTTTTTTTTTTTTTTTTTTCTAAAAAAAAAAAATTGAACATGGGGTTTTTTTTAGGGAAAATTTGACCGTGGTATTTATTTTTATCCTAAACTTTTTATTTTTATGGGAGTTATCTGAAAATTTTGTTATAGAATTGAAAGTGGTTTTTTAAAAAAAAAAAAATTGAACGTGGTTTTTATTTTTTATCCGAAACTTTTTATTTTTATTTTTATGGGAGTTATCTGAAACTTTTGTTATAGAATTAAAGTGGTTTAATAAAAAAACAAAAACAAAATTGAAAGTGGTTTTTTTTTTTTTGAGAAACATTTGAACGTGGGTTTGAATGTGGTTTTTTTTTTTTCACATTTCTAACCCTATCATTTAAGTTTTACAAATTGATAAATTTGAGTGTATTTTGGACATCAAAATTGAGGACTCTTTAAAATCTAATCATGGACTCTTTAAAAAAAAAAGTGAGGAAATAGAAGATAAAGATTTTTTAGAATTTAACTCTGTCATGGACTTTTTAAAATCTAATCATCACATCATCAACTATTTAAATAAATAACTAAATAAAAAAAATTTAACGCCAAAAACATATACAATGATAGTAATAAAAAAAAAAAACTAAAAAACTTTAACGCCAAAAACATATACAATGATGGTAAAAAAAAAAGAAAAGAAAAAGAAGTGAGGAAATAGAAGGAAATCATTTATATTTTGATCATTAATAAGGGAGTATTGTAGTAACTATTTTTATTTAAATTCAAAATTTCAAATTACATTTAAAAAAAAAAAAAAAAAGTTAACGTGATACACATAAAAAAGAAAAAGAAAAAGAAAGCAGAACTCAAAGAAAGTCAATCATAAACCAAAGAAAAGAAAATAAAGAGGAATTTGTAAAAGATAGAACCTGAAAATTTGTTAGTTGAGTGCTTCTTTTGTAGCATAAGGCAGCCCTATCTTTGGATCACAATACCTACAACATGAAATGACAATTCATTAAGAAGTACAGTGGTAAAGTATATGAAGGAACCATTCATTTCAAAATTACATTTACAAGAAAAAAGAAATAAAAAGAGAGTTACTTGATACATAAAAAAAGAAAAAAAGAAAAAAGTAAAGCTCAAAGAAAGTCAATCATAAACCAAAGAAAAGAAAACAAAGAGGAACTTGTAAAAGATAGAACCTGGAAATTTGTTGAAACCTCTATCAATAAATGTCTTTAATCTGAAGAAAAAGAAAGGAGGATGTAGAACTAAACTAAATATCTTCAATCTGAAGAAGAATGAGAGATACAAAGTGAGATAGAAACTGCAAAGCTACGTGAGTTTGTGGGTTTTAAAGTGTAGGAGTTTTAATTTACTTATTTATCCTCGATAGTTGAAAACTTGTAAGTGGATATGATGAGGGTACTTTAGACATCCAAAATGTGGAATCCAAACAAGGGAAGCCCATTAAATAATAGTAAAAAAAATGAAAACTTGTAAGTAGATATGATGAGGGTACTTTAGGCATAAAAAATGTGGAATCCAAACAGGGGAAGCCCCTTAAATAGTACTAGCCTCATCACACGCGCTTCGCGTGTGCGATGAGGCTTTTTATTTTTTAAGTGGCCCTATTTTGCAGAAAAAAAAACTATATTTTTTTTTAATTATATATATATAATTTTTATTTTAAAAATCTAATTTAAAAGTGAATGAATCAATTTAAAAATTAATAAGAGAGTTGTCCTATTTTTTAGGCAATGTTTTAGTGGGAGTTAGAGTTGCATTTTTACCGAATTATCCTTTAGTTTTGTCTCTACTTTAATATAGGGACGTAGGGACATTTTTAAACTAAAAAATGTGGAATCCAAACAGGAGAAACTCCTTAAATAATAGTATAGATTTTTAGGCAATGTTTTAGTGGGAGTTAGAGTTGCATTTTTACCGAATTATCCTTTAGTTTTGTCTCTACTTTAATATAGGGACGTAGGGACATTTTTAAACTAAAAAATGTGGAATCCAAACAGGAGATGCTCCTTAAATAATAGTATAGATTATAGATTATAGATTATAGATAGATAACTGTTTTTTATTTTTTGGATAACTACTTGGTAATGGGATAAGTTAAACTGTCTCTATTTACTACGATTATTATTTATTTTTATTTCTAATTTTCCCTTGATATGTCTAACATTGGAGAGAGGGGTTATCAAGGGAAAAAAAAAAAAAAAAAAGACAACATGAGAGAGAAAAAAAAAATGCTTTTATGGAGTATATATTTTTTAAACGTGGAAGAGGCAGAAAGTTGTTAAGAAAAACTTCTTTTTAAAAATTTAGCAAAATTTATGAGTTAAAAAAGAAAATACATAAGAGAGAATGAGGGGAAAAAAAAAAAAAAACTGAAACGTGGAGTGGGCAAAAAGGTTGTTAGGGAAACTTTTTTTTTAGCTAAAATTTAAGAATATTTAAATTAGCAGTTTTACATGTGTAACGCTGCTATTTAAACTTGCTAAGTAAATAAATTTGAGGGTACACTACTAGTTTTTTGTTTGTATGGGTAATTAAGAAATAAATAGAGTTGTCTCACTAATGACATGTATCTCAATGGTGTCATGCCCCAAACCCAAAAGAGTCTGAAGCTTGAAAAAGAACCATCAAGAGAAATTGTAGGGGATTTTTATTTATTTATTATTTTTGTTAATGGTCTGTGGCGTTACATTCAAATATTTGACATGGAAAAGAAAGACATCTTTGAACTCCCTTGATAATTAACTGTGACAACCCAAACCCAAAAGAATCCAAAAGCGTGAAGGAGAACCATCACGAGAAACTGTAGGAGATTTTTTCTAATGATTTGGGAAGTTACAAAGGGTGTCATCAAAAGAAAGTTATTACTAGTTTCCCAAGTGTAAAAAAAAAAAAAAAAAAACGTTTTCTGAGCACCTCCCTTGTCCATTATTATTCAGTTAGCACCTAGCCTAGATTCTATTTAAAAAATAAGTATAATTATTAAGTTTTAAAATATAATACTCTAGGTTATTTATAAAATTTTTTCTCTCTCATCTTTTTCTTTTTTGCACGTGTTTAACTCTATCAAAAATATGCTCAAGTAGATATAATCGCAACAACAACAACAAAAATAAAAAAAGTTAGAAAGTGTAAGGAGAGGTGATGCCTAATTTTATGGGATATAGAGAAATGTAGTGAAAAAAAGGTTTTTTTTTTTATATTTTTTTTTAGTTTTCTTGAAATATATAAGTTTTATTTAGAGTCCTCGGCTTAAATGGATTGGTAGCCCCTTAAAGAATAGTATTGATAGACAACTTACATTTTCTCCACTACTGTCATTTATATTTTTACCTTTGTACCATTTTTCTTGTGAAAATAATGAGAAAAGTTTCTGAAGTAGTAAGGTTTGACTCGTTTTCAAGAAAAAGTTACTCAAGAAAATAAGTTTTTGGATATACTACAAGAAAATTCACCAAAGCAAGTTGAGAGGCCATGTTAGCCAAATTGTTTCTCTTCTCTCTACTTGCATGACGCTCACCACTTTGAAAACAACAGTTTTTGAAGAAAAAAGATTTTGGAAAAGAGGTGGTTTGGAGAGAATGATTCTCTTGGGTTTTCTTTTAAAGAAAGGAGCTTAGATCCAAAAATCTCATGGCTTTTATTGAAAAAGTTGTGAGGTGACAAAGTTTGTGCTAAAAACCTTTTTGTGAAAGCAACAATTGTTGAAGAAGATTTTGGAAGAGAGAAAAATAATTCCCATGCATTTTTCTTTAAAAGAAAGGATTTTGGATAAAAGAAATCCTATGGGTTTTGTTTAGATGACAAGAGTTTTGAGAAAAAAGATTTGTATTAAAAACATCTTTGTGAAAGCACCAATCTTGAAAAAAACAAAAGAAATGATTTAAAGATAATTAAAGTTTCCATGGATTTTTATTTTAAAGAAAGATGTTTGGAGCCTAAAATCCCATAGTTTTAATTGAGATGATAATTTTTTTATGAAAAACAAGTGATGTTTTTAAAACTCCTTTTGTAAAAGCATCAATTTTGAAGACCTTTTATAGTAAATGTTATCGAAACAGCCATAATTTAAATTTAAATTTTCAAAAATCGCTAAAAAAATAAACTAAATTTCTCAAACTTTGTAAAACTTTTAATTTCAGATTTGGATGCATAGCCATATACTAAAACTATCAATAGACCCAACAAGAAATAGACAAAATTATATAGGGAATGAAAAACTATCAATTCATAGTCAATACTCAGGTTAAGGTTGAATTAGCCAAAATTACCAAATTTAAAACCTTTTCTCCCTTTCTCGATTTTCTTGGCAAACAAACATCAAGCTATGGTAAAAGATTGTAGGAGTATCTCAATCTATTTTGAACCATCTAAAATTCAAAAAATCGATTGGTTTCTCAGAAATTGCAAGAACAGATGATATCATAGAAATCTCAAATTTCATACTCAAAAGCATCATGAACCATAAAATTGAAAATTTGTGGTTTTCTTTTTTCTATTTTCCCACCCTTTATCTGCAGCCAAACAAAGAGGGAAAGAATGAAATTTAGGGTTGCTAGGGTCTGAAGATCGTAGATGAGGGTCACTATATATGAAGCAATAGGGCTACTAAACATTGTCGTCAAATCTAACCTATTGGTCCTATTGTTTGCTCCATTTTAGAAATTCTCAAAATATTTTTTTCTTAAAAAAAAAACACATGTAGTTCTCTTAATAATATAAGTATATTCCTATAAATAAAATAATATTTATAAATTTTGAATCACATTAATAGAAATCAAATTAGGTGGTATAAAAATTTTTGTTTGTTTTAACATAAGAATATATTTCTTTTTATTTTACATAGCCACTTTTCAAAACATCCATACTAGATTATCTATTGGAGATTCTAGCCTTTTGCCCTTATTGAGCAAAATATTTGGCAATATGCCCCTGTTTTAAAACTATTTAGGTTCGTGCCCCTGTTTTGAAACCCGATTTTAATTAAATCGAGTTTCAATAAAAAAAACTCGATTACATGGAACTTGAGTTATGCCAAATGAAACTTAAAAAAAAAAAAAAAAAAAAAAAATTTGCATGGAACTCGAGTTCAAGGAGCTTGAGTTCCATAAAAAACGCCGCTATAGACTCCTTGAATGCAGCTATATGTATACTTAAAAAATAAAAATAAAAAAACTTGCAAGGAACTCGAGTTCAAGGACCTCGAGTTCCATAAAAAATGCCGCTATAGACTCCCTGAATGCAACTATATGTATGGGGTGATCAAACTTAAAAAAAAAAAAAAAAAATACACTACTTGCATGGAACTCGAGTTCAAGGAGCTCGAGTTCCATAAAAAAGGCTGCTATAGCACTAAAAAACGCCATTATAGGTATGGAACTTGAGCTCTATGAACTTGAGTTCCATGCAATCTTTTTTTTTTTTTTTTTTTTTTTTTTTTTTTTAAGTTTCATTTGGCATAACTCGATTTTAAGCCAATCAGGTTTTTGATTAAAACTTGATTTTGTTAAAATCGATTTTCAAAACAGGGGCAAGGACCTAAATAGTTTCAAAGCAGGGGCATATTGCCAAATATTTTGCTCAATAGGGGCAAAATGCCAGAATCTCCATTATCTATTGGCAAAATGCAAAAATGACCCTCTAACTTTTAGTCTTTTTCATTTTAGTCCTCTAACTTTCAGTCTTTGTCATTTCAGTCCTCTAACTTTCAATTGTTATCAATTTGGTACTCCGTTAAACCCCAGTTATGTCTTGCCGTTAATTGAGTCAAAACGACGTCGTTTTGGATTTTTTTTTTTTTAAATAAATTTCAGAATTAAAACAAAATTTAAAAAAAAAACTGATGTTAAAAAAAAAAAAAAAATTTACTCGGTCAAAATTGAGGAATCATCCCACACCCAAATCCCTAACTTAGAGTAATTGGCAAAACGATTACACTAGGACTCACCTTTTTCATTTCTCTCATTCCCAAACAAAGCTCTTTCTTCTTCTTCTTCTTCTTCTTCTTCTTCTTCTTCTTCTTCTTCTTTACTATTTCAAAACTTTTAATAATTATTTAATCAATCTGAACACCACCGAGGAGGTCGAAACGCCATCGTCGGGCTCGTTTTCAACATCTTCATCGTCATTCTATGTAGCCGGGTTAAATACTAGTGGTGGGTCAGGTTCGAATTTGGTGGTGGGTGCATCAGCTTCAGCTTCGTCTTCGGTGTGTTTGGAACTATAGAACTTGAATCGGCGACGAAACGAAATGGAAAAATAATCGAGGTGATTATTACGACGGCAATAAAAACCCTAGTGTTTTTTTGGGGATGAACGCAATCGATGGTGGATAATGAAGTTTTAGTTTTGCTTTTGGTATTGAATTCTTGCAGAAAATGCAAAAAAAGAGATGGAGAGATTTTTGGGTTTTTTTCTCTGGTCAAAATTCAATCCGAGTGCTGTCGATCGTGCTGTCAAGGAGAGAGAGAGAGAGAGAGAGAGAGAAATATAATAAAAGAAATCTTTTTAATATCAATTTTTTTAAATTCCGAAATTTATTTTTTAAAAAAGTGCCAAAACGACGTCGTTTTAGGTCAATTAATGGTAGGACATAACTGGAGTTTAACAGAGTGCCAAATTGACAACAATTGAAAGTTAGATGACTGAAATGACAAATACTGAAAGTTAGAGGGTCAGTTTTGCATTTTTGCCTTATCTATTTTATACTTAATTTTATTATAATATCAATTTTTTTCTCTTTCTTCACACACAACCATCATCCACTCTCTTCCTTTGATCTCAGGATACGTAAAAAATAATTAAACAAATAAATGCAAAATAATAGTGTCAACATATGTTTACATAATTTTGTAGCTATTGATTGATTTTAGTATTTTATACAATTATATATATGGACTAATGTAGAAGGTTTTGGTAGTTAGTAGGGAAAATGTGGATTTTTTCTTTCTTTCTATTTTACAAAAACTAATGTACGTAAATGCTCTTCAAAAGTTATATTTATAAGCACAGGACGAATGTAATATATTTTGTAGGTTTTGAAACATGATACTTTACATTTTCTCACTTTAGAGGGGAAAAAACATTCTTACTATTTTGGGGTTGTGTGCGTAGTACGTTAACTCTATTTATAAAGTGATTGTAAATATCAATTCTCTTTTTTCAATCAATTATTTAACGAGTCATTTTTTTATTCAAATTATTTATTAAGTTTGGTGGTTTAATAGAATTTTTATTTATTAAATTATTAATTCAACTAGAAGTCCTCACTTCCATGACCAATATAAATCCCATTTAATTAATGCATTATAGTCATTACAAATGAAAACTCCAATTTTATCAATGACTTTCAATAAGGATTTTGAGTTTACAAAGAACTTGTAATTTAGATCTTAATTTCACATGCATATCTTATTCTCGTATTTAAATCACATACAACACATCTTGTTGATTATAAGTCTATAAAATAATGTTCAAATATTCATTCTACAATAATGTCTAAAAAAAGAAACTTTTATTATATTATACAAAGATAATGAAATACAATTGGATTGTAGGCATTATCTTTGATGAAGATAGATAATGCTTACGATTTGATGGGGAAAGAGAAAACTTAAAATTAGTGTCTAGATTGTCTTATTGACATTTGACCCTTTCAATTTAATTTGTGGTATTGAATGTTGACAGAAAGTGTCAAATGTCAATAAGACAATCTAGACAATCTATACTATTAATAACAAAATTCTCTTATTTGGGTTTAATCATACTTGTTAATTATCTCTATAAATTAGGACGATTCAGAAAGTTAGTAATCTATTAGTTATTTGATATCTAAATTTTCTAAATAACCTCTAATCTTTACAAAACACTACCTTAAACAAATAAATAACTTAGGGTATATAAGTATATTAAATTTAATAATTCAATGGTATAATTTTTTTTTAATTACTCTCTCCTCCCTGCTCACGTTTAGCTCTTTGACCTTCAAAATAGGCCACAACTATTTGTAATGCTAAAAGATCCAATTTTTAAGTCCTCTTAAAATTTACTACCTTAATCTCAATTTGTTTGTCTATGACAATATTTTGGGACATTTCAAAATGGAATAGAGGACAAACAAACTAGTACGGAGAGAGTATAACATAGTACTAGCCTCATCACACGTGCTTCGCCCGTGCGATGAGTCTTTTCTTGGGTTTAGTGTCATAATTTTTCATTCATCTTAATTTGAAATGTTTATTCCTTTTATCCAATTAAACCCCACGCATAGTGATTCTTATTTTGGACATAGAAAATACGTTCATTAAAATGAAAAAAAAAAAAAAGGCAGTACAAACAGATGTGAAGAAAAAACAATTCAAACACCAACATAAATAAATAAATAAATCATTCAAAAGAAAAAAAAAAGTACATTAAAAATAACTTTTTTTTTTTGTAATTCAAAAATAAAGAAGAGATTAGCTGGAAAAAAATAAGTTTCGCTTTCTTCTCACGTAAGGTGAGTTTTTTTCTCTACATATGAGTCTCCTTCTCACTTTCTTTGTGAGTCATACTTGTGTGCTTTATTTTTTCTCTGGTTGTTTTGTTTTATCAGACTTCTTTCAGTTTACGTTTTTCAGACTTCTTTCAGTTTACGTTTTTCAGACTTCTTTCAGTTTACGTTTTTAAGTATGGATTCGGATTTTGTTCAAAAACTTAAAAATATTACTTTGACGGAAGAGGAAGGAGAGGTTATTAGGGTTGGGACAGTGCATAGAGATAGGATGTTGGAAGAATGCTCTCTCAGTCTATTGGGGAAATTTCTCACAAATAGGTCCTTTAATCAACATGCTGCCAAGGGCTTATTGCGTTCTGTGTGGAAGATGGGCTCAGATGTTCGTATTATTGATGTTGGAGATGGTGTTTTCCAATTTAAATTCTCCATGGAGAGCCAATTGAAGTGGGTTCTATCAAATGGTCCTTGGAGTTTTGAAGACCATCCATTGGTGCTGTGTAGATGGGAGAGGGGTATGACTGTTAATTCTATCAGGTTTACTTCAATATCGATGTGGTTTCAAGTGTGGAGGCTTCCTTTTGATCTGTTGTCCGAGGAGGTAGGGAGAGATATTGGTAATGGATTGGGTACGGTTGTGGAGGTCGACTTGAAAGCTTTTTCATCTGTTCAAGCCCGGTTTCTGCGAGTTCGGGTAGAATTACCTTTGGAGAAATCGTTACGCCGTGGTTGTGTTATTGCAAGTCCTGAAGGGGATAACATCTGTGTTGGTTTCAAATATGAAAGACTAGTTGGACTCTGTTTTAAGTGTGGGAGGATCGGTCATGAAGCCAGAGTTTGTTCCTTTCAAGTTGATCATCAGCAAAGTCTCCCCTACGGTGAGTGGTTGAAGGCAGGTTTCCGTAAATCTTATTCGACTGCAAATACTGGTAGTAGTGCTGAGAGGAGGACGGTTGACATGCAAGAACGTTCAAACCATGGAGTTTCACCTAAGCAATTTAACAGGGGTACTGTGAACCCGGCGATAACTGATATTAGTGCGGGTTTAGTGCAAGATCGTCGCCAAGATGAGGGTGGATATTGTGTTGATGCGCCGGTGAAGGGTGGGGCTGAAAGTGGTTTGGCGGCACAGGTTAGTCCGATTGCATTAATTGCTGGAAAATATCCTCCTGATTTTGAGGAGTTAATTTCTGAACTTGATCAAGCTATCCAATCAGAGCCGGTTATTTTGAATTCAAAATCTATCCAAGTGGAGCAGTTGAAGGGTAAGAGTGTCATCTCTTCTGACTTGGTTGACATTATGGTAATGGAAGAAGATTTAACTTCTTGCCAACGTGGTTCAAAAGGCAGGGAAGTGGAGCAAAGAAACCTTACGGGTCTTAAGGAGGCTGATTTCAGTTTTGAAATTGGTAAGGGGAGTGGGAAAGTATATAACAATTCGGCCGAAGGTAGGCCCAAGCGAAGTGGAACAAAAAACAATAGTGAGCTGCTATCTTTACAAAGCCCACTTTCTCTTGGCTCAAAAGATGCTTCATCTAAACAGCCCATTTCTATGGAAAGTATTTCAACGGCTGGTGCAGAGATTGGGCTCACGAAAAAGACTTGGAAAAGGAATCAAAATAGGCCACGAAATCCTTCTAATTTGGCTCTTCCTAATTTACTTGGCCCGAAGAGGAGTAATAGTGTGATCTCAAGTGAAGCTGAGAAGGCAGAGGAGACAGAATTGGCAAAGAAGAAAAATAAGGTGAGTAACAGTGATGTTTTAATTGCTCTTTCTACTGTTGATCAGAATTTATCGGCGGAGGTTGCTATGCAACCCCGTCGGGCATTATGAATCTATTGAGTTGGAACTGTTGAGGGCTTGGGATCCAGCGGACAGTTCGTGCCTTGGAAAAGGTAATCAATAAACAAGATCTTAACATTGTCTTTTTAATGGAGACAAAATCTGATTTTGGATTGGATGCTTAAGGTCCATGATTGGTGTAAATACAAAAATGGGTTTATTGTGCCTAGTAGAGGAAGTAGTGGTGGGTTAGCTTTATTTTGGAAAAAAGAGATCAGGCTTGATATTCAGACTTATTCTCACTCACATATAGATGCATGGGTAGATGGTGGAGATGGTATTGGTTGGTGGCATCTCACTGGATTTTATGGTGAACCTAATACAGCTAAAAGAGGGGAGTCATGGCAAAAACTAAAACACTTGCGTGGGACATCCTCCTTGCCGTGGTTAGCAATTGGAGATTTTAATGAAATAACTAGTATGGCAAAAAAGGAAGGGGGAAGTACAAGAACAAGACAGCAAATGAAATATTTTGTTGACACTATTAATTGTTGTGGTCTTAAAGAAGTTTGGTTTGTGGGACCAGTGTTTACTTGGTTGTATCAAAAAGTGGATGGGTCCCAAATTAGGGAGAGGTTGGATAGAGCTTTGGCTACGGTGGAGTGGTTTTATTTATTTCCAATGGCTAGGCTTACTCATCTTTCCTCCTCAATTTCGGATCATTCTCCTCTCATTCTTCAGTTGTTTGCAAAACCAAGAAAAAAGAGGATGGGTAAGGTTTTCCATTTTGAATCAATGTGGTTAAAAGACCTTAGATGTGAGGCTATTGTGGAGGAAGCTTGGGAAGAAGGCTTGTATGGAGGGTCGGGTAATGTCCTTAATAGATGCTTAGAGAGTTGTCAAGCTAGACTTAAGGTGTGGAATGGCAATGTATTTTGTAATGTGGGAAAAACAATGGTAGAACTTCATAAAAGAATAGAATGATTAGAGCTTCAACCTTCAACACCGGATATGATTCGATCTTTGAAGAACACTAGAATTGAATTGAATTGTTGGATGGATAAGGAAGATGATATGTAGAGGCAAAGATCAAGAATTAGTTGGCTACAATCAGGGAATAGGAATACTAGGTTTTTCCATGAAAAAGCTTTTGCAAGGTACAAAAAGAATTTCATTGAGGGTTTGTTGGATGAGAAGGGTAGGTGATGAGCATGTGGAAGAGTTGACGGTGCAGTATTATGAGAGGCTTTTTACTACTAGTAATCCTACGGAGTTTGAAGAAATTTTAGATGCAGTCCAACATAAAGTCGCCCCAAGGATGAATCAACTACTTGTAAGGGAGTTTACAAAAGTTGAAGTGAAGAATGCCATAAAGCAAATGTACCCTTTAAAGTCCCCTAGTCCGGATGGTATGCCTTCATTGTTTTATCAACACTTTTGGTCCAAGATTGGTGGTGTGGTGACTTCAACCGTTTTGGCATTCCTCAACTCAGGTATCATTCCCCCGAATTTTAATCATACACATATAGCCCTTATTCCAAAATATAAGGAGCCAAAATATGTGACTAATTTTAGACCCATTAGTCTTTGTAATGTGGTTTATAAAATTGCATTAAAAGCCATTACTAATAGATTGAAAAAAGGTTCTTCCTTCTATTATTAGTGAGACGCAAAGTGTATTTGTGCATGGTAGGTTAATCACTGATAACGTTCTTGTGGCATACGAAATGATGCATCATATTAGTCAAAAGAAAAGTGGAAAAGTGGGTGATTTGGCTTTGAAACTAGATATGAGTAAGGCATATGATCGGGTAGAGTGGATATGGTTGGAAAAAATTATACATAAGTTGGGGTTCGATGACAAATGGTGTGCTTTGATTATGAAATGTGTTACTACTGTTTCTTATTCGGTGAAGATTAATGGTAAGCCTAAAGGGCATATTGTTCCAAGTAGGGGAATTCGTCAAGGTGATCCTATATCCCCATATTCTTTTTATTTTATTTTATTATTATTATTATGTGCGGAAGGACTTTCTGCTCTTATAAAGAAAGAAGTGGTGAATGGAAGTTTGGAAGGGGTTGCAGTTTGTCGTAGGGGTCCTAAGATATCCCATCTCTTCTTCGCTGATGATAGTGTGATTTTTTGTACAGCTTCTTTGGAGGAGTGTGATGCTTTTCAAAGGGTGTTGAGGGTGCTTTGGGGCAGCAGTTAAATCGTGCTAAAACATCCTTGTTTTTTAGTAGTAATACTCCTATGGATATTCAAGAAATCATCAAGGCTAGGTTTGGGGCCCAAGTGATTAAGCATCATGAAAAATATTTTGGTTTGCCATCATTAGTGGGAAGGAATAAGAAAAACACTTTCAATTTTATTAAGGATAAATTAAGTAGAAGCTTACTGGTTGCAAAGAGAAATTATTGTCTAAGGCGGGGAAAGAAGTGTTGATAAAAGCTGTGGCACAAGCAATTCCGACGTACACCATGAGTGTTTTCAAATTGCCAGATTCTCTATGTAAGGATTTGACGAGTATGATTCACAATTTTTGGTGGGGTCAAAAGAATGAAGAGAGGAAGTTAGCTTGGTTGAGTTGGAAAAAATTATGTACTCCAAAGTCTTGCGGAGGGATGGGTTTTAAAAAATTGAAAGAGTTCAATATGGCTTTATTGGCAAAGCAAGGGTGGAGACTTCAACAAGGACATGACTCTTTGGTGTATAAGGTGTTGAAGGCAAGGTATTTCCCTACTTGCGAATTTTCACAGGCTGTTTTGTGTAATAATCCGTCATTTACTTGGAGGAGTATTATGTTTGCTCAACCCCTTGTTAAATATGGTTTAAGGTGGAGAGTTGGGAATGGTGAGAAAATTAAGATTTGGGGTGATAAATGGCTGCCCAAACCTTCTACATTTATGGTTTCATCTCCCAGGTTGTTCATGCCAGCAGATATGCAGATTGGAGAATTGATTAACAAGGAAGAGGCTTCTTGGAAAACTGATGCCGTGGATGCTCTGTTTTTGCCGTTTGAAGCAGAGGCTATAAAAGCTGTCCCCATAAGCAATCAACTGCCAGAAGATAAATTGGTATGGGCTTGGAGCACCAACAAAATTTTTTCTGTAAAAAGTGCATACTGGATAGCAACCCAGATGTCATCTTTCTTAGCCACGGATTCAAGTTCTGATGGCAGCCAAGAAATGAGCTTTTGGAAACGTTTATGGCAGATTAATGTGCCTCATAAAATAAGGCATTTCTCTTGGAGGGCTTGCCGAGACATACTCCCTTTGAAAACTAACCATGTCAAAAGAAATGTTTTGTAGAGAGTTCAATCCAATTCTTTTGGAAGTGCTCCCATGCAAAAGAGCTATGGTCTTCATCGAAATTGGTTTTTCCCAACGTGATGGACCAGCTACATTCCTTTAAGGAGATGCTGTGGTGTCTAATGATGGGTGAGAAGATTTCCCCAGAAAACATTGAATTGATTCTGACTTGTGCGTGGGCGATGTGGGGTAATAGGAATGATGTTCGTCATGGAGGAAAACGAAAAGATGGGAGAACGCTGTTTCAATGGGCTGTGCAATATTTAGAGGAGTGCCGGGCTGCTGTGGAGTTTTCACCGACTGCTCAGGAATCAAATCAGCTTGCTCAAAGATGGATTCCACCACCAATATCAGTTTTTAAACTCAATGTTGATGGTGCCGTGTTTGCAAAGATGAATTCTGTTGGAGTAGGAGTCATAGTGCGGGACTGGAATGGACAATTTGTAGTAGTTATATGCAGGAAATTACATGCACCGCTGGGACCTCTTGAAGTGGAAGCGAAGGCTGTTGAAGTTGGTCTACAATTTGCAAAGCAGCTTGGGAGTACAGATTTCATAATTGAGGGAGACTCGCTAACCGTCTCTAGAGCATTGAATCATTCTTCCTCAGTTCCAGTGTCGATTGATGCAGTGATTATGGGTATTGGTGAAGTTTCAATGGAATTCCATAATGTTGTTTTTACTCATGTTAAGCGAAATGCAAATGCCTCTGCACATTTGCTAGCAAAGTATGCCGAGGGCATAGTTAATCAGTGTATGTGGTTGGGGAATTGTCCTAGTTTCTTAGAATTAGCAGTTCTTCATGACGTAGACACTATTGTTGTTTGATTAATATTATGCTGTGTGATTTCCTATCAAAAATAATAATAATAATAATAAAATAAAGAAGAGATTTGAAAAAAAGAAAAGAAAAAAAAAGAAAAAAACATCATATTAGAATTTAGAAGAAAGGAAACTGAAGAGAGAGAGAGAGAGAGAGAGAGAGAAATCTTGATAAAGGCGAAAAAAGAAGAAGAAAAAAAGTGAAAATGTTGGGTTTAGTGGTACTATTTGTAGAAAAAAATTGTCTTTAGTTTTTATATATAATTTTATTTTGAGAATCTAATTTATAAGTGAATAAAGCAATTTGAAAATTAATAAGAGAGTGATCCTATTTTTTAGACAATATTTTTGTGGGAGTTAGAGTTGTATTTCTACCAAATCGTCCTTTAGTTTTATCTCTACTTAAATATAGTAGTATATGAGCATTTTTTAACCAAAAAATAAGGATTCCAAATAATGGAGACCCCTCAAATAGTAGCATAGATTATCTATACTAGTGAAAAAAAAAAAAAACACCAAATATGAACCATTTTATCTACCAACCCAAATTCCATCTATTCTTTAAAAGTAAAAAAATAAAAACTCCCTTATTCAAAACATTACTAAAAATAGTAAAACAGTCAATCTACCAGCCAACCAACATTTGATATTCAAGAAATTGTGACTCCTCAAGTGGAATCAAAACGCTAGTCAAAAGTTTCTTTAAAATAAAAAACGGTTATCAAAAAGTAATAAAAGTAAAGAAACGCATACTTAATATTATTTTTACTTACTCTTTCTTTTTCTTTTTTTTTCTTTTTTTTTTTGTATTCGATTGTTCTCTTAAGTGCATGATCTTTCCTTCCATACACACTAGGTAAGAGATTTTAACCTCATCTACATCAAAAATCAATTGGTATTTTGCTTAATAATAACAATCAATTATCAAAATATGAAAATTTTATTTTGCGTAACCTAATGTAAGAGAGATGTCATATACCCCATTCCACCAAATAACATTTCCAAAATATCAAATAAAAAAAAACACCATAATATGATGGTAAATGATTATTAATTAGGTCATTAGTAACCTTGGAACGATTTATTTTGTAATTTTTCTTAGATTGAAAATTAATTAAGAAAAATGCTAAAACTACTACAAACTAATATGGTAAGAATTGAGACTCTATTATTACTTAATAATATAATAAATAATTGTTTGAATCACTTGTTTCTAATTGATGACATGTTCCTTCTCAAAAAAATAAAAATAAAATTGATGACATGTTAGTTTGTAAGATTTATATACTAAAATTTGTAATATCCTTAACCTCATTAATTAATTAATTACTTACCATGTAACCATCTGAATGTTGGTTTGAGAATAATTTATCTAATTTTTGCACAAAAGTACTATAAATAAATGATAAAAGGTAAATGAAATAAGTAGAGTGTAAAGGACTCACGTGAAACTTGCAAATAGTAAAAAAAAAAAAAAATACAGAAAACCATAAAGAAAAAGAAAACAATAAACTAGCTTATAAAATGCCTAGTGAATACGCAGAACATTCATCCTCGAATGGCTTTGCTTACAATGTTCACAACTATTATTCTTCATCTTCTTCTGCTTACTCCCTTTTGAGAAAGGATTCCCTCCAATCTTTAGCAGGATGGGCTACATTTGATATTTATTTAATTATCAAATGCCGTGCGTCGTACATGTGAAAATTGGAGGGATTTAGAGGATTCAATTGGCCTGGATATATGTATAAAATTTGAACCTAGGACATTTGCAAGTTGCAACATTATAAGCAAGATATCAATTGATCCTTTTGTTATCGGTGGGGGTTCAAACATAGGTCTCTTATTTCAATTGAACAAAATGGAACCGATCCACTTAAAAGTTCCTGCTAGTCATAAATCAGTTGATTAAAAAGGCAAAATATTCTCAAACAATGTGTCATCATTATAAGTTAGTGATGAAGACAAAATGTTATCATACAATGCGCATTTTTAAGCATGGATGTCACGCTAACTTTCATTAAAAGTAAATAATATAATAAGAAAGAAAACAGAAATGATTTAAGGCAAGGAAGTGATAAGGAAAGATAAGGAATATGAGAAAATATCCAATTTGGGGTGAAGTTCAAGTTACACTCATTAGTCATAACTCTTTTCAATGTTACACAACTTCATAAATTTTATTAACAAGTATTTTGATAAATCAACCATTAGATTACATTGCCTATACCTTTAATATTAGCAAATGATTAGATATCATAATTATCTAAAATGTTTATATTTGAATTATTTTTAACTTTAATTAGACACAAACATGAACTTATATCAGATAGTAAACAACATCCGAACA
The DNA here is from genome assembly GCF_040712315.1 of Castanea sativa. Lineage (NCBI taxonomy): Eukaryota > Viridiplantae > Streptophyta > Magnoliopsida > Fagales > Fagaceae > Castanea > Castanea sativa. Next base: position 12,491,485 of record NC_134023.1, read on the forward strand.
TGAAATTTTACATGCATATTTAATATATATATATATATATATATATATATATATATATATATATATTATGTAAGCCAATTGTGAAAATTTCAAAATATTAATCTAATAAAAAATCGTAGAGTGGTGTAGAAATAACTTAATCCTAATCCACCCAATTTTACCAAGCTAATTAACCAAAGAGTGAGGAGGATTTCAAATAAACCTCATTCGTGTGATCATATTGATACATTAATGCATGCATATCGAAGGGCATGTGAATTACTAATAATTGAGGCTTTAAATCCTTTAGATTTCCTAGGATACTTTACTAATAGATATTTTTAAATCTTAACCACTCTTTAATGATTTAATGGTTTAGATTTTGTCATATTAGCATTCCCCTAATAATACAAGAGGGGCATGAACAAGGGAATAATTACTAATCAATTGCAGAAAGATTCTTTCAAGGATACAATTAAGCCAAATATCTTCAAGTAACAAACATTGAGAATTTTGTGAACCTCTCTAATGGTGTCAAATCTATAAAAATCGATTATGAAGGCTATATTTATAAACAATGAAAAATTGCCTTTGGAAAGGCACTAACGAGGAATGAAGAGCCAGTTTGGTTTGTGCAACCCTTCAAAAACATACCTTGGTTGTAACTAGCCATTAGAGACATAAAATGTATCATTTCCCTCATTTTCATACAAAAATAGCACATTCTATTACTATCTCACTTAAGTGCGACTGTCTTCGCTAGAATGAAAGTGCATGCGTTCAAGTGAGCTTTATGAACTGGCTTAAGCAAATGTAAAGTGCATTTTGAGCTAGCCTCCGCACATTGATGGACAAAAACTAAACTATCAATTTTTGGGTAGTAAACTTTGAATCCACAAGAGGTCCCTTGAATCCACAAGGTGATGAACTGGAATCCACCAGAGAAATTTTTTTGACAAAACGTCTGAATTTTATTAATAATTTGCTTTGTCCTTGATGATTACAAAACATATAAATACTGAGAAAGTAAAACCCTAGGACGTTTAGGAAATGTCTAACACCCTAATTCACACTAATTACAAGTTTAGGTGGCAAAATACCAAAAATGGCAAAACTGAGTTAAATGCAAAATCATAAACTACTAACCTCAATAGTCGTCCCAAACAAACAGGACGTTATTTTGAATTTTGAGCAAAAAGTTATTAAGGAAACAAAAATTACTATAAATGGCAAAATCACAATTTTCGAGTGAACAAAGAAATTTTCCATTTTCAGGGGGTTCCTCATGGCAAAGTGACAACTATTGTTTAGAAGACCGTTTTGCTTCAACCTACCAAATTTCATTCAATTTCGAATTTGTTGCAGATGATTTCTACTAGTGCCTTTTACCTTATGCAATGATTTCAAGCACGTGAGAGTCTAAAAAGGGCCATTGCGGTCTGTTTTACATCAACTGAAGGGGATAAAGACGGAAGGTTAGATTTTTCAAAACGATTTTGGATGGTTGCACCAGGGTGACGGATGGAAGGATAGACAGACCCTAAGAAGGACGGTGGCTCAAGCCACGTGGCTTGTTTGGTCCCTAAGGAATCTCAAATAGGAAGTAACTTATGCTCCACGATTGATCATAAGTGATAGAACCCTTACATAGAAAGGATTGCACAAAGTACGCACATTTATGAAGATCTTCTCTACAAGGAAATATTCCTCTCCTCTAAGGAACCAAGGTTGGTTCCCCACTATAAAAGGCCAAACCCTTCGGAAAATAGGTACGCATAATTCATCCCAGCTCTGGCACTTTAGAGTTGTAACAATCTCTCTGACTTGACCTTCGGAGGGTATTTGACCAGTACCACACCGATACTCTCTTAAGGTCTTTTTCTTTCTTGGTGTTGTACAGGTGTTGTCGCGTGCACGTGAAAACTGTGTGGCTCACTGATGATTCTCAGCATCATCAATTGGAGCTGTTTGTGGGAAACTTGAGTAGGTAAGTCGTGCTGCTGTTTCTCAGAAAAAAAGGTTGCATAGTGCTTACCCGTTCGATGGCAACCAACACCAACACCCAAGTAGATGAACCATGTACTATGGTTCTTGAGAAAAAGATTCAGACACTGGTAGTGGTGGTTGAACGCCTTACCAAGCAAAACAATGACATGGAGGAACAACTGCACCAAAGGGATGCCGAGCCTCGGGACCAAGAGGGGGAGCAGGAAAGGAATAGCCTTCAGCATAACGACACCAGACAAAATCGTGAAGGGCTAGAAGGCAGTAATGTTATGAGTAGGCCAACGGCCACCGACATCGCCCTGCCGAACCTAGTCGTGGACTTGCAAATGATGAGAGAACAGATGGAATTAATGATGAACGCCCTCAAAGGGCGGGTATTGAATGATCTCGATGATTTGGTGCACCAGACGGATTCACCCTTCACTGCACCTGTCACCTCATTCCCTTTACTGCTGAAGTTTTGTATGCTGTAGATAGAGGCCTACGACGGGTCGAAGGACCCATTAGACCACCTAGAGACATTCAAGACCCTCATGCATCTGCAGGGCGTAGCAGACGAAATCAAATGCAGGGCCTTTCCCACTACATTGAGGGGTCCTGTGAGGGTATGGTTTAGCAGGCTAACGCCAAACTCCATCAGTACCTTCAAAGAGTTGAGTGCCCAGTTTACCTTACACTTTATTGGGGAACACGGATACAAGAAATCAACCGCATGCCTAATGAACATCAAGCAATGAAAGGACGAGACACTGAGGTCTTAGATCACCCGTTTCAACATGGAAGCCCTCTCGATTGATGAAGCCGACGACAAGATACTTATGGCAGCATTTACCAATGGACTACGAAAGGTAAGTTTTTGTTTTCTCTTTACAAGAACTATCCAAAGACTATGCCGAATGTGCTTTACAAGGCTACCAAATACATGAATGCGGAACACACACTACTCGGGTGAGAAGAAAAGCCTAGAAATAGAGAAAGGCAGGAAGATACAAGACCGGAGAAAGGACGGAAGGCCATAAGGACAAGTGACGGGTGAGAGGATAGACGCTCTAGGACTCCCTCGGCGAGATTTGCAAGTTTTACTCCACTGAACGTTCTGATAGACCAGGTACTAATGCAGATAAAGGACGAAGGATCGTTGACATTTCCTGGTAAGCTGAAGGGTGATCCTAACAAAAGATCCAGGGACAAGTACTGCTGCTTCCATCACGACCATGACCACGATACCTCTGAATGTTACGATCTGAAGTAACAGATAGAAGCCCTGATCAGGCAAGGGAAATTGCAGAGGTTCGTAAGCAAAAAGATGGACCAGTCGTAAGAGCAGGGCCCCTGAAAGGAGAACGAGCTCCCCAAGCCACCTATTGGAGACATAAGAATGATTGTGGGGGGCACAACAACTACTTGCTCAACCAAGAGGGCTTGTAAGACCTACCTCTGGTTGGTCCCAAGGATAGCATGCGTGGATAACCCGGTGATCGGATTCACGGAAGAAGAAGATGCTCGACGACTCCATCACCCACATGACGACGCGTTTGTCATAAGTATATGGATTAGTGACTACAACACCCATAGAGTCTTAACAGACAACGGCAGCTCTACAGATATACTCTACTACCCAACATTTCAACAAATGAGGATCGGAAGAGAACGGTTAATTCCAACTAACGCACCACCTGTTGGGTTTGGAGGAACAAGGGTGTTCCCCCTGGGTGCGGTCACCTTGCCCGTCACAGTTGGCGATTACTCCCAGTAAATCACTAAGGATGTTATGTTCTAGGTATTAGATTGCTCATTTTCTTACAATGCTATTTTAGGCCGTAACCTCTACCTACCACTTGATGGTCAAGTTCTCGACTGAATACGGGGTAGCGGAGGTACGGAGTGATCAGATAACAGCACACAAGTGCTACATAGCCATGCTCGAAATGGACGACCATTTGCAAGCAATGTGTATAAAGGAATGGCGGATGACAGCGAAGCCAATAGAAGGAATCAAAGAGGTACACCTTGATGACACCAAGCCCGAATGGAAGACAAAAATAGGTACTCTTGCTAGCCTATCAGTTCGTTAGGCCTTGAAGTCATTTTTAAGAGATAACCAGGACGTCTTTGCACGGAGCCATAAGGACATGCCCGGAATCAACCCTTTCGTCATTGTTCACAAGCTGAATGTTTTGCCCTCTTTCTCTCCCATCCACCAGAAGAAGCGGGTGTTCGCTCAAGAATGGGACAGAGCCATAGCGGAAGAAGTTCACAAGTTGCAAGAAGCAAGGTTCATACGAGAAGTGTACTACCCCGACTAGCTGGCTAACGTGGTATTGGTGAAGAAAGCCAATGGAAAGTGGAGGATGTGCGTTGACTTCACAGACTTAAACAAAGCATGCCCTAAAGATAGCTACCCGCTCCCAAGGATTGATATCTTGGTAGATTCAACAGCAAGACACCAACTACTAAGCTTCATGGACGCATTTTTTGGGTACAACCAAATAAAGCTGGACGAAGCTGATCAGGAAAAGACCTTTTTTGTCACAAGCCAGGGGCTCTTCTGTTATAAGGTGATGCCATTTGGCCTCAAAAACGTGGGCGCGGCGTATCAGAGGCTTATGAACAGGATGTTTGCACACTAGATTAGGAGGAATGTCGAGGTGTATATAGACAATATGCCGATAAAAAGCGTACGGGAGGATGACCACCTCGACGACCTGAGGGAGACCTTTGAGACGCTTAGGCGCTATAACATGAAACTGAATTCAAACAAGTGTACGTTCGAGGTGACAACTGGAAAGTTCTTGGAATTCATAGTGACCCAAAGGAGTATCGAAGTTAATCTAGATAAGGTTCGTGCTATCATGGAGTTGGCACCACCAAAAACCATTAAGGAGGTACAGAGCTTGAACGGTTAGATTGCAGCTTTGAACAGGTTCGCTTCAAGAGCAACAGATAAGTGCCTCCCCTTCTTCTGCACATTAAAGAAGGCTTTTGAATGGACAACTGAATGTTAGCAGGTGTTCGAGGATCTAAAGGTGTACCTCTCGTCCCCACCTTTGCTAAGTCCACCCAGACCAGGAGAAGAGCTCTTCCTCAACTGTTGTCAGTGCAGCTCTATAAGGGAAGAGGATAGAGCCCAGAAGCATGTGTACTTCATGAGCCAAGCACTACGTGAGGCAGAAGTAAGGTACCTACTTATGGAAAAGCTCGCCTTCGCCTTGGTAACTGCAGCGCAAGCTCAAACCATACTTCCAAGCCCACACTATAGTCATCTTGACGGAAAAGCCGTTGCGGAGAGCAATGAGCAGTCCAGAGGTGACTGGATGAATGGCGTTATAGGCGATCGAGTTGAGTGAGTTTGATGTGCAGTATCGTCCACGTACGACCACCAAAGGGCAGGTTATCACCGATTTCATTGCTGAATTCGCCCGACCGGATGAACATGGGGCAGAAGGGAACCCCCGTGGGTAATATACATGGACGGGTCGGCGGTTAAACACGTAGGAGGAGCCGGTGTAGTATTTCTCAGCCCCGAGGGAGACGAGGTTCAGTGCATGATCAAACTCAATTTCCCCATAACAAACAACGAGGCCAAGTACAAAGCTCTAATAGCAGGACTAGATCTTGCATAAGCAGCAAGAGCCACAGATGCAATGGTATGATACAATTCCCAAGTAGTTACTAGTCAAATTACTGGTTATTATGAATGTAGAGAAGAATAGATGAAGGAGTACCTTAAACAGGTGAAGAGTAGGATGTGCAACATTAATGTAAAGTTCATCCAAATCCCAAGGGAGGAGAACGAACGAGCCGACCGACTTGCCAAGGCAGCATTAGCAGATAACATCCAGGTACTCCTTTTTGTTCAGAACTCACCCATAATAAACGTAGTCAACATGCAAGAGATAGGAATCAAGGAAAATTGGACAATGCCAATTATCTCCTACCCGAAGGATGGTTTATTGCCCGGTGACAAGGGAGCCACAAGGAAGTTGAGGGTATGCGCTGCACAGTTCATATTAATTAGAGATGTCTTATACAAGATAGGTTTCTCCCGCCCTTACCTGAGGTGCCTTGTCCCCGAAGAAGTGGACTACGTTATGAGGCAAGTCCACGAAGGAGTATACGGGGACCACTCGGGGTCACGATCCTTAGTCCATAAGCTGATTAGAGAAGGATACTATTGGCCCACTATGCTGAAGGATGCCCAAGCGTACGTTAGGAAGTGTGACAAATGTCAGAGGTTCGGTAACCTCATAAGGCAACCAACGGAAGAACTCACTCCAATGATGGCCCCATGGCCCTTTGCTTAATGGGGTCTTGACATCATGGGCCCGTTTCCTACAGCAGTCAAGCAGTTGAAATTCCTACTGGTCGGCATAGACTACTTCATTAAATGGGTAGAGGTCGAAGCCTTGGCCAACATCACGAAGAAGAATATACGTAGTTTCGTATGGAGAAACATCATTTGCAGATATGAAATACCTAGGATCCTAGTCTCAGACAACGGGAAACAGTTTGATAACGACGCATTCAGGGACTTCTGCGCACAACTTAGGATCAAGAACCATTATTCGTCTCCTACTCACCCATAGATCAACGGATAGGTTGACGTCACGAACCAGTCCTTGCTGAAAACCATCAAGACTTGGCTCGAGGGGGCAAAGGATATTTGGCCGGAAAATTTGCCTAGTGTACTATGGGCATATAGGAAGACGGCAAGGACACCTACATGAGAGACATTGTTTCAACTTGCGTGTGGCAGTGAGGCGGTCATTCCAACTGAGGTAGGTCTCACCAATTGCGGGGTAGCGAACCACAATGAGGAGAAGAATGATGAGGCGATGCGCCTACAACTTGATTTAGTAGATGAGATCAGAGCGACGGCTGAACAAAGGATGGCGCGATACCAAAGCCTCATGGCCCGACACTACAACTCCTGGGTCAAACATAGGGACTTCAAGGAAGGAGACCTCATCTTAAGGAAGGTGACGGGTGCCACCAAAGACCCCTCTCATGGGAAGTTAGGACCCACCAGCGAAGGACCATACAGGATCGCGTCATGGAATAGGAAGGGCACATACTATCTCCAGATGCTGGACAAAAAAAAGTTATAGCCTCCCTAGAACACGGAACACCTGAAGAGATACTACCAGTAGACAGAGGCGAAAACACCGGCACTCCTCATTTCCAGTTTATTTTTTCAAAAGATAGTTTTAGTTTTTATTATTCTCTATGGTACTTTTAGAGCCCAAAGGGCAATTTTCTTGTTTTTTATGAACAATATTCTACTTGCTTATCCATCATAATAAGAGGAGTTTATTCAAAATATATTGAATGTTTTCCGTTGAAATTCATTTACAAAGTCCATAAATTGGATGGATCATCCTAAGAAGGATGAGATTCATTTACTAAGTCCATAAATTGGACGGATCATCCCGGGGAGGATGAAATTCATTCAGAAAGTCCATAAATTGGATGGATCATCCTAAGAAGGATGAGATTTATTTACTAAGTCCATAAATTGGATGGATCATCCTAAGAAGGATGAGATTCATTTACTAAGTCCATAAACTAGATGGATTATCCCAGGGAGGATGAAATTCATTCACAAAGCCCATAAATTCGATGGATCATCCTAAGAAGGATGAAATTTATTTACTAAGTTCACAAATTGGACGGATCATCCTAAGAAGGATGAGATTCATTTACTACGTCCATAAACTGGACAGATCATCCCAGGGAGGATAAAATTCATTCACAAAGTCCATAAACTAGACGAATCATCCTAAGAAGGATGAGATTTATTTACTAAATCCATAAATTGGATGGATCATCCTAGGGAAGATGAAGTTCATTCACCAAGTCCAAAAACTGGATGGATCATCCTAAAAATGATGAAAGATTATTCACCAAATCCTAAAGTAGACGGACTCATAGAGAAGGATGGGTTGCAATCTCTAGAAAAAAATATAATATGGTTCATTCACTAAGTCCATAATGTGGACGGATTCAACCATTGAGCATAAAAAAGACAAGTATATGGCAGACATATATATGAACAATAACACCAGTGCATTATAAAGGTAAAACATAGTCCAACCCAAAATAGACGACAGTAAAATAAAGATTGTCTTTCAAGAAATTTTTACAAAAGTAAAGAAAATCTAAACTTAAAAAATAGTTTAATCTTCTACATCCTTGGCCTTCGAGTCATTGACGGGAGTTTTTTGTACAACAAGAGACTACCCTTCCTCGCCTTAAGGATCAGCAACGGTGTCATCGTTAAAAAGCTCGTTTGTACTCTCGGAGTAGACGGGATGGGCAGGCGTCTGGACTTGAGGATCTACAGAGACGTGACTGAGGTCCAAATCCGGATAGGACGCCTTCACCTGGCGTAAACAGTCATCACAACCGTCAGCAAATGAGCTTCCAAGCTCCGTCAGGAGAGCCTCGGAGTCACGGTACTCTTGAACGGCTTCCTCTTTAGCCCGACAGAGATAGTCTTTGGAGCTTGCAATCTCTTTCTCCTTATCCTCCAAGACCTTCCTTAGGACCTCCGTCTGCTTCTCTAATTCTCCCCTCACTTGCTCGGACAGAGCAAGCTTCTTCTCTTGAACTACCTTCCATGCCTATAGCTCCTCAGCCATCTTCTTTGCCCGTGTCCTAACCCGTTCCAAGGTCGTCTCATGAGAGAGGCAATGGTCCATTAGACCCTTCATCATCACCAAACCTTGTAGAAGGATGGAAGGGTTAAAAGGGACATGGAGATATGTTGACAAACACAAAGAAAATTTTTTTTTTACCTACATAGCGCTGAAGAATCCCGTCTCCCCTATCGCCTCCGTCACATTGTTACCTAAATCCTCGTAGTCTCCTCCCTTGATGATGGAAGACAACTACTCAAGGGCATACCAGAAGTCTTGGTAGAGAAGGATAGGTGGCTTTGGGGCATTCGGAACCTGACCCTTCATTAAGCCCTTGCCTTTTCCCGGGCCAAGGAGCATGACCATCTCCTTGGTTTCGATCTTTTTCCTGACGTTTGGCTCCATCATCTTTGGCTTCTTCAGGGGACGGTCCGATTTCCCCGACGACCTCTTCTTGGACAAAGGGGTCTGAGAGACGGGTTTAGGTTGCTGCCCACCCTCCTGCTTTTTCTTGGTTGTAGCCTGCGCCTTAATAAAGGCCCTCCATCTACCGTCTTCCATTTCTACATGGACGGAAAAAAAGAGTTAAGCAAATTTCAATTTAAAAAGTTAAGATTAAGGAAGACGGTCTTACGCTTGTGAGCTTGATCATTGTAGTGACGGGCAACTTCAGTTGGTTTAGGACTGTCACAGTACCAATAGATTGTGTCCAAAGTGACGAGCTTGGCCCAAGTCCTCCTCTTTAACTTAATCACGAAAATTCTTTCCAGAAAACTCCACTACTTCAAGGTCACTGGCGGACAGTCACATGCTGCAAAAAAGCATGGACGGTTAGACAGAGATGGCAAAAAAACAAATGAAATTTAGTGGGGATGGACCCTTACCAAACGGAGGCATTATGCCCTAAGTTTTGTCCACGGGCATAAACTCCTGATCATCGGGGTGACACATCTAGTTGTCGCCCAGCATAAAGAAGTAATGACTCTTCTAATTCCTGTTGGAATCTGGAGTGTCGTATACCAACCTAAGTACAGGCTGTCTTAGTAGGAAGCTGTACAAACCCCTGGACTAGAAAATTTTAGACAGACGATAACAGTGAAAGAATTCCTCCACTGTCAACCTCCACTCCTCGTCACTCAAAACTCTGTAGAGAACTTCAGTGCCTATAAAGACCCTCTAAGGATTTGGGGAAATTTGGGTGACGGCTAGCCCAAGGTACTGGAGAAGGCAACGGTGTAGAGTACTAAGAGGGAACTGGAGTCCGGCCTTAAAAATTTGCTCATATACACCAACATCTCAGACCCCGTCATAGAAACATTTCTCGGGCTTTCGAGGTAGACGGATGGGGATGTTAGCTGGGATATGATACCTATCCCTAAGGGTTTCAAAATGCCTCTCCTTGACGGACGAGTTAAAATCGTTCACCGTCCATAAAGGGAGGATAATGAACTCCCTGAGGCCGTCTGGGCCCATCATAGATTGGACGGGAGGATCAATGTAGATAACATTAGAACTGGTTGAACCTTCACCTGAACCTCCCTTTAAACCGACCACATCTGCATCTTTATCCCCTTCCGTAGGAGAATTGGCAGATAGATCCCTTTCCTCATAAGAAGTGCTAGGGTCGTCATGACTAGAAAGGTACACTTCATCATAGCCCGCTCCATTGCGGACCTATGATTGATCACTCAATGGACTAGACATCAGTCATCTACAAGTAACGGGTAAACCCTAAAACTCCCTACGGGTAAATGAAGACGACGAGCCAACAACATTTAAAATTAAAAAGCAAAAAGTAAAAAATAATAAAAGGCAACAGGTGTTTACCTGTTGAAGATGGAAGAGATAGATGCCGTATAGTCAACGGATAAAGCTGGCAGATGATCTCTAAGCGACGGATGGAGCACAAGCAGACGGTAATGCTCTCACACTCAAAATTTTACAGAAAGTAAAAATGAGGAGGGTAATCCTCAGGTATATATAGAGGGAATGGCACGGAAGACGAAGGGACGCATTGATACAAGCAATTGACCAATAGGAACGTGCCATGTACCTCTACTTCATTAAATGCACCAGCCTAGCCTGTCCAATCAAGACGTGTCCCCCAAAAATCTGTTAGGAACCGTCACTCTAAGGGCCCATCTCCATTGAGGCATAGAGACGGACCCATAGACTAAGAGGGCAGCTAAAGGGGATTAAGACAGACAGTTAGATTTTTCAAAAAGATTTTGGACAATTGCCCCAGGGTGATGGGTGGGAAGATAGACGAACCCTCAGGAGGATGGTGGCTTAAGCCATGTGGCACCCACGTGGCTTGTTTGGTCCCTAAGGAATCTCAAGTAGGAAGTAACTTGTGCCCCACAATTGATCATAAGCGATAGAACCCTTACATAGAAAGGATTGCACAAAGTACGCACATTTATAAAGATCTTCTCTACAAGGAAATATTCCCTTCCTCCAAGGAACCAACGTTGGTTCCCGACTATAAAACGGCCAAACCCTTCAGAAAATAGGTACGCATAATTCATCCCAGCTCTGGCACTTTAGAGTTGTAACAATCTCTCTAACTTGACCTTCGGATGGTATTTGGCTGGTACCACACCGGTACTCTCTTAAGGTCTTTTTCTTTCTTGGTGTTGTGCAAGTGTTGTTGCGAGCACGTGAGAATTGTGCGGCTTACTGACGATTCTCAACATCATCAGCATCATCAGCATCATCATCAACAATGAAATTTGGAATCCAATTGTTTAATATATATTAAAAAAAAGCAAAGGATTGGGTAAGGGGGTAATGCTTGTTTAATATATATACACACACACACATAACTTTATGTAGCTTCATCCAGAATAGGATGTTTAAGCTACATGGAGTTCTAATCTAATTCTACTCTATGCTTAAAATCTCAACCATTCAAGTTCAAACAAATGGTTTTATATTATGCCACGCCCTTTACATTTTAATACATACTAATTAATTTTTACGATAAATGGTTGAAATATTAAGACCTATGTAATTGAGTTACATACAAACTCTAGAGAATCTTTAATCCTCCAATGCCTTACAAATATATTGTTGCAAAATTTTCTTAATGATTGGTTTTTGGAGAGCTTTATAAAAACAAAAAAACAGCTTCAAACTCTTTTATATTCTTGCGTGTGAATGCATTGTTGAGTTTACGCCCATGAATTTATCAAAGAAAGTTACACCCACGATGAAATACAACGTAGGGAGCAAAGTTGAGGTATTGAACAATAGGGTGTTAAGAGCTAGATTAGAGAAGGAAGTAATGGTTGAAATAGAGAGATGGGAAAGAAGAGATCTTGGTCAAATTGTTAAGAGCTAGATTACGGAAGGAAGTATTGGCAGAAATAGAGAGATGGGGAAAAGAGATATTGGTCACTTCGTGGGGACCACCTCCAAACAGAGTAGGAACAAGAAAAGAATAGTAACTGAGTTAATACCAAGCTTATCCTCATTATTCCAAAAGTGGGGCTTATATACAATTACAATCAATTACAATCTCAGTAACTAACAAGTGTAACTATCTCTAACAGTTTCCTAACTAACTCTCACTAACTGATCACTTAATTGCACATGCCTTTGTATAGCACCAGCACACATACCCATCATCACCACAACAGGCACACCTCATCACACTATCAGGCACATCACACACACTACTAAGCTAGCTGTTAGGCACATCACACGCACTACTAAGCTAGCACACCCGGTATCTTAACAACTCCTCTCTCCTTAAAATAGCTTGCCCACAAGATGAGGGAATCGTTGTTGAAGTACAAGCAAATCCTCCCAAGTAGCATCATTTGCAGTTCCCCCTTTCCACTAAATCAAGTGTTGAGTGATAAGTCTATTTCTAAGCTTGTGAGACCTGGTTTGGAGAACAGCAATAAGTTCAGGTGTAAGAATGCCATTAGAGTTCACTGATGGAAGCAAGGCAACAGCCACATGATTATGTCCAAGTTTAGCTTTCAAGCAAGAGACATGAAATACTTGATGTATGGCAGCATTAGTTGGTAAGTCCAACCTATAGGCAACCTCTCCAATTTTCTCCAACACTTGGAAGGGACCAAAGAACCTGGGGGAGAGCTTATGATAAGCTCTATGAGCCACTAACTGCTGCTTGTAAGGTTGTAGCCTTAAGTAGACCCAGTCACCCACATTGAAAGCTCTCTAAGACCTATGAAGGTCACATTGTTGCTTCATACGAGCTTGGGCATCTACTAAATTCTGTCTGAGTAAGGTCAAGATATACTGCCTAGAATGAAGAAGAGAATCCACAGCTGCCACTTAAGTTGTTCTAGGAATGTAATCCAACAAACGAGGAAGGGGAAACCCATACACAGCTTCATGTGGAGTCACTTTGGTAGCTGAATGGTAATTAGTGTTAAACCAATACTCAGCTAAGTAAAGCCAATCAGACCATTTAGTAGATCTATCTTCAGAAAAAGATCTCAAGTATTGCTCTAAGCATTTATTCACCACCTCTGTCTGGCCATCAGTTTGTGGATGATATGCTGAGGACATAGCAAGTTTAACCATTTGTAATTTGAATAGCTCAGCCCAAAAATTAGCAGTGAACACTGGATCCCTGTCAGAAACAATGGAGGTTGGCATACCATGCAATGTGAAGACATTTTGAGCAAACAAGGTAGCCACCTTAGTTGTAGAATAAGGATGAGACAATCCAATGAAGTGGACATATTTAGTAAGCCTATCCACAATCACCATTACCGTGTCCAACCTTTGAGAAAGAGGTAGGCCACTGACAAAATCCATACTAACAGTAGTCCAAGGCTTATGAGGATTGGAAAGGGGCTATAACAACCCAGTTGGCTTGCAAGTTTCATGCTTCATTTTTTGACAAACCTTACATTCTTTGATATGGAGTTTTAAGTCTGATTTCATTCCCACCCAAAAAAAATCTTGTTTTAATCTATGGAAAGATTTGAGAAAGCCAGAATGGCCACCTAAAGGACTGTCACGGACCAAGTGAAGCACCTTGGACTTCAAACTGCTCGGTGGATCCAAATAGCCTTCCCTTTGTACAGAATCAATCCATTATGCAAAGAAAAGAACTTAGGACAGGTTGAACCAGATTGTAGCTGTTGTAGCAGCTATTGCATCACAATGGAGGATTGATAGGTAGCCTTCAATTTCTTCAATCCAAGAAGGACTTGGAAAGGAAATTAAACAAAAACATGGAGAGACCACAGAAGTGTTGGAAACATCAGAATCCTCAAAACCAGAATCTTACCTCCTAGACAAGGCATCAGCTACTTTGTTCTAACATCCTTGTTTATATTCCACCATAAACAAATATCCCAACAATTTAGCCAGCCATTTCTGTTAAGCAGGAGTAGCAATTATCTCCTCTAAAATATATTTCAAGCTTTGTTGGTCATTTTTTATAATGAAGGGCCGGCCTAAGAGATATGGTCTCCATTTATGCACTGCTGTGACCAATACCAATAACTCCTTTTCATTAGTAGACAATTGCAGTGCTTTGCCTTTAAGTACTTGACTATGAAAAGCAATTGGTCTATGATTCTACATCAAAACAGCCCCTAAACCACTACCTGATGCATCACACTCAATAATGAAAGTTTGATTAAAATCAGGCAGTGCTAGGACAGGGGGTTTACTTACAACTGCTTTGAGTTGGTTAAAAGCTGTATCAGCTTCAACAGACCAGGTAAAGGAATTTTTTCTAAGCAAGGCATTCAGGGGGGCAGCAATCTGTCCATAGTTCTTGATGAATTTCCTGTAATATCCAGTCAAGCCCAAAACCCCTTCAAAGCCTTGAAAGAAGTAGGAATTGGCCAAGCCTCCATTGCTGCAATCTTCCTTGGATTTGTGCTTACACCTTGGCCAAAAATGATATGCCCAAGATATTACACTTTTGAGCACCAAAAGGCACATTTACTCTTCTTAGCATACAACTGATGTTGCTGCAACAATTCCAACACTAATCTAAGATGATGAAGGTGAAGCTCCAAGGTAGGACTAAAAACAAGAATGTCATCAAAGAATACCAACACAAACCTTCTCAAATAAGGCCTAAAAACATCATTCATGAGTGACTGGAAGGTAGAGGGAGCATTAGTTAAACCAAATGGCATAACCAAGAACTCATAATGCCCATCATAGGTCCTAAAGGTAGTCTTAGAGATATCCTCCTCCTTCATACGGATTTGATGGTACCCAATCTCAAATCCAACTTGGAGAAGATGGTAGCACCAACAAGCTCATCCAATAACTCATCAATTACAACTATGGGAAACTTATTCTTGATGGTAGCTTGATTCAGAGCCTTGTAGTCAATGCACATCCTCTAAGAGCCATCTGCCTTCCTTACCAACAAAACTAGAGAAGAGAATGGACTTTGGCTAGGCCTAATAGAACCAGCTTCCAACAAGTCAGCAATGAGGCCATTGACAGATTGGGGCGGTACCATCCTTTAAAAGAATTTTGTGTTCATGCCCTCTAGAAGGAGGCAATCCAGTAGGTGTATCAAAAACTGATGCAAACTTTAGCAACAACTTCTCAATCAAAGGATCACAATTTGGCTAAGATGGGGAAGCTCCTACACCCAAAGAGACTATCTGTAGAAAAATTCCCTTCCTGGCAAGCTTCCTAAAGAAGTGATCACCTTCTTAGAGAGTGGAATTAGTAGGGTGCAATAGAAACAATGTAACAGGTCTGCCAAGATGCATGAATTGCGTTGACAATGCCAAAAAAATCCCACTGTATCAGACCCAAAGATCTGAGCCATTGAGTTCCTAAGACCAACTCACAGTCCCCTAAGGGTAAGACATTCAAGTCCACAGAAAAGACATGACCTTGCATAGCCATTTTAACATCTAAACAAACACCCTTAGTCTTAATTGTTTTCCCATATGCTACCTTAACCTTAAATGAAACAGTTGGGTCCAAATGTAGTTGTAACTTGGAAAGAATGGTAGCATCAAGAAAGTCATGAGTGCTGCCAGTGTCAATCAAAATGATAACCCAATTACCATTAATTGTGCCCTTAATTCTCATGGTACCAGGTGAGGGGCTACCTAAAAGGGCATATAGTGTAATCTCTGGTTCAAGCACATTATGTTCAGGCTCAACAGATGCAAGATGAGGTACATCAGAATTATAAGCCAATGCACAATCACCCTCATTAAGCTCTACCAACTGTACACTAGAGCTAGGCCCTTGAAAGGGGAAAAGACCTTCCAGCAAAAAGAGTTCAGCAGATTTACAATGGTGGCTAGGTTGAAATTTCTCATCAAAATTAAAGCAGAGTCCTTTCTTCCCTCTCTCTTCCATCTGTGCTGGTGACAACTTCTGCAGGGGCAACTTGAACTTGGAATCCAATCTGGTATCAGGTCTTGGTCCAAGAATTGAAGGTTTAGTCACTTCCAGTGAAAATGATTTTAGAAATTTCTTACTACTCATCACATATTCTTCTTGAATTTTAGCTAAACCAAAAGCCTCATTGAGAGTTTTTGGATTAAGCATTTTTACAGGCAATCTAATTTCACCTCTAAGGCCACTGAGGAAATAGCTCAATTTGTGATTTTCTGACAAATCCGTAATTCTGTTAGAGAGAGCTTCAAATTGGCCTTTGTGACTAATCACATTACTGATTTGTCTCAACCTTGTCAAAGCCTCCATAGGATCTTCATAGGCAAACGAACCAAACCTTATTAACAAAGCCTCCACAAAACTCTCCCAAGCCACAAATACCCCAGATGCTTCACAATCTTGGAACCATACTAGAGCCTCACCATACATATGAAAAGAAGCCATCAAAAGCCTCTCACTCAGTGGGGTGTGATAGAAATTGAAATACTGGTTAGCCTTGTATACCCAAGTTGCTGGATCATCTCCTCTGAATCTTGGAAATTCAAGTCTCACACTTTTAGCCAAACTCTGTAATGGCAAGGATACAACTTGGGACGATGGTGTTTTAGGAGATGATGGTTGTTGTCTCTTCTCTTCAGCATCCTTTAACTTCTGTAATGCCACGCTAATGGCATTCAATTGCTTCATGATTTCTTGAAGAGAGTGGGCATGGTGGTCTGTGGTAGTACATAGGGATGCAATGGATCCATTGATGTAGGCTATAGAAAAGGTTTCAGTCATGGTTGCAGGAAAGAGGGCTTTGATACCAATTGTTAAGAGCTAGATTAGAGAAGGAAGTAATGACTGAAATAGAGAGATAGGAAAGAAGAGATCTTGGTCAAATTGATAAGAGCTAGATTACGGAAGGAAGTAATGGCAGAAGAAAGTAGGAACAAGAAAAAAATAGTAACTAAGTTAATTCCAAGCTTATCCTCATTATTCCAAAACTGGGGCTTATATACAATTACAATCAATTACAATCTCAGTAACTAACAAGTGTAACTATCTCTAACAGTTTCCTAACTAACTCTCACTAACTGATCACTTAACTACACATGCCTCTGTATAGCACCAGTACACGCACCCATCATCACCACAACAGGCACACCTCATCACACTGTCAGGCACATCACACACACTACTAAGCCAGCTGTTAGGCACATCACACACACTACTAAACTAGCACACCCAGTATCAGAACATATGGTGGCTAAGCCACTTTGTGCATGGTGTCATGCTGAAATAACAAAGGTAGAAGATGAAAAAGGGCATCGGTTTACTGTCAAATACAGTAGTGGAAAGATGGAGAGCCACATCATTATAATTTTATAATTTTTTTTAGTCTTATCTTCTTCTCCTATAAACTCAAATGATATAATCCATACAGGCTAAGATCAATAAAATCTACACACCCAAATTCTGCCATCCATTCTAGCATTACTCAATGTGTAGGCCAATGTTTTTCTGTCTTTTTTTGCCAACCATATATACTCTTTTTTTTTTTTAATAATATTTTGCCAACCATTCACATTTTACACTTAAAACTCAAACGATATTTTCTTATGTAAAGAATTATTGTAGTTCTTAGCCTGTATGGATCATATCGTTTGAGTTTTGTGTTTGCCTTTGATAGGCCAAAAATGTATTGGCCCTTTTGGTAACTTAATCAATTAATTTAGACAAGTGAAATTAATTATATTCAATTACATGCAATAAGTGTGATAGCACAAAAAAATCACCAAATAACTAAATTCAACGGAAATTAAATTTGACACGAGTGATTTGTTTACGAATAGGGAAAACCACCAAGGCAAAACCCCACCAGGTGAATTTAAAGTCACCACTCCTGAGAATCCAGTATTATCAAAACAAGCGGTTACAAGTAAAAGGAATCCCAGTACCTAATATCAACCAACAGTTGAACTCTTACTCCAATAACCAACTGGACTTGTGATGTAGTGACAATCTCTCCTTTCAATGCATGGCTTCCAGTACGTGATTAACCAATCGATGCACAGATCCAAGCACGTGACTAACATACCAACTTGAGGAAGATGTTGGTTGCAAAGTTCTTAAGTTCATCCAAACGATAAAGATCAAGAAGCTCCTTGGTTACAAAACCCTTGGAGCAAAGACACAACAGCTTCTACAAAGAATATGATGAACTAGGGTAAATTCTGTCTCCAGTCACAATTTTCATGCACAATCAATTTGCATTGAGTTGCATTACTTTGCATCACCTTTTAAGGCCCTTAAAATAGTCCTTATATATGTCTAGAGTGTAAGAAAAGAAACCCTACACAAATACACTTGGATATGCATGAAAACAGATCTAGAAATCTGAATTTCGTAATTCTCGACAGATACAACTTCAGTTGAGTAGCTGTTGAGCATCAGTTATTAAACCTTGATAGATATGAATCTGTCGAGCTTTAATGAACATCACTTCTTCACTTGTTTCTTGAATGGATTTGCATGGCTTCAATACTAGTCTTGAACTCTTGTTCCTTAAAGTACTAAACTCATCCTAGATCTACCCAATTACAAATAAAGTGCATTTTCTCAAAGGATTAGCCAATTTTTAATTTTGTACACTTGCATGCAATGAATATATGAACAAGTTGGCTTCAATTAGTTTGCCAAACAATGTCTTTAAACTCTTTTTCACATTGCTTCATTGAATTAACATCTCTTGCTAGATGGTGTATGATAATTTGCAATGCTATAAGATGTTGAAATATAAGAAATTCTAGGATCTTTTGCTTTTGGTTTTGCATAGTAAGAGCATGCAACTACAAAAGGCAGAACCCATACACACTCCAAAAGTACTACCTTAAATCAGATGTAGGGTGAGTTAGGTCGCTAAGATTTTTCTTCTCCAAAAAGGAAAAAGGGTGCTGAGGTTTTGGGATAATGTGATTTTTATTTACTCAAAATCATTAGCAGAAACTTTTTCACTTAAAAATGTTCATATGCAAGTTTAAAGAAAAGAGATGAGACTATAGGAGGATGCTTGGGTGAAGATATATTGAATATATTCATGCAATGAGGTTAATTAATATGTAATAATTTATAATAGAGAAATGCAGTTAAGTTATATGTAATATGAAGTTGTATAGATTTGTTGATGCAAAAATGAATGTAGATTTTGCATAATGTTGTCCCATTGTCTTGAATTGTCTTTTAAAAATAATTACCATCTTTATTTTTATATTCTACTCTCTTTTTTCTTTTAGTTTATTCTTGCTAGGCTAATAAGGCTAGTATTGAAATTTGATTTCCTTTAAGCTCAGGTTCTATGTTAACTAGTTGCTAACCTGTGCTATGCAAGAGAACTTACCTATTTGTGAGGTAAATTAAAATAATTTTATAAAATCTTAAATTGATTAAGAAACTACACCATTGCTTGATTTGCTCTTGTATAATTTCAATTTATGTTACAAATTGATGAAGAAGCCATTGCTTGAACATGCAATGGCTTACAAAAAAATTGTCAGGCAATTTCAAATACTGCAAAAAAATAACTCAAAAATTCAGATATTAAAACTTCTGAAAGACCAAAAAATATTAAAGAAAAATTATCAACGTTTGAGTTTGAGTTTAAGTTGGACTTGTTAGAGAGATAAAGTTTCACTTCTTGTTAAGTTTGGATTAAACAAAAATAATTTTGTTTAAAACAAATGATTAGTTTGAGTTTAAGTTGGACTTTTAAGATAGAGTTTCACTCCTTGTTAAGTTTGAACTAAACAAAAATAATTTTGTTTAAAAAAATAATGAGTTTGAGTTTAAGTTGGACTTGTTAGAGAGATAGAGTTTCACCCCTTGTTAAGTTTGGATTAAACAAAAATAATTTTATTTAAATAAAATGATAATTTTATTTAAATATTGTGCTAACATGGAAAATTGTGAAGGCTTCAGAGACTTTGATTTAGAGAGATGGAGTTTCACTCCTCATTAATTTTGGATTAAACAAAAATAATTTTGTTTTAAAAAAATGACGAGCTTGAGTTTAAGTTGGACTTGTCGGAGAGATAGAATTTTACTCATTGTTAAGTTTGGACTAACCAAAAATAATTTTGTTTAAAAAATATGATGAGTTTGAGTTTACGTTGGACTTGTTAGATAAATAGAGTTTCCACTCCTTTTTAAGTTTGGACTAAACAAAAATAATTTTATTTAAATAAAATGACAATTTTATTTAAATATGGTACAAGCGTGGAAAATTGTGGGAGCTTCAGAGGCTTTGGTTATATATATATATATATATAGACTATCATATTTTCTAGAATAAGAGTCGCAATATCTATGTGTTTTATTATTGAATTTTAATTGTTTAGTACTTGATAATTGATATCCAAACCTCAAGAATAAATAACAAAGAAGCAATTGAAAAATACAAATTTGTGAATCCATCCAAATCAAAAAAACAAAAGATATATAAATCAAATTACCATATACATAATAATTGATGACTTGCCATCACATACTCAATCTCTTCTCAAATTTTCTCTTCTATTTTCTACTTCAGATGACGCTTTTTTATCTGAAGCATTGATGCAACATATTTATAGGTTTGAATTTAGATGCAATATAGACTATAGAGTTTTATTTGATCCAAACCTCTCTAATCAGTGTGTAGCATTTGTTTTGAGTCAAACTTCTCTAACCAAGAAAACAAACCAAATGGTATTTTATCAAGAACTTTAAATGTGCTTATCTCTTTTTTTCTTTTTCAAGATAGAAAACATGCTTATCCTTTATATCGTGCAGCAAAACAATAGAGTTTGAGTGAAGAGGAAAGGATGTGTGTTTAAAATAAATGATAATGATGAGTTTGAGTTTAAGTTATACTTGTTAGAGAGATAGAATTTCATTCATTGTTAAGTTTGAGCTAAACAAAAATAATTTTATTTAAAAAAATGATAATGATTTATTTTTCATTTTTTAAATATTATGCTGATGTGGAAAACTGTAAGTGTTTCAGAGGTTTTAGTTCTTTGTATATATATATATATATATATATATATAGATTAGAATTTAGAGGTGCATGTTTAAAAAGTAGCCACACATTTGTTTTATTTATGTTACTATAAATACATGTGATTTTAAATTTAACTATCCGTGCACCGCACTGGTTAGCAACTAGTGGTCTATTATTGTGGAGTCCCAAGTCAAAATTAACACCAAATTGTTGTAACAGCTGTTAAGGCTGTTGACGCACAACTACTGTTGCTCAGGTAGCGTTTGTTTAGGAGGAACAGGGGCAGGATGTAAGAGTTTAGCATTTGCTAGCCAGCCAACAAGGAAGACTCAGACTTTATTAGCTTGTCTATTTTCCATGGATGATTTCTCATTGGTCTGCACATTACACAAAAAGTCTCACTGTGGGTTCACAACAACAGAAGAACAATGGCATTCAGGCTTTGCAGCTTCCCAAAATGTTAAAGCAACGCATTTGCACTAGAAGTTCAATATGGTTCTAAAAATTCTTCGATTTGTTTCAGTTTATATTCTCATTCCCTCAGCAAATAGATGAAACAAGGATCAATCGCAGACTGATCAGCATTAGCATGGTTTCATACTGAAGCATCATATAGGGAAACACTATTCTGTGACTGAATGGCATAGAGAGCTAGAAAAATAACTAGTTCCTTTGCAAGAACAAGAACAATCAATACCCAGAAACACTGAAATTTCAGCAAAAATATACATTTGGTTCTTAAAATTTGGGTCAATTTTTATTTATCCCTGAAAATTATAAAATTGATTTTAGTCCTCAGAAAAGTTAAAACAAACCAAATTAGTCCTCCTGTTCATTCCCTGTTATAATTCTTGCTTAGGTCGCTAACATAGCGTTGAGTGGCATTTGACAAAAGCAAGGCAAACAATGTGGCTTGCCGAGTGTTTTCCTCCAATTTATCGAGAGAAAAAAAAAAAGGTCTCCATTCCTGCCCTCAAAAAGTATTTTGTATTAAATGATACCATGTCATCTATATTAAAACCCAATAAATGAGAACATGTGTATAAAAATAACTACCCACTAACATATGTCTTTCATTTGTTAGTGGGGTAATTGTTATTTTTTACTAACATGTTTCACACTTTTTAAATTTTGATATCGTTAACATGGTATCATTTTAAATCCGCTAACATGGTCTTAATCAAAAGAAATCCGCTAATCATATATAGTTGATTCCAAAAATTTATGAATAAACAAATAAATCAATGCGAGGAAGAACATTTTTGAAGAATTGGTGGGGCTTACAATGATGTCAATGAGAAGATCACTGGGGTCTGGTGCCTTCGACCAAAGGGCAGCGGAATGGGTTTGGTGGCTTCAGTCAAGGGGCAATGGGGATGACAAGTTGTGGGTCTAGTTTGGCTGGGCCAGTGCCCAGTGGTAGAGCGAGGAATTTAGCTCAAGAGGGAGAAGACCAAAATCAAAGGTTTTAAACAAAATTCATCCCAAAAGTGTTAGCCAATATAAATAATAATAAAAAATCAATTAAAGAAAAAAAAATTGACTCATACAAAATATACTATAATCTAACGTATTCATTATTATGCTTACGTTTCTCAACAAGCATAGGTTACCACAAATATATATTTCATACAAGTAAAATATATAAATAAAAAACCATAACTATCTAGTTACGATTCATGAATAGATGAACTTGAAAGATTAATCTTAATATAAGAAATTCAAATAGGTGATTTGAATATTTCAGAGTATAATTAACTTGAAAGTATGACAATATACTACAAAAATTTTAAAAATATTTATATATGTCTTGATTTTGCTTTTAGGAAATCGTATCACATTTAATCAAGAGCCATATAAGTTAGGACATAGTCTATTCAAAGGTGGGTTTATTGTAATAATATTTTTATAAAAATAAAAAACGAAAACCTTAAAAAGGATATTATTGCATTTTGGGTTTTGAAGTTTGCCATTATATATAAGAAGAATCTTTAAAAAAAAACAAAAATCTTGACTACAAGAACATTTTAATAGGTTGTGTAAGATTACAATTTACACCTAAGCCTAATAGTAGAAAGGGTACAGGTTAGGCCCAAAGAGCCCAATACAATAAATTTGTAGAACAATATTGTTCTACAATGGTAATAACTCAAGATCTCAAAACAATATTGATGGACAAGTTTATATGATGAAAATCTATCCTCGGATTCAAGCCGATGAGCTAGTTCTAATACTTCTTTCTTCTTAAAGAAAAATTACAAAAATATTCAGTCTACAGTGTTTTCTTTCTTTCTCTCCGATCCCCTTTCCTGAATGTCTCCTCCTCTTTTTATATCATCTTTCTTCCTCCCTACATCCTCCACCTATGGATCAAATTACTGGTTTGGATACTTGTCCCATTGGCCTCTTCTTGAAATCTTTGGAGGTAGTTGTAAGGCTGAACCCTGATGCTCAGGCATCACCTCCTCATTAATGCGGCCAGAGAGTTAGCTGCAAAGCATTCAATGTGGTGACATCATCTTTTTCCTTAGATATTTCACAGCCCATCCTTGTCCTATACTCTTATCATGTACATCCTTATCTACAGGACCTCATAGAAGGTTGCTTCTAGTAGACAGGCCATCCCTCTCAACCTCGGCTTTACTCTGCCGAGGAAATATTCCACCTCAAATGGCCTTCTTGGACGACCTTAGTCAGACTTTATCCTTTTACTTTCCAACCCGGACCCTTAAGAGTATATTTTCCCGTTTTCGGACTTCCTAATGTCTTCGGATTGGGCTATTAGCCCAATACATACATAGACATATACTCTGGGGCCCATTGACCCTACAGGTTGGATTATTGGATGAGAGAGGGAGTGGGAGAAAGTTTCGGTTTCTTGTTTTGTTTTTTTATGGATAGTTTACAAAGGGTTGGCTTTTTGGTGTGGTAATTAAGTGAGCAATTGCCTTCCTCGACCCCTTGGCTCCGGCTTTGGTTTTTCCTGTGATTTGAGCAATTTTGGTGTTCTTGCTACATAACAACACGAGAAAGAATTATAAATAGAGAAAGAAGGGATAATTAACTTGGTCTATTTAAAGTTATCAATAAAACTATAATTTATATTTTAATCTTCAAAAATTTCTAAAATAAGCTAAAATTTTCAAATTATCTAAAACTATGAATTTCAAATTTCGATGCATAGTCATATACTAAAACTATCACTGGACCCAACAAGAAATGGAAATTATTATACAGGGTAGGCAAAACTATCATTGCATAGTTTATACTCAAGTTAAGGTTGAATTAGCCAAAATTACCAAATTCAAAACTTTTTCTCTCTTTGTCAATTTTTTTGGCAACCAAATATCAAGCTACGATAAAAGATTGTAGGAGTATCTCAATCTATTTTGAACCATCTAACATTCTAAAAATTGATTGGTTGCTCATAAAATGCAGGAACAAAAAATAGCATAGAAATATCAAATTTTAGACTCAAAAGCATCGTGAACTATAAAATTGAAAAGTTTTTGTTTTCTTTTTTCTATTTTCCCGCCCTTTCTCTGCAACCAGACAGAGAGGGAAAGAATGAAATTTAGGGTTGCTAGGGTTCGAAGATCGTAGATGAGAGGTTACCGTTAGTAAATTGGGGGTCACTATGAGGCTACAAAATGTTGTCGTCGAATCTAACCCATTGGTCCTATTCTTTGTTCAAATTCTCAAAATATATATTTTTTCTTTAAAAAAAACATGTAGTTCTCTTAATAATATAAGTATATTACTATAAATAAAATAACATAAGTATATATTTTATAAATTTTGAATCACATTAATAGCAATCAGATTAGATGGTGCAAAAAAAAATTATTTTTTTTAATATAAGAACCTATTCCTTTCTATTTTACATAATCACTTTTCAAAAATATCCACACTAGATGATCTATTATATACACTATTTCATTAAAATATCAATGTTGGGAAATTTAGACCCCGGTTGATAGAATTAACAAGTTTTAAACCCAAGTTGTTAATTCGATTTATTATGACTAAAACTTGTTAAAATAAACAAACATCAATATCATGTCAAAATCATATGCAGTGAAAAAGTAAATAAGACAAGATATGATGACTCAGGAAAACCAATGAAACCAACCAGTTTCACAGTAAAAAACCTGGGTAGAAACCTTCCCGAAAAGCAATTCACTATAGTAAAGAGAAGTTTCAGATCTAGTACAAAACATTTGTCCCTAGACTCTACCATCCCCGTAGATGAACTCACAGCAAAAACCTTCTACCGCTTCAGAACCTCTGAACTCTTCAATATATGAACACCACCCTTTTGATGCACGAATCTCAGTACGTGACTAACCAATTGTGCGGATCCTAGTACGTGACTTACTCACCAACTTGAGAAGAAGATGTTGGCTGCAAAGTTCTTCACTTCATCAACAATGAAGATCAAGAAGCACTTGGTTACAAAACTCGAAGGCACAAAAACGCAGTAGCTTCTTTTTTAGAGAATAAGGTTTTAGTCACATTTTTCATATGTTCTCCTTATATTCTCTTATGTGACGGCCTCTAAAATAAGCCTTATATATGCCTAGGGTTGTGAAAAAAGAAACCCTACACAAATATATAAACATGGGTCGAAAATCAGATCTAGAAATCTGAATTCCCGTAACCTCGATAGATACCTCAATCGATCAAGAAGCTGTCAAGCTTCATTAAACCTCAATAGATAGAGGTGTCAAACAGCTGTCGAGCAGCTGTCCGCATGTGTCCAGCTACCTGTCTGCAGGTGTCCAGCTATTTGTCCAGCTTTAGTGACACTTTTTCTTCACTTGTTTCTTGGTCCAATCTTCATGGCTTTAATACTAGACTTGAACAACATGTTTTTTGAAGTATTAAGCACATCCTAGATCTACCCAAATACAAGTAAAGTGCGTTTTGTCAAAGGATTAGCCAACTACATAAAATATGTCCTTAACAATAAATTTTCTTTTCTTTTTGTCACACACAACAACCATCATCCACTCTCTTCCTTCGTCCCCAAGATACGTTAATACATAATAAAAAAACTAAGCAAAATAAATATTGTCAATGTAAGTTTATATGATTCTGTAACTATTGATGGATTTTAATATTTTACACATTTATACATAGACTAATGTAGAAGGTTTTGGCGGTTAATTGGGAAAATGTGGAGTTTTTTTTATTTAACAAAAACTTATATAAATTCTCTTCAAAAGGTAGATTTATAAACACAAGACGAATGTAATATATTTTGTAGGTTTTGAAACATGATATTTTACATTCTCACTTTAAAGGGAGGGGGGGGGGGGGGGGACATTCTTACCTTTCTGGGTTGTGTGCACAGTACCTAACTCTATTTATAAAGTTGACTATAAAAATCAATTCTATTTTTCAATGAATTATTTTACAAGTCATTTTTTTTCAAATTATTTATTATGTTTTGTGATTTAATACACTTTTTTATTTATTAAATTATTTATTTAACTAGAGGTCTTCACTTCCATGACCAATATGACACGTTATAGTCTTGACAAATAAAAACCCAAATTTTTTCACTGAATTTCAACAAAAGTTTTGAGTTTACAAAGAACTTACGATTTAGATCTTAATTTCGCATGCAAATCTTATTCTCGTGTCTAAATCACATACAACACATCTTATTGACTATAATTCTATAAAATAATGTTCAAATATTCATTATATTATAGAAAGATAATGCCATACAATAGAAAGATAGCATTTACATCCATGTCTAAGCATGGAATTATGGTTAGATGCCATTGTATGCCTGATTCAAATTGAGTACACAGAGAGGCTTTGCATTTTAACCATTCCTACAACGCTCTTCTTTTTCGCAACCTCTACCATAGGGGTTAGCAGGTTGGGTTTCTTTACAATTGTTTAGACTGGCATTACTCCTTTTGCTGCAGAGAATAGGGTCCCCATTTCCAATAGCTCCATAACCAATTGCTCTAGCATCTGTATAGCTAGTGAGAAGCCCAACAAACATAAACATGCAAAGGCAAAGAATCACTCCTTTGGATATAGCCATTGTGGTAGGGGGAAGTGATTGTCTCAAAATGCCTATTGTTTGTTTTAATTGATAGCGTGGGGCCCTGGAGTTTTTCAAAATCGAAACGTTGAATTTTATAAGGAAACTTTTCCTAAATTAGGCTTGCATTACTGAACCATTCTTGTCTGAGAGAACCTAAAATTAATTAGTGTCTAGATTGTCATATTGACATTTGACCCTTTCAATTTTGTGGTGTTTAATGTTAACAGAAAATGTGTGAATAAATAAGGAGATTTATTTTTTTTTATTCTTTTTAGGGAATTTTAATCTATGATGCCTACTCTTGATATTTGCTCTTAATTATCAGATCAAGACACTTAATTGGTTTTTGGGATAAATTAAGAGATTTAAGAAGGGAATTGTTTTACACTTTGTGATGTTTTCTTTTCACTGATTAAGGCTTGAATAAAGTGTTCATTTCTTATATATATATATATATATATATAATATTATAACAGAATTCCCCTCTTCGGGTTTAATCATTTTGAATATCAAAATATCCTGATACAAATTCTAAAATTAGATACCTTTTAGCTTAATTTTATTTCCAACAAAAGACAGAAAATGTTAAAACTGTCATTTAGCTTTCTTCAAATTGACCGAAATTTTTGCTGTCAATAACAAAAGCCACTACTCACATACGTTTCATTTTATTTGAAAACAAATACTTCAATAGACCACTTTTTTTAATAAGAAAAAAAATCTATTTTTTTTATCTATATATTAAAAGGATTAAAAAAGTTAGTTACATGCTAGTTATCTCTATATATTAGAAGGATTCAAAAAGTTAGTTACCTGTTAGTTATTTGATGTCTAAATTTTCTAAATAACCCCTAATATTTACAAAACACTACTTTAGACAAATAAATAACTTAGGGTATATAAGTATATTAAATTTAATAATTCAATGATATAATTTTTTTTAATTGCTCCCTCCCTGCTCACATTCGGCTCCTTGCCCTTCAAAATAGGCCACAACTATCTGTAATGCCAAAAGATCCAATTTTTAAATCCATTTAAAATCCATAACACAGTACTAGCCTCATTACATGCGTTTCGCGTGTGCGATGGGGCTTTTTTCTTAAGGTGATATGAGTATTCTTTTTTCTTTTCTTTTTTTGTTAGGATGTTTTTTTTGTTTTTGTGTTTTTGATATAACGTGGGAATGGGTAGTTTTTGTTTTTTGATAGAAACGGTGGATAGTTTTTATTTTTATTTTTAAGTTGTAAGAACGTGGGTAGTGGAAGTAGGAAGAAACTTTTTAATAGGACTTTATATATATATATCTATATATATATATAGGAGTCAGGGATGTGGGGTAGTTTTTCTTTTATAGGAATAGTTTTAACTTTTTGTCGATTTACTATTTTAATCCCATGGAATAATGATAAGTTACTTAAATTAGGAGTATTTTTTACAGTGAAAAATACAATAACTAACATTCTAAATCCTCTAAATATATAGAGATTATCTCTACTGGTGGAAAGAAAAAAAAAAACACCAAATATGCTCCAATTTATCTCCCAACCCACACATTCCTTTTATTCTTTAAAAAAAATCTCACTTAAAATTCAAAACATTGCCGAAAAGTAATAAAACAGTCAATTTACCGGCCAACCAACGTTTGATATTTTAATTATTTAAAAAAATAAAAAATGAAAACAACTGCACACACATGTTTGATAAGTCTCCTACCGCAAAACAAAAATTTCCCACTAACATAACCAAGAACTACATGTGGATAACCTCCTACTTCTAGCCAAATATAATAACTATTAACCTAGTCACACATGCTTCGCGCATGCAATAAGCTCTTTTTTTTTTTCTTTTTCTTTTTTTTGGGGAGCAATTAGAGAAATCTATATATATATAATAATAGGTTAAGTTGAGAGAAACTCAAATTAGAATTCCAAATTAAAGTTTCAATTTTGCGTCATGTGTTCTAAATTATTTATTCTTAAAAACTTTTATTTATTAATTTTAGAATCAAATGTGGGACCACATCATAAATATTCATCCAAATGAGTTATTAGGTACTATAGGGTCACGATTTAGTACCTAGGCCCAATAGAAGGAAGGGAAATAGGCCTAAAAAGCCCAATATAATAAATTTATAGAGAGTGGGTTAGAATGGAGTAGTTTGTATAGTGAAAATTGATCACAATATGATTTAAGCTCTCACACTCAACCCTTACATTAAATCCCACAAACATACAAGGAAAAGATTGAACAAATACAATCAAATTTGATATAGAATTAAAGCAAAAAAAAACATAGTTATAAATCACAACTTTACATAAACTAATGTAGAATGTTTTGGCAGCTAGTTGGGAAAATGTAGATTTTTTTCTATTTTACAAAAACTAATGTAAATGCTCTTCAAAAGTTAGATTTATAAATGTTAGGGTCATATTTTATTTTAATTAGCTAATCCTTTGACAAAATACACTTTACTTATAATTGGATAAATCTAAGATGGGTTTAGTACTTCAAGAAACATGTTGTTCAAGTCAAGTATTAGAGACATGAAGATTGGTCTAAGAAACAAGTGGAGAAAAGCAGTTCATTAAGTCTCGACAGATGCCTACTATTGAGACTTAATGTGAAGTTTGATAGATAACTCAAAAGCAGCTTGATCTATCGAGAATTACGATTTCATAATTTCCAAATCTGAAATTCGGTCCAAAATTTTGTATCTGTGTATGGTTTCTTTTCTCACAACCCTATACATATGTAAGGCTTATTTTAAGAGCCGTCATACACAGATACAGAAACTAAGAGGCTTATTTTCTATGTGTAAAACTACTATGTTTGTACACCATAGGGTTTTGTAACTAAGTGTTTCCTGATCGTCATTGTTGACGAAGTGAAGAATTTTGTAGCCAACAACATCTATTCAAGAGTTAGTCACGTACTGGGATCCGTATCAAGGGTTAGTCACAAATTAGAGGTTTGTGCATCAAAGGAAAGAAGGCTACTACAAGATAAAGTCCAATTGAGTATTGGACCAAACGTTCAACTGTAGGTTGGTATTTCGGTATAGGCCAGGATAGTTGGTAAGATTCCTTATACTTGTAACCGTTTGATTGTTGCTTAGTGGATTTTTGGGAGTGGTGACCTTAAAATCATCCGATAGGGTTTTTGCCTTGTAAGGCTTTTCCCATTTGTCATCAAATCACCGCGTCTAATTTATTTTCCGCTGCACTTAGAATTTTTGGTGATTTGTTGGTGCCTTCACATTTTGCATGCAATTAATCTTAATTAATCAATTTTGGTAATTGAATAATTAACTGAGGCCAGGCTATCTTAACCCAACAATAAACACGGGACGAATGTAATATATTTTGTAGGTTTTGAAACATGATATTTTACATTCTCACTTTAGAGGCAAAAAAACATTCTTACCTTTGGGTTGTGTGCGTAGTACGTTAACTTTATTTATAAAGTGAGTGAAAAAATCCATTCTATTTTTTCAATGAATTATTTAACAAGTCATGTTTTTTATTCAAATTATTTATAAGTTCGGCGATTTAATACACTTTTTTTTTATATATGAAATTATTTATTCAACTAGAAGTCTTTACTTCCATGACCAATATAAATCATCTTAGTTAATGTGTTATAGTCATTACAAATGAAAATCCCAATTTTATCAATTACTTTCAACAAGGGTTTTGATTTTCCAAAGAACTTGTGATTTAAATCTTAATTTCATATGCAAATCTTATTCTTGTGTCTAAATCACATACAATACATCTTATATTGACTACAAAACTATAAAATAATGTTCAAATATTCATTCTACAATAATTTCTAAAAATAAAAAATAAAAACTTTTATTATATTATACAAAGATAATGACATACAACTGGATTGTAGGCATTATCTTTGATGAAGATAGATAATGCTTACGATTTGGTGGGGAAAGAGAAAAGGTAGTATTTTACACCCTTGTCTATGCATGGAATTATGGTTAGATTCCATTGAATGCCTAACACAAACTGAGCTCAAAGAGAGGCTTTGCATGTTAACCATGCCTATATTGCTTTCCTGGTTCGCAACCTCAACCGTAGGGGTTAGAAGGTTGGGTTGATTGACAATTTGATTGACAGGTTGCGTCCCCATTTCCAATAGCTCCATAACCAATTTCTTCGGCATCTGTATAGCTAGTGAGAAGCCCAGAAAGCATAAGCATGCAAAGGTAGAGAATTATTGCTTTGGACGCCAGGGGCAGAGGCAAGGGGGGGGGGGTGGCGAGAGGGGGCAAGTGCCCCTTTTAACCTCCTAAAACAAATCTTGAGTAGCAACCTAAATATTACATTCCACGCCTAGAGACTAGAGAAGAAAGCAATATTAGGTGCAAATCTTCATAACATTATTTTGTCTTTTTCCAAACAAAACACCCACACTTTTTTTCCTTGCCACATGTTCTCAAGCACTGGAAATATTTTTTTCCTGGAGTGCTTTTCTTAGGGCAATTTGTTCTTCGAATAAGGTATTCCCACATAATCATAATAAAAATATATATATTTAGGTCCTTGTATATCAAACTAAAACCTTAGCGTTCCCTAATCTTTTTCTCTTCTACTATAACTTTTTTCATAATTTCAATTTTGAAACACTTTATTTTTACTATAGAACCAATTTTAACTACTTACTACTTAAAGAATAGAGTAAAAAATACAGAATTTTGCATAAATGAAAATACACTTTATAATTCTTTTATATTGATTATTTTCTCAATTTATGTTAAGGAATCAAATTACATGTTTAAATTCTATATATTTAGAATAATCTCTTAATTTGATTGTTATTAACTATGATTTTTATTTATCTATTTTAATAATATGAAATATATACTTATAATCAATTGAGATTATGGAGAAGCCAAATTATAATAATGATTTAGATTCAAATTCTAAACAAACTCATATCGAGAGGCATTTTACTAATCTTCCAATTGAACAAATTAAATTATGTATAAAAAGATAAAATTAGAGCTTATATTATATTAGATTTTGTACGACAATTGCATTAATAGTTTATAATTCTATATCTATTTTGTTATTAACATCGATTAATGATATTTAGATTAATTTTACTTTTAATCTTGTCTTTTAGTTTTGCCCCTCCTAAACTGAAATCCTGGCTCCATCACTGGTAGCCATTGTGGGAGAAGGAAGTGATCGTCTCGAAATGGCTATAGTTTGCTTGAATTGATGCCCCAGGACTTGGAGTTTTTCCAAATTGGGAAGTTGAACTATATAAGGAAAGTTTTCCTAAATTAGGCTTGTTCGAGGCAACCTAAAATTAGTGTCTAGATTGTCTTATTGACATTTGACCCTTTAAATTTTAATTTATGGTATTGAATGTTAATAGAAAATGTGTGAATAAATACAAAGATTTACATTTTATTTATTATTTTAGGGAATTTCAACCAATGACGTCCGCTTCCAATATTTGCTCTTAATTATCAGACCATGACACTTAATTGGTTTTTGGAATAAATAAAGAGATTTATAAAAGGGGATTGTATTACACTTTGTGAATATTTTCTTTTCATTGATTAAGGCTTGAATAACGTGTTCATTTCTTTTATATATATATATATAAACATAATCTATACAATTAATGACAGAATTCCCCTATTTGGGTTTAATCATTTTACATACTAAAATATCCTTACACAAATTCTAAAATTAGCTACCCTTTAGCTTAATTTTATTTCTTACAAAAGACAAAAATGGTTAGAAAAGTCTTTTAGCTTTCTTCAAACTTACAGAAAATTTTGCAACCAATAACAAAAGCCACTACCCACATACCTTTCATTCTATTTGAATTCAAATACTTCAGCACTCCACTTCTTAAAAAAAATATTTTTTTTTTTATCTATATGTTAGGAGGATTCAAAAGTTATTACATGTTAATTATCTCTATAAATTAGAAGGTTTCAAAAAGTTAGTAACCTGTTAGTTATCTAATGTCTAAATTTTCTAAATAACCTCTAATCTTTACAAAACACTACTTTAAACAAATAAATAACTTAGGGTATATAAGTGTATTAAATTTAATAATTCAATGATAATTTTTTTAATTACTCTCTCACTCTTGCTCACATTCAGCTCTTTGACCTTCAAAATGGACCACAACTATTTGTAATGCTAAAAGATCCAATTTTTAAATCCACTTAAATTTTACTCCCTCCGTCCCAATTTGTTTGTCTAGTTTGAAAAGTCAAATTTTTTAAAGGAATATCATTTATTTTCTTGTTTGCCTTATAAAAATGTATAAGTTTATAAAACTTGTGGGGGGGCAAAAAGATCCTGATGGGAACGTGGGCCTTTTGGGCCGTGTTAAGGAAGGCCGACCTGACCCTGGGTTTGGAAGTTGTTAGTGCTATGGGTCGGCCCATACGCCGAGGATACGAGGATCCAGCCGAGGGTGAACTTACCCTCGGATGAGCACCAAAGAACTCGGGATTTCATAGTAAAGGTTAGGGGATGACACAGTTAAGGCCAATGGTTAAAAGGGGTGAACCCTAGAACGCCCCAGAAGCACCGGTGTTGAAGAAATGTCAAAGATAAAGGCTGCTACCTCCACATTAAAGACCCTGCACCTACCACCCTGGCCGCATTTATGGGGAAGTGGCACCTGAACAGTGGAAGAGAAACTTCTGGTTACTATTCAAAGGCACTGAGAAAAGAAATATCTAGGCTAAGGGGGAGGTGAGGCAACACGTGTACAAAGCATTCAAAAGAGTAGTATATAAAGAGCAATTTAAGACAGAAAGAAGGAGGACTTTTTGTAACCTAAAATGAGAGAAAAGACTAAGAAAAGGATATAATATAAGAACAGCTCTCGGTTTACGTCCGAGGAGGCCAATTTACAATATTCCTTATTGTTTCCAAGTATTCGAAATCCTTAGTTTGTCATTTAATCCCCGCATACTTCTAACCTGGGTTTCAAGCCCACACTCTACAAATTCATATTGTTTAAGGCTCATTGGGCCTGGGCCCGTAACTGTTCTTGGGGCCAGGTGCAATTGTGCACTTACAATTGGCGCCGTCTGTGGGAATCTAGTCTAGAAGAGGTAGGGATATTATGGCAGGCTTAGGCTCTCACCATGCAGAGTCACAAGGATCACAACCGGAAGATCATTTCCAACGTCTTGAACATCGTAGGGATCGTGAGGGAAGTGTCCATACAGAATACCCAGGGGCTAGCCATACTTATGGAGGGGGTAGCACTACCCATGATGAGGGTTCTAAATCCATGCAGAGGGAAATCAATCGTTTGAAGAGGAAGTTACGCCGCGCGAAGCGTAAGGTTTCCCCGTCCTCGTATAGTTCTTCCTCAGAGAAGGATAGGGGAGTTGGGTACAGTTCAAGGTCATGTTCCCCCACCAGCGCAACATCCTCCGGTGAGGAGGACGACCGGCCAACCCGCAGACGTAAGAAGCTTCGTTCTAGGAGCTTAGGCAACGATACCATGAGTAGGGCGTTGCACCAACTCTCTAAATCTCCGTTTTCACGGAGGATTGAGAGGGGGAGGCTTCCCAGGAGGTTCACCCAGCCCACCTTTACCATCTATAATGGCCGGACTGATCCGGTGGAGCATGTGAGTCACTTTAACCAAAGGATGGCAGTGCACTCTCACAACGAGACTTTGATGTGTAAAGTCTTCCCCTCCAGCTTGGGACCTGTGGCTATGAGATGGTTTAACGGTCTCAAATCGGGATCTGTAGGGTCATTTGGGGAGCTAACTAGGGCATTTGCTTCGCGGTTCATTACGTGTAGCGAGTCCCTCGGCCACCGGACTCGTTGCTATCCATGGTCATGAAGGAAGGGGAGACACCGAAAGCATACTCCGACGTATACCGGGAGATGTTTAATGAAATAGACGGCGACTTTGATGAGGTGGCGCTTAATACCTTTAAGGTAGGCCTCCCTACCGATCACGACCCGAGAAAGTCTTTGACGAAAAAGCCCGTCCGCAAGGTACGCCGTCTTATGGATCGTATTGATGAATATAAGAGGGTAGAGGAAGACCAAGCAGGGGAAAGGAAAGGAGAAGGTTATCCCGCAGAGAGAAGGGATTTCGGGTCGGACAGATATCACAACAAGCCGAGGAGGGATTACTTCGGACAATCCGGCTCGGCGGCACCCCAGCCGTAAATACCGTGTTCCGAGAACCAAGGCATCGCTTATTAGAAAAAGTTCGTAAAGAGCCCTTCTTCGCATGGCCGGCAAGATGGCAGGGGACCCTGCTAGAAGAAATCAAAACCTTTTCTGTCAGTACCATCAGGATGTGGGCCACATTACCGAGAACTGTCGGACCCTGTGGAACCATCTAGAGCAGCTCGTCGGTGAGGGAAAGTTAAAGCAGCACTTGTGTCAGCCCACCGAGCAGGTCAGTCAAGTTGGTTCAAACAATCAGAGAAACGGTTCATCTCGGCCAGCATTGGGAACAATTAATGTTATCTTCGCTGCACCTGGTAGGACCGGCTCAGGTCCCACTAGGGTTATGGCGGTTTCCCATCCGCAGGCCGAGGATGTGGGTAGCAGGCCGAAGAGATTAAAGAGCACTTTACCTATCTTGGGTTTCTCCGAGGAGGATAAGGTAGGGACTATCCAGCCCCATGACGATGCTCTCGTAGTTACCCTCAGAATAGGGAACTATGATGTGAGAAGGGTGATGATAGATCAGGGCAGCGGTGCAGATATCATGTACCCTGATCTATTTAAAGGGCTAAGATTGGAGTTGGAAGATTTAACCCCTTATGACTCCCCACTTATAAGCTTCGAAGGAAGGGCCGTTATGCCGAAGGGACAAATCCGTTTACCCGTTCAATCCGGCACCGAAACGGTTGAGGTAGATTTCATTGTGGTTGACGCGTACTCTCCATATACAGCCATCCTCGCCAGGCCATGGTTGCACGCCTTGGGAGCTGTCTCCTCTACCTTACATGTTAAGGTGAAATTCCCCTCGGGGGAGCATGTTGAGGAAATCCTCGGCAGCCAGGTAGTGGCTAGGCAATGCATATCCGCTGCGGTGCTTCGTCAGTCAGAAATTGAGTCATCAACCTTGCCCATCCAGGAGTCATAGCAATTAACAGCTCCGGAGGCACCTGGAGCGATGACAGGAGACGAGGCTATTTGTGAAGAGTTAGAGAAGTTTGTAATAACAGATGATCCAGAGAGGTTTTTCCAAGTTGGCATACTTTTGCCACACCAAGAGAAGATGGAGTTGTTGAAATTTCTGAAAGATAATTTAGATGTTTTTGCGTGGGACCCCTATGAGGCTCCAGGCGTAGATCCGAACTTTATTTGTCATCGTTTAAACGTCAATCCTGCCATTGTTCCGAGGAGGCAGCCACCTTGGCGATCTTCCCGAGAACATTTTGAAGCTGTGAAGGAAGAGGTTCTTAAACTCAAAAGGGCGGGGGCTATCAAAGAGGTTTTCTACCCTGAATGGTTGGCTCATACTGTTGTTGTTAAGAAGAAGAACGGCAAGTGGAGAGTATGTGTGGACTTTACTGATCTGAACAAGGCCTGTCCTAAAGATTCGTTCCCAATGCCACAGATTGATCAACTGGTAGATGCTACTGTTGGACATCCTTAGATGAGTTTCTTGGACGCCTTCCAGGGTTACCACCAAATTCCCTTGGTGTTAGAGGATCAGGAGAAGACTGCTTTCATTACTCCAACCGGGAACTATCATTATAAGGTCATGCCATTTGGATTAAAAAATGCTGGGGCTACTTATCAAAGAATGATGACCCGAATGTTTGAACAACAACTGGGGAAAACCATCGAAGTGTACGTGGATGATATGGTGGTGAAGAGTAAGACAGTACCTTCACACATGACAGATCTGGCCGACACCTTCCAGATGCTAAGGAAGTATAAATTGCGCCTTAACGCCTCCAAGTGTTCTTTTGGCGTGGGATCTGGGAAGTTCTTGGGATTTATGATTACTCATAGGGGCATAGAGGTAAACCCAGTGCAAGTTAAGGCTATTCAGAATTTGCAGCCGCCTAGGAACCCAAAGGAGATTCAGAAATTGACTGGAATGATTGCTGCGTTGAATAGATTTATTTCTCGGTCAGCTGATCGGTGTCGTCCTTTCTTTCAGTTGTTGCACAAGTGGAAAGGGTTTCAATGGACCGAGGACTGCGAATTAGCTTTCCAATAGCTTAAGCAATATCTTTCTCGGCCACCTATTTTATCTCGCCCTGAAGTGGACAAGGTTTTATTCGCTTATCTGGCCGTGGCTATTCACGCGGTGAGCTTAGTCCTTATAAGGAATGAAAGCGGGGTACAGAGACCGATCTACTACGTTAGTAAGTCCTTGAATGAGGCCGAGGTGCGCTATCTGCCCTTGGAAAAAGCACTTCTGGCTGTAGTCCACGCCACGCGCAAACTTCCTCATTATTTCCAATCTCATACTGTGGTTGTTTTGACCCAGTTGCCTCTAAAGGCTGTGTTGCGTAGTGCTGATTACTCTGGCAGGGTGGCAAAATGGGGAACCATTTTGGGAGCCTTTGATGTTAAATACAGGCCTCGCACATCGGT
Source organism: Castanea sativa (assembly GCF_040712315.1). Taxonomy (NCBI): domain Eukaryota; kingdom Viridiplantae; phylum Streptophyta; class Magnoliopsida; order Fagales; family Fagaceae; genus Castanea; species Castanea sativa. The sequence continues at coordinate 12,529,165 of NC_134023.1, forward strand.
AAAGGGACAGGTCCTCGCTGATTTGGTGGCAGAGTTTACTGAACCATTGTTAGAAGAAACTTCAAAAGAAGCACACATTGGTGAAAAATCAGTTGGTGTGATCACAGACGTATCGCCCTCGGTTTGGAGAGTTTATGTGGATGGGGCTGCTAATCAAAAAGGGTCTGGTGTTGGACTTGTTCTAATGTCCCCTGAAGGAATTGTCTTCGAAAAATCTTTGAGATTGGCCTTCTCGGCTACTAACAACGAGGCCGAGTATGAAGCAGTCTTGGTAGGCATGCAAATGGTACATAAGATGGGTGGCAAGGAAATCCACGTGTTCTCGGACTCTCAGTTAGTGGTCGGCCAGGTCATGGGAACCATGGAGGCTAGAGACCCCAGAATGCAGGAATATTTGGCCCATGTCAAACGCCAGCAGGCTGAATTTGACTCCTTTGCCTTAGCTCACGTTTCTAGGAATGGAAACACTCATGCAGATTCCTTGGCTACGTTGGCAACATCCTCGGCTCAAGGTTTACCAAGGGTTATTCTCGTTCAGATTTGGTAGAACCTTCTCTTGTAATCGCTAACGCACCTCGCATCCATCTAATAAGGCCCTGGTCCTAGTTGGATGGATTCGATCATATCTTTTCTTAAAAATGACATTCTTCCCGAAGCCAAGGCCGAAGCGAAAAGTTACGTCGAAAGGCGCCGCGTTTCGGTTGTCCGAGGACCACAAGCTATACAAACGATCCTTTTCAGACCGTACTTGTTGTGTGTACACCCCGAATCAACAAGCATTGTTGGAGGAATTGCATGAGGGAATTTGTGGGAGCCACACTCGGGGGAAGGTCCTTAGCCCATGAGCCCCGACTCGTGGTTATTGGTGGCCCAATATGCAGAGGGAGGCTCGTGACTATGCCGAAAATGTGATCAATGTCGAGGTTTGCCCCTAATATCCACCAACCCTGGAGGGGTTCTTAACCCTCTCTCCACCCTTGGCCTTTCGCACAATGGGGCTTGGACATTGTAGGGCCATTTCCGAGAGCTGCTGGCAACAAAAGGTGGCTGCTCGTGGGAACAGACTACTTCACTAAATGGGTTGAAGCTGAGCCCTTAGCCAATATACGAGATGTTGATTCCAAGAAATTTCTATGGAAAAATATTGTCACTAGATTCGGAATACCACACACACTCATCTCTGATAATGGTGTCCAGTTCGATAGTAGGGCTTTTAGGAAGTATTGTGGTGACATGGGTATCATAAACAGATATTCCACCCCAGTTTACCCTCAAGGAAATGGACAAGCCGAGGCAGTTAACAAGGTCATAGTTAACGGGCTCAAGAAGAGGTTGGACGATGCAAAAGGCAGATGGGTAGAAGAGCTCCCTCATGTCCTGTGGACATATCGAACCACACCGCGCAGGTCCACTGGAGAGACGCCATTCTCTATGACTTATGGAGCCGAGGCGGTGATACCGCTAGAATCTGGTTTTCCTACTTTAAAGACAAGTTCTTTTAGCCCAGAGAATAACCAGGGACTTCTAGAGAAAGATCTTGATTTACTTGAGGAACGGCGTGAGGCAGCTATGGTCCAATTGGCTTATTATCAGCAGAAGCTAAAACGAGGATATGATGCCCACGTGAATCTAAGGCCACTTGCACCTGGTGATCTTGTATTAAGGAAAGTTGTAGGCACTTCTAAGAACCCAGCATGGGGTAAGCTAGGACCTAACTGGGAAGGCCCCTATCGCATTGTTTCAGTAGCAGGCATAGGGTCATATAGGTTAGCTGATCTAGACGAACGAATTGTTCCACGTCCATGGAATGTAAATAATCTTAGAAGGTATTATTATTAATGAAATGAGCTTTTGTCAGTTTGTATTTCAAAGTTATGAGTAGCTCTGACGCTCGCAATTATCAATTTTAAGAATCAAACAGAAACTTGGTTAAGTGCAGTCTTCGGACCAAAAACCTTGTGGAAATTGATGTCTTATCATTTGTTAAACAGAACCTTAGTTATGCCGGGTCCTCGGACCTCCTACTTTGGGAAAATTAACATTTGAAGTTATTGTTCTAAAGAATCAAACAGAAACTTGGTTAAGTGCAGTCCTCGGACCACAAACCTTGTGGAAATTGATGTCTTATCATTTGTTAAACAGAACCTTAGTTATGCCGGGTCCTCGGACCTCCTACTTTGGAAAAATTAACATTTGAAGTTATTGTTCTAAAGAATCAAACAGAAACTTGGTTAAGTGCAGTCCTCGGACCACAAACCTTGTGGAAATTGATGTCTTATCATTTGTTAAACAGAACCTTAGTTATGCCGGGTCCTCGGACCCCCTACTTTGGGAAAATTAACATTTGCAGTTATTGTTCTAAAGAATCAAACAGAAACTTGGTTAAGTGCAGTCCTCGGACCAAAAACCTTGTGGAAATTGATGTCTTATCATTTGTTAAACAGAACCTTAGTTATGCCGGGTCCTCGGACCTCCTACTTTGGGAAAATTAACATTTGAAGTTATTGTTCTAAAGAATCAAACAGAAACTTGGTTAAGTGCAGTCCTCGGACCACAAACCTTGTGGAAATTGATGTCTTATCATTTGTTAAAAGCAACCATAGTTATGCCGGGTCCTCGGACCTCCTACTTTGGGAAAATTAACATTTGAAGTTATTGTTCTAAAGAATCAAACAGAAACTTGGTTAAGTGCAGTCCTCGGACCACAAACCTTGTGGAAATTGATGTCTTATCATTTGTTAAACAGAACCTTAGTTATGCCGGGTCCTCGGACCTCCTACTTTGGGAAAATTAACATTTGCAGTTATTGTTCTAAAGAATCAAACAGAAACTTGGTTAAGTGCAGTCCTCGGACCAAAAACCTTGTGGAAATTGATGTCTTATCATTTGTTAAACAGAACCTTAGTTATGCCGGGTCCTCAGACCTCCTACTTTGGGAAAATTAACGTTTGAAGTTATTGTTCTAAAGAATCAAACAGAAACTTGGTTAAGTGCAATCCTCGGACCACAAACCTTGTGGAAATTGATGTCTTATCATTTGTTAAACAGAATCTTAGTTATGCCGGGTCCTCGGACCTCCTACTTTGGGAAAATTAACATTTACAGTTACAATTTTTAAGAATTAAACGAAAGATTGCTTAATATTTATCTTCGGGCTACGACTTTGATTAAAGTTAACTTCTGATTGTGTCTGGATGTTAATACATTACTGTTTATTAACTCGGATCGTAAAGTTAACTTCTGATTGTGTAAGGAATGGTCCTCGGATCTTACATCTTACTAGAAACAGAGCTACGCATTACAAGGGTTTAATCGTTATATGAGGCCCTCTCTTCTTCTTAATCGAGGCATTGTTCAAATGAATTAACCATGTCACCTTGTATTAAATCTTTAATAATATACGCATGATTATGTGGAAGTTATGATTGTGCAATCCTTGGAGTTAGATTTTTATACTCTGAGAAACTTTTGATATGACTTAATGGGAAACTTTTGTAATAAGTACAAAAAGAATAAAGTAAAAACAGATACAATCCAAGTGAAAAGTAAACGAAATCGTTCTTCATTAATCAGTTGAGTATGCATTACAATATATAATTCAAAAAACAAAAAAATGGAAAAAGAGAAGCCCTAAGCTAAGTCGTAAGCTGTTGGAGGAGGATCTTGCTGAGAGGTACTAGTGCCCTCGGTCTTTCTCAACTCCAGCTCAAAAGGAGTCATAACCTGCTTTCCTTTATCCGCTGTCTTTGTTGGAAGGACGTTGGGTTCCACTGTCTGGTTCAAGTCCTTCTCTGCATCCACTCCTCCTTCGTTTTCTTTATTGGAACCAGAAGGTTCTGTAGGATCAGGAATTTGCTGTGGGACCACCGGAGGTAGAGCAAGAGGAGTTGTCTCGGGGATAGGAGTAGCAACAGGAGCCTCTTCAATCTCCTGTATTTCTAGGGGAAGCCAAACATTCTCGGACTTCCTCAAATCCGAAGATTGGGGAACTCCTGCTACGTTTATTGCTTCCCCCCATACTTTTTGACAGTATTCACGGCATAAAGTCGCGAACTTCTCTGTCAGCTGCTCCTCTGTGGCTGCTACCCCTTCATCGAAACTTGCCTGCTTGGCAGCTTGAAGAGAGAGTTGGAAGGAGCTGGCTTCTTCCTTCATTAGAGCCAGTTGCTTCTTCAGATCCGAGCACTCCCTTTGAGCTTGGGAGAGTTCTTCATCTCTTTCATGAAGGAGCTTGCGCTGTCCTTCTATCTGGGTCTTCATGGTCTTCAAGTTTGACTCGACCCCATTTTTCTCTCTCCTCAGATCAGCCACCTCCGAGGTCAACTTCTCATTCGTAGCAAGGGCTGTGCCCAAGAACTTCTCAGTTTCCATCCTGATTTCGAGCTCAGTCCTGGCTATTTTCCGAGTGTCTTCAATAAACTTCTCAGCTACGAAGACCTCCTGAATAGCCTGTAGTAAAGTATGATGGAGTTAGGAATAATAAGAAACAAACTTATCTATAAATATTATTAAAAGTGGAATCTCCCTAAAAAAGGAGAAGAACTTACCAACGCTAAGTCTCTTTTTAGTGAGAGGAATAGTTGTGGCTGGCCCATCTTTTCCAAGGTCTCCATGTCCTTGGGCAGCAGAAGAGGGCGTTCCAAGACCTCGGCCAGGTGGTGGGCGTGGCCTTGTTGAACTGCCCTTATACTGGACTGGCAGGAGATGGGTGCGCCGTCCAACCTTAGATCGGGTGACCAGGTGGTCGGTGCTCGGCGCACTTCAGCCTCGTCCCTGATTTCCCCGATTTCTACCAAACGGGCTCTACCCTTGCCCTTGTCCAGCTTTCGCCGGGGCCGGTGGGAGTTGTTGGCGTGGTTTCTTGGGGTCTTTATTAATCGTCCCCTCATTATCCCCCTTCCTCTTCTTCTTGGGATCCTCGGCTGGCAGTTTTGGCTCAGCTGGAGGAGGAGGAGGAGGTAAAGTTGGGGGAACTTGGGACGTCCCCGTTTTCTTTTTCTCTGCAACCTTAGCAGCCCTATTGGTGAGGAGACCCTCCATTCTTCCCATGTCTTCTTCTAATTCGTCTTCGGGAAGGGCAACCATAAACCCTGCAATTCCAGAGGCCTCGGTGGCTTCTTCCTCCTCGTCGGAAAGTACCACAAACTGGTTCCCGCGAGGTCTCTCGGTGTCTTCGAGATGGAATTGGTCTATCTCGTCGTCAAGTGTGTGTGAAGAAGACACCTGCTCTTCTGGAATGACAGTTGCTTGTGAGTGCACGGCGAGGGGGACTGCTGCTATCGGCCGGTTGTACAAAATGGTATTAGGAGCATCCGGGAGGTCACGGTCGTCCAAAAAGTGGGGCCGAGCTACGTTTATCCTCTTTCGTCTTCGGTCGCCCGCAATTATGGCGTTCTCTATCTCCTGGAAGTCTTTGGAAAGGGGGGTGTACCCAAGAATAAGGTGAGCAGCCCGGAGTTGTAGGTCTTCACTAACGAACACCTCGGAGCGAAGTACCCGGTTTAGATCTGCGATGTTACAGTGACTCAGACGAGGACGCACGTGTTGCTTATCTGCAAAAAAGACGTCAAAACAAACAAACTTGGTCAGATTTACATAGATATTTTACAAATTTAAGTAAGTACGAATACGCATTTCTGTGTGTGTGTTAGGAGAAGTTGTGTTGTGGGGAGATTAATCCTACGACGTCGCACCTGGATCCCCCCACTCAACTGGGCAGTGGAAGTCGTCGTGCCAGTTCCCAGACACGATCAAGTAGTCGTCCTTCATGCCTTTGTTTGATTTGGGCAGACAGGAGATTAGCCTAACGGTGCTAGACCGAGATTTAATGTAATAACCTACTTTAGAAAGTTTATGGGACTCGTATAGGAACACGACATCGTGCCATGTGAGGTTTAAACCCATCTGCTCGTTTAGAGCATCTACACTACCTAGAACTCTAAAAACGTTTGGGAGGCATTGATCGGGACACAACCGGTGGTTGCGAAGGTATTCCCTAGTTACAGGTTTCATTGGAAGGGTCATCCCACCCTCTAGAAAGGCTATCATAGGAATGATAACCTCTCCCTCTTTCCTAGAACCGGCCACGGCCGTTGCCGGCGTATTTTAGTCCTACATCGCTGGGAATACGGTATTTGGCCCTAAAGCCTTCCATCCCAGCGGCGGTATCAACTAGACAGTTAAACTTACCCATTGGAAAAGAACGAAAAGTTAAACTCTAAAGGGGAGAGTGTTTACGAAGACAGCCGAGGACTGTATCCGAGGAGAAAGGGTTAAGAATAGAGAGAGCAAGAACTTACAAGGTTGAAGGTACAGATTTCCACGGTTTTCTGCTGGTAAAGGATGATTGTTGGTGTTTTGATGGGATTGATCCCTGAGGAATTAAATGAAGGCGCAGGTTCCCGAAGCGTCACGACGTGCGAAAAGGCGGCCTCGAAATTATATTTGTCCCGCCTAAAATTTCGTGGAGTAATGAGGGCCGTTGGATGCCCATCTCACCGTTGAACGTGAGGGACAAAGTGTAATCGGCGTATTAAATACGCGCGTTGTTCAAAATAAAACCGCCAAATGGCATCTTCTGGGACGCGAAACGATTTCCACACGTGCCATTACTCACAAAATGATTGGAGTAGGTTCTCGTCGGATCAAAACCCTATTTTTCTCCTCGGACGTTGAAAATTAGAGTTTTGAGGGGCTATTGTGGGGGGGCAAAAAGATCCTGATGGGAACGTGGGCCTTTTGGGCCGTGTTAAGGAAGGCCGACCTGACCCTGGGTTTGGAAGTTGTTAGTGCTATGGGTCGGCCCATACGCCGAGGATACGAGGATCCAGCCGAGGGTGAACTTACCCTCGGATGAGCACCAAAGAACTCGGGATTTCATAGTAAAGGTTAGGGGATGACACAGTTAAGGCCAATGGTTAAAATGGGTGAACCCTAGAACGCCCCAGAAGCACCGGTGTTGAAGAAATGTCAAAGATAAAGGCTGCTACCTCCACATTAAAGACCCTGCACCTACCACCCTGGCCGCATTTATGGGGAAGTGACACCTGAACAGTGGAAGAGAAACTTCTGGTTACTATTCAAAGGCACTGAGAAAAGAAATATCTAGGCTAAGGGGGAGGTGAGGCAACACGTGTACAAAGCATTCAAAAGAGTAGTATATAAAGAGCAATTTAAGACAGAAAGAAGGAGGACTTTTTGTAACCTAAAAAGAGAGAAAAGACTAAGAAAGGGATATAATATAAGAACAGCTCTCGGTTTACGTCCGAGGAGGCCAATTTACAATATTCCTTATTGTTTCCAAGTATTCGAAATCCTTAGTTTGTCATTTAATCCCCACATACTTCTAACCTGGGTTTCAAGCCCACACTCTACAAATTCATATTGTTTAAGGCTCATTGGGCTTGGGCCCGTAACTGTTCTTGGGGCCAGGTGCAATTGTGCACTTACACTACCCTTAAACAAATTTATCAGTTTTTTTTAAGTAGTTATTATTAATGAGGCAACTGAAAATGTGCCCCAAGTAGATTATTATTATTTTTTTTATACAAGATAGAATTTCTACTCTAGCCTAATCTAAGTGTAAATGTGTGTGAAGCTCCCTTTTGGAGACTTGAACCCCGGCCCTTACCCCCCACACTCCACAAGCATTTATACCTGGAGACTAATATTTTTTAAAATATTTGTTAGTTTTCTTTTCAAATAGTTTTGAAAATAAAGTAGGGGTATAATAGGAATATTAGTAAATTAATGACTTTTATTTTTAGAAACATGATAATATTTTGGGACATCCAAAAATAGAATAGAAGACAAACAAACTAGTACGAAGGGAGTATAACATAGTACTAGCCTCATCACACGTGCTTTGCGCATGTCGAAGCACGTGTGATGAGTCTTTTTTTGAGTTTAGTGTCATAATTTTTCATTCATCTCAATTTGAAATGTTTATCACTTTTATCCAATTAAACCCCAGGCATAGTGATTTTTATTTTGGACATAGAAAATACATTTATTAAAATGAAAAAATGAAAAAAGGCAGTACAAACAGATGTGAAAAAAAAAAAAATTCAAACACTAACATAAATAAATCATTAAAAAGAAAAAAAAGTACATTAAAATTAACTTTTTTTTTAACCTTCAAAAATAAAGAAGAAGAGATTTGAAAAAAAAAAAAAAAAAAAGAAGATAAAAACATCATATTAGAAATTAGAAGAAAGGAAACTGAAAAAAAAAAATAAGAGAGAGAGAGAGAGAGAGAGAGAGAGAGAGAGAGAGAGAAACATTTAAGTCTTGATAAAGGGGAAAAAAATAAGAAGAAAAAAAGTGAAAATGTTGGGTTTAGTGGTACTATTTATAGAAAAAAAATTGTGTCTTTATTTTTTTATGTATACATTAGGAGGATTTAAAAAATTAGTTACATGTTAGCTAACTCTGTATATTAGAGGGATTTAAAAAGTTAGTTACCTACTAATTATCTAATGTCTAAATTTTCTAAATAACCCCCAATCTTTACAAAACACTACTTTAGACAAATAAATTGTTAAGTTGTGTACCCTTAAATCCAATTGTATGATACTATGTATAACATTATGTATGACTTAATGTTGTAATTAATAAAGTTGTTTTATTATAATCTAAAATAATGATAACATGAATATTGGACATTATCATATAGTCCATGAGATGCATAATATGTGATTTATGTGCAAAGTCACAGAAGATATAAATCACAAATTCTTTGTAAACTCAAAATTATAGTTTGTAGTCGGAGATGAAAAGAAAGGCATCTTTGAACTCCCTTGATAATTAACTGTCACAACCAAAACCAAAAAGAATCCAAAAGCGTGAAAGAGAACCATCACGAGAAACTATAAGGGATTTTTTCTAATGATTTGGGAAGTTACAAAGGGTGTCATCGAAAGAAAGTTATTGCTGGTGTAAAGAGATTCAAAAAATTTTTTCCTAATCACCTCCCATATCCATAACTATTCAGTAAGCACCTAGCCTAGATTCTGTTGAAAAAATAAGTATAATTATTAAGTTTTAAAATTTAATACTCTAGGTTATTTATAAAATCTCTCTCCTATTTTGTTTCTCTCTCACCTTTCTCTTTTTTGCACGTGTTTAACTCTATCAAAAATATGCTCAAGTAGATATAATCTCGAAAAAAAAAAAAAAGTCAGAAAGTGTAAGGAGAGGTGATGCCTAATTTTATGGGATATAGAGAAATGTGGTGAAAAACAGTTTTTATTTTATTCTTTTTAGTTTTCTTGAAATTTATAAGTTTTATTTAGAGTCCTCAGCTTAAATGGCTTGGAAGCCCCTTAAAGAATAGTATTGATAGACAACTTACATTTTCTCCACTACTGTCGTTTATATTTTTACCTTTGTACCATTCTTCTTGTGAAAATAATGAGAAAATTTTCTGAAGTAGTAAGGTTTGACACGTTTTCAAGAAAAAGTTACTCAAGAAAATAAGTTTTTGGATATACTACAAGAAAATTCACCAAAGCAAGTTGAGAGGCCATGTTAGCCAAATTGTTTCTCTTCTCTCTTGATTTTATTTACTAAAGAAATTTATTTTTCATTTTCTATTGTTTGATAAGGCCTAATGTTGACCTCCTTTGAGTACTCTCCATGCACGCGCTCCCTACTTGCGTGAGGCTTACCACTTTGAAATCAACAATTTCTGAAGGAAAAAGATTTTGGAAAAGAGGTGGTTTGGAGGAAATGATTCTCTTGGGTTTTCTTTTAAAGAAAGGAGCTTAGATCCAAAAATCTCATGGCTTTTATTGAAGAAGCTGTGAGGTAACAAAATTTGTGTCGGAAACCTTTTTGTGAAATCAATAATTGTTGAAGAAGGTTTTGGAAGAGAGAAAAATAATTCCCATGTATTTTAAGGATTTTGGATATAAAATCCCAAGGTTTTTGTTTAGATGACAAGAGTTTTGAAAAAAAAAAGGATTTGTATTAAAAACATCTTTGTGAAAGCACCAATCTTGAAGAAAACAAAAGCAATGATTTAAAAATAGGTTTCCATGGATTATTATTTTAAAGGAAGATATTTGGAGCCTAAAATCCCATGGTTTTTACTGAGATGATAATTTTTCTATGCAAAACAAGTGATGTTTTTAAAGACCCTTTTGAAAAAGCATCAATTTTGAAGACCTTTTTACAGTGAATGTTATCAAAATAGCTATATTTAAATTTAAATTTTCAAAAATTGCTAAAAAATAAACTAAATTTCTCAAATTCTGTAAAACTTTTAATTTCATATTTTGATGCATCGCCATATACTGAAACTGTCAATGGACCCTACAAAAAATAGACAAAATTATATAGGGAATGAAAAACTAACAATGCATAGTCAATACACAAATAAAGGTTGAATTAGCCAAAATTACCAAATTCAAAACCTTTTCTCTCTTTCTCGATTTTCTTGGCAAACAAATATCGAGCTACAGTAAAAGATTGTAGGAGTATCTCAATCTATTTTCAACCACCTAAATTTCAAAAAATCGATTGGTTGCTTAGAAATTGCAGGAACAGATGATAGCATAGAAATCTCAAATTTTATACTCAAAAGCATCATGAACCATAAAATTGAAAATTAGGGTTGCTAGGGTCCGAAGGTCATAGATGAGGTTACAATTAGTAAATTGGGGGTCACTATTTATGGATCAATAGGGCTACTAAACGTTGTTGTCAAGATTAACCCATTGGTCTGATTGTTTGCTCCATTTTATAAATTCTCAAAATATTTTTTCTTAAAAAAAAAAAACATGTAGTTCTCTTAATAATATAAGCATATTCCTATAAATAATATAATATTTAGAAATTTTCAATCTCATTAATAGCAATTAGATTAGGTGGTATAAAAAAAATTTGTTTGTTTTAACATAAGGATATATTTCTTTCTATTTTACATTACCACTTTTCAAAAACATCCGCACTAGATAATCTATTTTATACTCTATTTCATTAAAATGTCAATTTTTTTTCTTCTCTTTCTTCACACACGACAACCATCATCGACTCTCTTCCTTTGATCTCAGGATACGTAAAAAATAATTCAACAAATAAACGCAAAATAAATATTGTCAATGTAAGGTTACATAATTTTGTAGCTATTAATTGATTTTGGTATTTTACACAATTATATATGAACTAATGTAGAAGGTTTTGGTGGTTAGCTGGGAAAATGTGGATTTTTTTTCTAATTTGTAAAAACTAATGTATGTAAATGCTCTTCAAAAGTTAGATTTATAAACACAGGACAAATGTAATATATTTTGTAGGTTTTGAAACATTATATTTTACATTCTCACTTTAGAGGGGGAAAAAATTCTTACCATTTTTGGGTTGTGTGCGCAGTACATTAACTCTATTTATAAAGTGATTGTAAATATCAATTCTATTTTTTAAATCAATTATTCAACAAGTCACGATTTTTATTCAAATTATTTATTAAGTTTGGTGATTTAATAGGCTTTTTATTTATTAAATTATTTTTTCAACTAGAAGTCTTCACTTCCATGACCAATATAAATCCTCTTAATTTATGTGTTGTGGTCATTACAAATGAAAACTCCAATTTTATCAATGACTTTCAACAAATGTTTTGAATTTATAAAGAACTTGTGATTTATATCTTAATTTCACATGCAAATCTAATTCTCGTATCTAAATCACATGCAAGATACAACACATCTTGTTGACTATAAGTCTATAAAATAATGTTCAAATATTCACTCTACAATAATGTCTGAAAAAAGAACCTTTTTTTATATTATCAAAAGTTAATGACATACAATTGGATTGTAAGCATTATCTTTGATGAAGAAATATAATGCTTAGGATTTGATGGGGAAAGGGAAAATATAGTATTTTAAATCCATGTCTATGCATGGAATTATTGTTAGATTCCATTGAATGCCTAACTCAAACTGTGCTCAAAGAGAGGCTTTGCATGTTAACCATGCCTACATTGCTTTCTGGGTTCAAAGAAAGGGTTTTTATTTATTAAATTATTTATTCAACTAGAAGTCCTCACTTCTATGACCAATATAAATCCTCTTAATTAATGCGTTGTAGTCATTACAAATGAAAACTCCGATTTTATCAATGACTTTCAACAAGTGTTTTGAATTTATAAAGAACTTGTGATTTATATCTTAATTTCACATGCAAATCTTTTTCTCCTATCTAAATCACATACATGATACAACACATCTTGTTGACTATAAGTCCATTAAATAATGTTCAAATATTCATTCTACAATAATGTCTAAAAAAAGAAACTTTTATTATATTATCAAAAGATAATGACATACAATTGGATTGTAAGCATTATCTTTGATGAAGAAATATAATGCTTACAATTTGATGGGGAAAGAGAAAATATAGTATTTTAAATCCATGTGTATGCATGGAATTATTGTTAGATTCCGTTGAATGCCAAACTCAAAGTGAGCTCAAAGAGAGGCTTTGCATGTTAACCATGCCTACATTGCTCTCCTACTTCGCAACCTCTAGTGTAGTTGTTAGCAGGTTGGCCTGCTTGACAATTCTTTGGAGCTGTTGGACTCCTTTTGCTGCAAGAAATAGGGTTTCCAGCCCCAATAGCTCCATAACCAATTTCTTTGGCATCTGCATAGGTAGTGAGAAGCCCAAAAAGCATAAACATGCAAAGGGAGAGAATTATTGCTTTGGACATAGCTATTGTGGGAGGAGGAAGTGATCGTCTCAAAATGCCTATAGTTTGATTAAATTGATGGCCCAAGCCCTGGAGTTTTTCCAAATAGGGACTTTGAACCATATAAGGAAATTTTTCCTAAATTAGGCTTGTTGGAGACAACCTAAAATTAGTGTCTAGATTGTCTTATTGACATTTGACCCTTTCAGTTTAAGTTTTGGCATTGAATGTTAACAGAAAATATGTGAATAAATACAGAGATTTTTATATTTTATTTACTATTTTAGGGAATTTCACCCAATGACGCCCACTTCTGATATTTGCTCTTAATTATCAGACCATGACACTTAATTGATTTTTGGAATAAATAAAGAAATTGATAAAATGGAATTGTATTAAACTTGTGATTTTTTCATTTCATTGATTAAGGTTTGAATAACATGTTCATTTCTTTTATATATATATATATATATATATATATATATATATATACACTATTTATAACAGAATTCCCCTGTTTCGGTTTAATCATTTCTCACGCAATTTCTAAAATTAGATACCCATTAGCTTAATCTTATTTCTTACAGAAGGAAAAAATGGTTAAAACATTCTTTTAGCTTTCTTCAAACTTACTGAAATTTTTGCAACCATTAGCAAAAGCCACTACCCACATACATTTCATTCTGTTTGAATTCAAATACTACAATACTCCACTTCTTTAAAAAAAAAAAACTATTTTTAATCTATATGTTCGGATGATTCAAAACGTTAGTTACATGTTAGTTATGTCTATATATTAGGTGTATGCAAAAAGTTAGTTACCTATTTCTTATTTAATGTCTAAATTTTATGAAGGAAAAATTTTAGCTACAAAATTGTTGTAGCATAAGGCTACAAACTCACTCAGCAAAATAAATATTACAACTTATTTTGAAAATCTAACCGTTGTATTGCATGTCCTTTACGCTCTTAATACACGTGTCAAATTTTGTGTCAATCAAATATTATTCACTATATGATCTATAAACTTATATTTTGTGCATAATTTTAAATTACAAAAACTTGCAATTTAAAAAATTTATTGATGACATAGCTACTGATCTTTAATTTTCTTGAAATTTCGCAAGCATGCAGGATATCAGAAGAAGATGTAATCCAATGGTAGATTTGTCAAAATTCACCTCCAATAGAAAGGTACTAAGTAAGTTTGTGCCCTAAGACTACAACTAATTTTGTAGCTAAACTTTGTCCTATTATAAATAACCTCTAATCTTTACAAAACACTACTTTAGTCAAATATATAACTTAGGGTATATAAGTATATTAAATTTAATAATTCAATGGTATAATTTTTTTTTAATTACTCTCTCCTTCCTGCTCACATTTGGGTCCTGAACCTTCAAAATAGGCAACAACTATTCGTAATGCTAAAAGATCCAATTTTTAAATCAACTTAAAATTTATAACATAGTACTAGTCTCATCACGCGTGCTTCGCAAGTGCGATGAGTCTTTTTATTTTATTTTAGTGTTATAATTTTTCATTCATATCAATTTGAGACGTTTATCTCTTTTTATCCAATTAAACCCCACGCATTGTGATTTTTATTTTGCGCATATAAAATACATTCATCAAAATGAAAAAAAAAAGGGGCAGTACAAAGAGATGTAAAGAACAAACAATTCAAACACCAACGTAAATAAATCATTAAAAGGAGAAAAAAAAAGAGTGCATTAAAAATAAATTTTTTTAATTCAAAAATATAGAAGAAGAGATTTGAAAAAAAAAAAACGACAGATTAGAATTTAGAAGGAAAAAGAATGAGAGAGAGACGTTTAAATCTTGATAAAGGGAAAAAGAAGAAAAAAAGTGAAAAAAAAATGTATGTGAGTGTTAGACACTCTATTATTCTTGTTTTGAAAATTGATTGAAAGACCATACTTATTGGGCATAAGGTGGATTTGGAGTGAAGATTAAAAGTCTTTCCAAATACTTCTGATCTTTTTTTTTGGATTTCACCGCACCAAGGTATGCTTTCTTGTTCTTGAATTCTGAAATTTGCACAGTACATGTTAACAATTGCGAATGATGTAGATCCAGTAATTTTTCGTTGCGTATGTTTTGTATGCGATACAAAAATGTATTTAACCAACATAAATAACTTAGGGTATATAAGTATGTTTAATTTAACAATTCAATGATATAAATTTTTTTAATTGCTCCCTCCTTCCTGCTTATGTTGGGTTCCTTGCCCTTCAAAATAGGCCACAACTATCTGTAGTGCCAAAAGATCCAATTTTTAAATCCACTTAAAACTCAAAACACAAAATATCTCTATTGGTGAAAAAAAAAAACACCGAATATGCTCCAATTTATTTGACAACCTACATTCTCTCTATTCTTTCTATGCTTTTCATCTTCTCATCTTGAGAGGAAACTTGATTTCTCAAAACTTCATTCTTTTTATTAAATTCATCTAATCTAATAGCCAATTCCTCTTTTTCAAGATTAGCCAATTTTAACTCTTCCTTGAATTTCTTAGCAATTTTCATAGATTTTAGTAATTCCTTACGGAGAGTTTCACATGCATCAATAAGATCAAAAGAAACAACAGTGTCCTTTTTATTCAAATCATCACAATCAAAACTAGTAAGACACTTAAAATTATCCATGATAACAGGGATCAAGGATCAACTTTTAGATCAAAAGATCTAAAACACTAGAGCTAACCTGCTCTGATACCACTTCTACAGTTTTTAGACCCCTTAAAACACAAGTTGTTTAACCTATTTTTTTAGCCAAGTGATTAGCTTAGGTAAATTATGCAAATCTTGGTTAACACAACTAAATCATATCATGCAAAGTAGTGCGGAAAAATAAATAACACATAATATGATAATCTAGGAAAACGAAACCGGTAAAAACCCTAGGGAGAATTTAACCTAGTTATCCTCAAGGTAAAAAAAGATCCACTATAAAAGAATGGAAGTTAACACAATAGCGACTTAGACCACTAACATCCTATTACTACCTCGAGTAGGAAGCTTACTACCACAACCACGTGACAGCTCCGAGTCCACAGGCTACTTCTTTCTCAGATCCACAGCATCCACAAGTACACCACTTGTATATCTTTAATGTTCTTTATGCAGGAATTGAAATATTCACCAAGGTCTCAACATCAATCTCGATCTTGATAACCCTTAGTGTATATGAAGGCAAACACCTCAAGATCTCATAATAGATTCACACACACAACATAAAGAACAACCTTAGAGAGCTTTTGGGTACAAAACCCTAGATAAATAAAAGAGGCACAAGATGAACTCTAATCTCTCTAAAAACACTAAAAACCCTCTCTAGGGTTGGCTTATAATGTCCTTTAAATACTGGAAAAAACGGCTCACGATTTGGGCTTCAAATGGTCAAGTTATGGCCTTTTTACGTCTGCTGATTTTTGCTGATTTGTGACTTTCGATCGATCGAATCTAATTTTTGATCGATCGAGTCTTGCAAAAATTGAGTAGCAATTTCCTGCAATTACTAGACACAAAACTTAATTTAAACCTAGACTAAATGTTTTGATCATGGTTTGCCAACACATTACATGTTGAAGTTCTAATACATTGGTCCCCAAGGTCTTAGAACCTAACATCCTTGATGCCAAACATTGGAGAGAGTGGTTATTTTAAATATAAAAAAAAAGACAACATGAGAGAGAAAAAAAATGCTTTTATGGAGTATATATTTTTTAAACGTGGAAGACGCAGAAAGTCATTTGGAAAAACTTCTTTTTAAAAGTTTAGCTAAAATTTTGAGTTAAAAAGGAAAATACATAAGAGAGAATGAGAGGAATTTAAAAAAAAAAAAAAAAAATCTGAAATGTGGAGTAGGCAAAAAGGTTGTTTGGAATACTTTTTTTTAGCTAAAATTTTAGAATATTTAAATTAGCAATTTTACATTGCTAACCCTACTATTAAACTTGCTAAGTAAATGAATTTGAGAGTACACTACAGGTTTTCTGTTTGTATGGGTAATCAAGAAATAAACAAAGTTGTCTCACTAATGACATGTATCTCAATAATGTCACGCCCTGAACCCAAAAGAGTCTGAAGCTTCAAAAAGAACCATCAAGAGAAATTGTAGGGGTTTTTTTTTTTGGTTAATGGTCTAAGGCTTTACATTTGAATATTTGGCATAGAAAAGAAAGGCATCTTTGAACTCCCTTGATAATTAACTGTCACAACCCAAACCAAAAAGAATCCAAAATCGTGAAAGAGAACCATCACGAGAAACTATAAGGAATTTTTTCTAATGATTTGGGAAGTTTCAAAGGGTGTCATCAAAAGAAAGTTATTGCTGGTGTAAAGAGATTCAAAAAAATGTTTCCTAATCACCTCCCATATCCATTACTATTCAGTAAGCACCTAGCCTAGATTCTATTGAAAAAATAAGTATAATTATTAAGTTTTAAAATTTAATAAACTAGGTTATTTATAAAATCTCTCTCCTATTTTGTTTCTCTCTCACCTTTCACTTTTCTGCACGTGTTTAACTCTATAAAAAATATGCTCAAGTAGATATAATCTCAAAAAAAAAAAAAAGTCAGAAATTGTAAGGAGAGGTGATGCCTAATTTTATGGGATATAGAGAAATGTAGTGAAAAAAAGTTTTTATTTTATTTTTTTTATAGTTTTCTTGAAATTTATAAGTTTTATTTAGAGTCCTCAGCTTAAATGGCTTGGAAGCCCCTTAAGGAATAGTATTGATAGACAACTTACATTTTCTCCACTACTGTCGTTTATATTTTTACCATTGTACCATTCTTCTTGTGAAAATAATGAGAAAAGTTTCTGAAGTAGTAAGGTTTGACACATTTTCAAGAAAAAGTTACTCAAGAAAATAAGTTTTTGGATATACTACAAGAAAATTCACCTTAGCAAGTTGAAAGGCCATGTTACCCAAATTGTTTCTCTTCTCACTTGATTTTATTTACTAAAGAAATTTATTTTTCATTTTCTATTGTTTGATAAGTCCTAATGTTGACCTTCTTTGAGTACTCTCCTTGCACGCGCTCCCTACTTGCGTGAGGCTCACCACTTTGAAATCAACAATTTTGAAGGAAAAAGATTTTGGAAAAGAGGTGGTTTGGAGAAAATGATTCTCTTGCGTTTTCTTTTAAAGAAAGGAGCTTAGATCCAAAAATCTCATGGCTTTTATTGAAGAAGTTGTGAGGTAACAAAATTTGTGTCGGAAACCTTTTTGTGAAAGCAATAATTGTTGAAGAAGGTTTTGGAAGAGAGAAAAATAATTCCCATGTATTTTAAGGATTTTGGATATAAAATCCCAAGGTTTTGTTTAGATGACAAGAGTTTTGAAAAAAAAAAAGGATTTGTATTAAAAACATCTTTGTGAAAGCACCAATCTTGAAGAAAACAAAAGCAATGATTTAAAAATAGGTTTCCATGGATTATTATTTTAAAGAAAGATGTTTGGAGCCTAAAATCCCATGGTTTTTACTAAGATGATAATTTTTCTATGCAAAACAAGTGATGTTTTTAAAGACCCTTTTGTAAAAGTATCAATTTTGAAGACCTTTTTGCAGTGAATGTTATCGAAATAGCTATATTTAAATTTAAATTTTCAAAAATTGCTAAAAAATATACTAAATTTCTCAAATTTTGTAAAACTTTTAATTTCATATTTTGATGCATCGCCATATACTGAAACTATCAATGGACCCTACAAAAAATAGACAAAATTATATAGGGAATTTAAAACTAACAATGCATAGTCAATACTCAAATAAAGGTTGAATTAGCCAAAATTACCAAATTCAAAACCTTTTCTCTCTTTCTCGATTTTCTTGGCAAATAAATATCGAGCTGCGGTAAAAGATTGTAGGAGTATCTCACTCTATTTTCAACCACCTGAATTTCAAAAAATCGATTGGTTGCTCATAAATTGCAGGAATAGATGATAGCATAGAAATCTCAAATTTCATACTCGAAAGCATCATGAACCATAAAATTGAAAATTAGGGTTGATAGGGTTCGAAGATCATAGATGAGGTTACAGTTAGTAAATTGGGGGTCACTATTTATGGATTGATAGGGCTACTAAACGTTGTTGTCAAGATTAACCCATTGGTCCTATTGTTTGCCCCATTTTAGAAATTCCCAAAATATTTTTTCTTAGAAAAAAAACATGTAGTTCTCTTAATAATATAAGCATATTCCTATAAATAATATAATATTTAGAAATTTTGAATCTCATCAATAGCAATTGTGGGGGGTGAAAACTCCTGAATAAACATTTGGGCTTTGGGCCTGATTGGCTGGTACCAGTTTGTTTTTGATCAGGGCCTCCAGGCCCACAAGTCAATTTGCACTATAGAGGTCCGAGGAGTAGTCCGAGGAGGAATGTATCCTCGGACAGGCTAGGGAACGACCCCGGGACTTGCTAAACGGGTTAAAGGCAGAATTCTAGAAAAACTGATGGGTAAGAGGGTGATCCAAGCACCCTCTAGAAGCGAGGATGTGAGAGAAATATATAAGGAAAAGGCTGCTACTACCACATTAAAGACCCTGCATCTACCTCCCTGGCCGCATTAATGGGAAAATGACCTCTGAACAGGAGGGTTCAGCCTCCCTGCTATTATTTGAAGACTTCAAGGAGGTGGTGGATGTGACAAGTATCTGGGAGGAAGATTTGTATGACACGTGTATGAACCAGTGAAGAAGAAATATATAAGGAAATGAAAGAGGAAAGAAGGGGGGCTCTCTACACTTTCCGTGGAGAAAAAAACAAGAACTAGGAATTGTAAACTTTGACATAGAAAGAGAACATATATACACAAATCATCCTCGGCTTACGTCCGAGGAGGTCTTTTTATCATATCGCTTGTCATTTGCATAGATAGTGGTACTCTCGCCTATTAAACAAACTTCCAACATCCCGAACCTAGATTTCAAATCCATACTCTACAAACTTTATTGTATAAGGCTCATTGGGCCTGAGCCCAACATTTGTTTTTGGGTCCGGGTACAATTGTGCACTTACAATTGTCTTCGTCTGTGGGGAATCTAGCGTTGAAGGTATTGGAACATTATGGCAGGTTTAGGTTCACACCATGCAGAATCTCAAGGATCGCAGCCTGAAGATCTTTTTGAGTGTCTTAAGCGCCGGAGGGATCGAGAGGGAAACGTTCATACCGTATACCCTAGCGCGAGTCATATGCGCGGTGGATGCAGTGCCACCCATAAGGATGATGCCAAGGCCATGCGGAGGGAGATTAACCACTTAAAGAAGAAGCTACGCCGTGTCAGACGAAGGCGGGCTTCACCCCCATCCAATCCTTCTTTGGGGGAATCCCAGAGAAGCAGTTACAGTTCAAGGTCCTGGACGCCACCCAGCAAAACCCCATCTTGCGAAGAGGATGACCTACTGGGTCGCAAGCATATGAAGCTCCCCTCTAGGGGCTTGGGGAACGACGCTATGAGCCGAGCGTTACACCGACTCTCCAAATCATCCTTCTTACGCAGGATTGAGAATGGAAGGCTCCCCAGGCGGTTCACCCAGCCCACCTTCACCATTTATAATGGCCGGACCGACTCGGTGGAACATGTGAGCCACTTTAATCAGAGGATGGCGGTGCATTCTCACAATGAAACCTTGATGTGCAAAGTCTTTCCTTCTAGCTTGGGACCTATTGCTATGAGGTGGTTCAATGGACTCAAGTCGGGGTCTGTCGGTTCGTTCAGGGAACTTACTAGGGTATTCGTATCTCGGTTCATTACATGCAGCAGAGTTCCTCGACCGCTAGACTCGTTATTATCTATGGCCATGAGGGAGGGTGAAACGTCGCCTCGTGGATCGTATTGATAAGTACAAAAGGGTTGAAGATGATCAATAGCAGGGTAAGGGTAAGGTGAAGGTTATCTCGCAGGAGAGAAGGGATTTCAGGTCGGACAGGTATCACAACAATAAGCTGAGGAGAGATTACTCTGGGCAGTCTGGCTCAGCCACTCCTCAAGCAGTTAATATTGTGTTCCGAGAACCAGTACACCAACTACTAAAGAAAGTCCGTAAGGAACCCAACTTCAGATGGCCCAGTAAGATGGCGGGGGACCCTACGAAGCAGAATCAGAATCTTTTTTGCCAGTACCACCAAGATGTGGGTCATAATACCGAGAATTGTCGGACCCTCTGGAACCATCTGAAACAACTTGTTAGCGAAGGGAAATTGAAGCAGCACCTGTACCAACCTAACGGGCAAGGCAGTCAGTCAGGTTCAAATAATCAGAAGAACAACTCATCTCGGCCGCCCTTGGGAACGATCAACGTCATCTTTGCTGCACCTGGCAGGACTGGTTCCTGTCCTACCAGGGTGATGGCAGTGTCACACTCCCAGGCCGAGGAGTCGGGCTCGAAGCTGAAAAGGATTAAAGGGAATGTGTCTGTCTTGGGATTCTCGGAGGAGGATAAGGTTGGGACCATCCAACCCCATGATGACGCCCTGGTGGTCACTTTGAGGATAGGCAATTACGACGTCAAAAGGGTGATGATCGATCAAGGCAGCGGCGCAGATATTATGTATCCTGACTTATTCAAGGGGCTAAGGTTAAAACTGGAGGATCTCACTCCTTATGACTCCCCACTGATAAGTTTCGAAGGGAAGACTGTCATGCCAAAGGGACAGGTTCGATTACCTGTACAGTCGGGTTCGGAAATGGTCGATGTGGATTTTATTGTGGTTTACGCATATTCCCCATACACGACCATCCTTGCTAGGCCTTGGTTGCACGCTTTGGGTGCTGTCTCTTTAACTTTGCATGTTAAAGTAAAATTCCCCTCGGGGGAATTCATCGAAGAAATTCTTGGCAACCAAGCAGTGGCAAGGCAATGCATATCGGCTGCAGTACTACATCAAGCCAAATCAGAGTCCTCGGCCTCGATTATGAAGGGCTTATAGCAATTAACGACTCTGGATGCGCCCGATGCGGTGACAACAGAGGAAGCCATGTGTGAAGATTTAGAGAGGTTCCTTATAGCCGATGACCCCGAAAGGTTCTTTCAAGTTGGTATACGGTTACCACACCAAGAGAAGATGGAATTGGTGAAGTTTTTGAAGGACAATATTGATGTCTTTGCCTGGGATCCCTATGAGGCTCCGGCGGTTGACCCAAGCTTTATTTGTCATCACTTGAATGTCAACCCTGCAGTTGTTCCTGGGAGGCAGCCACCTCGGTGTTCCTCCAAGAAGCATTCCGAGGTTGTTAAAGAAGAAGTGCTCAAGCTCAAAAGGGCTGGGGCTATTAAAGAAGTTTTCTACCCGGAGTGGTTGGCGCATACAGTTGTGGTGAAAAAGAAGAACGGAAAGTGGAGGGTATGTGTGGACTTTACAGATCTAAACAAAGCCTGCCCAAAGGACTTGTTCCCAATGCCATGCATCGATCAGCTTGTGGATGCCACGGTCGGACATCCTCGGATGAGCTTTTTAGATGCTTTCCAGGGTTATCACCAAATTCCATTGGCGGCGGACGATCAGGAGAAGACTGCTTTCATTACTCCAACAGGGAACTATCACTATAAAGTGATGCCGTTCGGATTGAAGAATGTAGGGGCTACTTACCAAAGGATGATGACTAGAATGTTTGAGTTGCAACTCGGAAAGACCATTGAGATATATGT
Source organism: Castanea sativa (assembly GCF_040712315.1). Taxonomy (NCBI): domain Eukaryota; kingdom Viridiplantae; phylum Streptophyta; class Magnoliopsida; order Fagales; family Fagaceae; genus Castanea; species Castanea sativa. Next base: position 12,551,552 of record NC_134023.1, read on the forward strand.
GGATGATATGGTAGTGAAGAGTAAGACAATACCCACGCACGTGAAAGATCTGGACAACACCTTTCAAATACTTAGAAAGTACAAGCTGCGCCTTAACACCTCAAAGTGTTCTTTTGGGGTGGGTTCTGGAAAGTTCCCAGGCTACATGGTGACTCATAGAGAGATAGAGGTGAATCCGGCGCAGGTTAGAGCCATCCAAGGCTTACAACCACCTCGAAATCCAAAGGAAGTCCAGAAGTTGACCAGGATGATCGCTGCTCTCAGCAGATTTATCTCTCGGTCAGCTGACAGGTGTAGGCCTTTTTTCCAACTATTAAATAAATGGAAAGGATTCCAATGGTCCGAGGAGTGTGCTATAGATTTTCAGCGACTTAAAGAATATCTTTCCCGGCCACCCATTATGTCCTGGCTAGAGGTTGATGAAATCCTATTTGCATACCTAGCTGTAGCCGTCCACGCAGTCAGCCTGGTCCTTATAAGGGACGACGGCGGGGTGCAAAGACCGGTCTATTATGTCAGCAAATCCTTGAATGAAGTTGAGGTGCGTTACCTACTTTTAGAGAAGGCACTCCTGGCCGTAGTCCATGCCACGTGGAAGCTTCCTCACTATTTCCAGTCCCATACCGTTGTGGTTTTAACCCAACTGCCTCTCAAGTCAGTGTTGCGCAGTGCTGACTACTCGGGAAGGGTGGCTAAGTGGGGAACTATTTTGGGAGCTTTTGATATCAAATACATGCCACGCACCTCGGTGAAGGGCCAGGTTCTTGCAGATTTGGTGGCAAAATTTGCTGAGCCATTGTTGGAAGAAACTGCGAAGGAATCACTCATGGATGAAAAATCGGTTGGCGTGATCATGGACAAAGGACCTCCAATATGGAAAGTGTCCGTTGATGGGGCAGCCAACCAGAGGGGGGAAAGAAAGTTCATATGTTCTCGGATTCTCAGTTAGTGGTTGGCCAAGTGACGGGGACCATGGAGGCTAGGGATCCAAGAATGCAAGAGTACCTGACCAGGGTCAAATGTTTACAATCCGAATTCGATTCCTTTATCCTTTCTCATGTTTCTAGAAGTGGAAACACACATGCAGACTCGTTGGCCACTTTGGCGACATCCTCAGCTCAGTTTTTGCCAAGGATTATCCTCATTGAAGACTTGCTAGAACCAGCTCTAACCACTGCAAGTGTCGTCCATATTAATTTGATAAGGCCCGAACCTAGTTGGATTGACCCTGTGGTATCTTTTTTGAAAAGCGACATTCTTCCCGAGAACAAGTCTAAAGCAGATAAGATTCGTCGAAAGGCGCCTCATTTTTGGCTGTCCAAGGATCAGAAATTGTATAAACGCTCCTTCTCCGGACCATACTTGTTGTGTGTACACCCTGAGTCAACGGAGGCACTTTTAGAAGAATTGCATGAGGGAATTTGTGGAAGCCACACTGGGGGAAGGTCCTTAGCCCACAGGGCTCTGACTCAGGGATATTGGTGGCCCAATATGCAGAGGGAAGCTCAAGACTACGTGAGAAAGTGTGACCAATGCCAAAGGTTTGCTCCCAACATTCATCAGCCTGGAGGATTCCTTAATCCCTTGTCCAGTCTTTGGCCTTTCGCTCAATGGGGATTGGATATAGTAGGGCCTTTTCCGAGGGCTGTGGGAAACAAAAGATGGCTACTCGTGGGAACCGACTACTTCACCAAGTGGGTCGACGCTGAGCCCTTAGCGAATATTAGGGATATCGACTCCAAGAAATTTATCTAAAAGAATATTATCACTAGATTTGGGGTACCACACACACTTATCTCAGATAATGGCGTTCAATTCGATAGTAGAGCTTTCAGGAAGTATTGTAGTGACATGGGCATCACAAACAGATACTCCACCCCAACTTATCCTTAGGGAAATGGGCAGGCCGAGGCCGTTAATAAAGTCATAGTCAGTGGACTTAAGAAGAGGCTGGATGACGCGAAGGGTAGATGGGTAGATGAGGTACCACATGTTTTATGGACGTATCGGATTACACCGCGCAGATCCACTGGAGAAACACCATTCTCTATGACTTATGGGGCCGAGGTGGTGATACCTTCAGAATCAGGTTTCCTCACGCTAAGGACGAGTTCTATTAGCCCAGAAAATAACGATGGTCTCCTAGAGAAAAACCTGGATTTGGTTGAGGAACGGCGAGAGGCCGCAATGGTCCAAATGGCCTATTATCAGCAGAAGCTTAAACGAGGGTATGATGCCCATGTGAAGCTAAGGCGACTAGCGACTGGGAATCTGGTGTTGAGAAAAGTTGTGGGTACAACCAATAACCCAGCATGGAGAAAGCTCGGACCGAATTGGGAAGGACCCTATCGTATCATCTCTGTAGCAGGCATAGGATCATATTGCCTAGCTGATCTAGATGAAAAAATTGTACAACACCCCTAGAATGTAAACAACCTACGAAGGTATTATTATTAATAAAATACACTTTTATCGTTTGTGGTTCAAATTATCAATATGTACTTGGGCTTATCTCTCACGATTTCTAAGTCTCAAATAAAAACCCGGTCATGGATGGTCATCGGACCACCTACCTGATGGAAATTGATATCTTATCATTTGTTAAACAGAACCTTAGTTATGTCGAGTCCATAGACCTTCTACATTGGGGAAATTAACATCTTATGTTACTACTTCTAAGTGTCAAACAGAAACTTGGTTATGGATGGTCCTCGGACCACCTACCTTGTGGAAATTGATATCTTATCATTTGTTAAACAGAACCTTAGTTATGTCGGGTCCATAGACCTGCTTTGGAGAAATTAACATCTTATGTTCCTACTTCTATTTGTCAAAGAGAAACTTGGACATGGATGGTCCGAGGACCACCTACCTTGTGGGAATTGATATCTTATCAATTGTTAAATAGAACCTTAGTTATGTCGGGTCCATAGACCTTCTACTTTGGAAAAATTAACATCTTATGTTACTACTTCTAAGTGTCAAATAGAAACTTGGTCATGGATGGTCCTCGGACCACCCACCTTGTGGAAATTGAGATCTTATCATTTGTTAAACAGAACCTTAGTTATGTCGGGCCCATAGACCTTCTACTTTGGGGAAATTAACATCTTATGTTACTACTTCTAAGTGTCAAACAGAAACTTGGTCATGGATGGTCCTCGGACGACCTACCTTGTGAAAATTGATATCTTATCATCTGTTAAACAGAACCTTAGTTATGTCGGGTCCATACACCTACTTTGGGGAAATTAACATCTTATGTTACTACTTCTAAGTGTCAAAGAGAAACTTGGTCATGGACGGTCCTCGGACCACCTACCTTGTGAAAATTGATATCTTATCATCTGTTAAACAGAACATTAGTTATGTCGGGTCCATACACCTACTTTGGAAAAATTAACATCTTATGTTACTACTTCTAAGTGTCAAATAGAAACTTGGTCATGGATGGTCCTCGGACCACCCACCTTGTGGAAATTGAGATCTTATCATTTGTTAAACAGAACCTTAGTTATGTCGGGCCCATAGACCTTCTACTTTGGGGAAATTAACATCTTATGTTACTACTTCTAAGTGTCAAACAGAAACTTGGTCATGGATGGTCCTCGGACGACCTACCTTGTGAAAATTGATATCTTATCATCTGTTAAACAGAACCTTAGTTATGTCGGGTCCATACACCTACTTTGGGGAAATTAACATCTTATGTTACTACTTCTAAGTGTCAAAGAGAAACTTGGTCATGGATGGTCCTCGGACCACCTACCTTGTGAAAATTGATATCTTATCATCTGTTAAACAGAACATTAGTTATGTCGGGTCCATACACCTACTTTGGAAAAATTAACATCTTATGTTACTACTTCTAAGTGTCAAATAGAAACTTGGTCATGGATGGTCCTCGGACCACCTACCTTGTGGAAATTGATATCTTATCATTTGTTAAATAGAACCTTAGTTATGTCGAGTCCATAGACCTTCCACTTTGTGGAAATTAACATCTTATGTTACTACTTCTAAGTGTCAAAGAGAAACTTGGTCATGGATGGTCCTCGGACCACCCACGTTGTGGAAATTGATATCTTATTATTTGTTAAACAGAACATTAGTTATGTCGGGTCCATAGACCTTCTACTGCAGAGAAATTAACATCTTATGTTACTACTTCTAAGTGTCAAAAAGAAACTTGGTCATGGATGGTCCTCGGACCAACCACCTTATGGAAATTGATATCTTATCGTTTGTTAAATAGAACCTTAGTTATGTCGGGTCCATAGACCTTCTACTATGGGGAAATTAACATCTTATGTTACTACAATTAAGTGTCAAACAGAAACTTGGTCATGGATGGTCCTCGGACGACCTACCTTGTGAAAATTGGTATCTTATCATTTGTTAAACAGAACCTTGGTTATGTCGGGTCCATAGACCTTCTACTTTAGGGAAATTAACATCTTATGTTACTACTTCTAAGTGTCAAACAGAAACTTGGTTATGGATGGCCCTCGGTCCACCTACCTTGTGGAAATTGATATCTTATCATCTGTTAAACGGAACCTTAGTTATGTCGGGTCCATAGACCTACTTTGGGGAAATTAACATCTTATGTTACTACTTCTAAGCGTCAAAGAGAAACTTGGTCATGGATGGTCCTCGGACCACCTAACTTGTGGAAATTGATATCTTATCATTTGTTAAATAGAACCTTAGTTATGTCGATCCATAGACCTTCCACTTTGGAGAAATTAACATCTTATGTTACTACTTCAAAGTGTCAAATCGAAACTTGGTCATGGCTGGTCCTCGGACCACCCACGTTGTGAAAATTGATATCTTAACATTTTTTAAACAGAACCATAGTTATGTCGGGTCCATAGACCTTCTACTTTGGAGAAATTAACATCTCATGTTACTACTTCTAAGTGTCAAACAGAAACTTGGTCATGGATGGTCCTCGGACCAACCACCTTATGGAAATTGATATCTTATCGTTTGTTAAATAGAACCTTAGTTACGTCGGGTCCATAGACCTTCTACTTTGGGGAAATTAACATCTTATGTCCCTACCTCTAAGTGTCAAACAGAAACTAGGTCATCGATGGTCCTCGGACCACCTACCTTGTGGAAATTGATATCTTATCATTTGTTAAACAGAACCTTGGCTATGTCGGTTCGATAGACCTTCTACTTTTGGGAAATTAACATCTTATGTTACTACTTCTAAGTGTCAAATAGAAACTTGGTCATGGATGGTCCTCGGACCACCCACCTTGTGGAAATTGATATCTTATCATTTGATAAACAAAACCTTAGTTATGTCGGGTCCATAGAACTTCTACTTTGGGGAAATTAACATCTTATGTTACTACCTTTAACTGTCAAACAGAAACTTTTTTATGGATGGTCCTCGGACCACCCACCTTATGGAAATTGATATCTTATCGTTTGTTAAATAGAACCTTAGTTATGTCAGGTCCATAGACCTTCTACTTTAGGGAAATTACATCTTATGTTGCTACTTGTAAGTGTCAAACAGAAACTTGGTCATGGATGGTCCTCGGACCACCTACCTTGTGGAAATTGATATCTTATAATTTGTTAAACAGAACCTTGGTTATGTCGGGTCCATAGACCTTCTACTTTAGGGAAATTAACATCTTATGTTACTACTTCTAAGTGTCAAACAGAAACTTGGTTATGGATGGTCCATGGACCACCTACCTTGTGGAAATTGATATCTTATCATTTGTTAAACAGAACCTTAGTTATGTCGGGTCCATAGACCTACTTTGGAGAAATTAACATCTTATGTTCCTACTTCTATTTGTCAAAGAGAAACTTGGACATGGATGGTCCTCGGACCCCCTACCTTGTGGCAATTGATATCTTATCATTTGTTAAATAGAACGTTAGTTATGTCGGGTCCATGGACCTTCTACTTTGGAGAAATTAACATCTTATGTTACTACTTCTAAGTGTCAAATAGAAACTTGGTCATGGATGGTCCTCGGACCACCCAAATATGGAAATTGATATCTTAACGTTTGTCAAATCGAACCCTAGTTATGTCGGGTCCATAGACCTTCTACTTCAGGGAAATTAACATCTTATGTTACTACTTCTAAGTGTCACATAGAAACTTTTTTATGGATGGTCCTCGGAGCACCCACCTTATGGAAATTGATATCTTCTCGTTTGTTAAATAGAACCTTAGTTATGTCAGGTCCATAGACCTTCTACTTTGGGGAAATTAACATCTTATTTTAGTACTTGTAAGTGTCAAACAGAAACTTGGTCATGGATGGTCCTCGGACCACCTACCTTGTGGAAATTGATATCTTATAATTTGTTAAACAGAACCTTGGTTATGTCGGGTCCATAAATCTTCTACTTTAGGGAAATTAACATCTTATGTTACTACTTCTAAGTGTCAAACAGAAACTTAGTTATGGATGGTCCTCGGACCACCTACCTTGTGGAAATTGATATCTTATCATCTGTTAAACAGAACCTTAGTTATGTCGGGTCCATAGACCTACTTTGGGGAAATTAACATCTTATGTTACTACTTCTATGTGTCAAAGAGAAACTTGGACATGGATGGTCCTCGGACCCCCTACCTTGTGGCAATTGATATCTTATCATTTGTTAAAAAGAACCTTAGTTATGTCGGGTCCATAGACCTTCTACTTTGGAGAAATTAACATCTTATGTTACTACTTCTAAGTGTCAAACAGAAACTTGGCCATGGATGGTCCACGGAGCACCCACCTTATGGAAATTGATATCTTATCGTTTGTTAAATAGAACCTTAGTTATGTCGGGTCCTTAGACCTTCTACTTTGGGGGAATTAACATCTTATGTTACTACTTCTAATTGTCAAACAGAAACTTGGTTATGGATGGCCCTCGGTCCACCTTCCTTGTGGAAATTGATGTCTTATCATCTGTTCAACAGAACCTTAGTTATGTCGGGTCCATAGATCTACTTTGGGGAAATTAACATCTTATGTTACTACTTCTAAGTGTCAAAGAGAAACTTGGTCATGGAAGGTCCTCGGACCACCTAACTTGTGGAAATTGATATCTTATCATTTGTTAAATAGAACCTTAGTTATGTCGAGTCCATAGAACTTCCACTTTGTGGAAATTAACATCTTATGTTACTACTTCTAAGTGTCGAATAGAAACTTGGTCATGGCTGGTCCTCGGACCACCCACGTTGTGGAAATTGATATCTTATCATTTGTTAAACAGAACCTTAGTTATGTCGGGTGCATAGACCTACTTTGGGGAAATTAACATCTTATTTTACAACTTCTAAGTGTCAAAGAGAAACTTGGTCATGGATGGTCCTCAGACCACCTAACTTGTGGAAATTGATATATTATCATTTGTTAAATAGAACGTTAGTTATGTCGGGTCCACAGACCTTCTACTTTGGGGAAATTAACATCTTATGTTACTACTTCTAAGTGTCAAATAGAAACTTTGTTATGGATGGTCCTCGGACCACCTACCTTGTGGAAATTGATATCATATCATTTGTTAAACAGAACCATGGCTATGTCGGGTCCATAGACCTTCTACTTTGGGGAAATCAACATCTTATGTTACTACTTCTAAGCGTCAAATAGAAACTTGGTCATGGATAGTCCTCGGACCACCCACCTTGTGGAAATTGATATCTTATCATCTGTTAAACAGAACCTTAGTTATGTCGGGTCCATAGAACTTCTACTTTGGCTAAATTAACATCTTATGTTACTACTTCTAAGTGTCAAACAGAAACTTTTTTATGAATGGTCCTCGGACCACCCACCATATGGAAATTGATATCTTATCGTTTGTTAAACTGAACCTTGGTTATGTCGGGTCCATAGACCTTCTACTTTAGGGAAATTAACATCTTATGTTACTACTTCTAAGTGTCAAACAGAAACTTGGTCATGGATGGTCCATGGAGCACCCACCTTATGGAAATTGAAGTCTTATCGTTTGTTAAATAGAACCTTAGTTATGTCGGGTCCTTAGACCTTCTACTTTGGGGGAATTAACATCTTATGTTACTACTTCTAATTGTCAAACAGAAACTTGGTTATGGATGGCCCTCGGTCCACCTACCTTGTGGAAATTGATATCTTATCATCTGTTCAACAGAACCTTAGTTATGTCGGGTCCATAGACCTACTTTGGGGAAATTAACATCTTATGTTACTACTTCTAAGTGTCAAAGAGAAACTTGGACATGGATGGTCCTCGGACCATCTACCTTGTGGCAATTGATATCTTATCATTTGTTAAAAAGAACCTTAGTTATGTCGGGTCCATAGACCTTCCACTTTGTGGAAATTAACATCTTATGTTACTACTTCTAAGTGTCGAATAGAAACTTGGTCATGGCTGGTCCTCGGACCACCCACGTTGTGGAAATTGATATCTTATCATTAGTTAAACAGAACCTTAGTTATGTCGGGTGCATAGACCTACTTTGGGGAAATTAACATCTTATGTTACTACTTCTAAGTGTCAAAGAGAAACTTCGTCATGGATGGTCCTCAGACCACCTAACTTGTGGAAATCGATATCTTATCATTTGTTAAATAGAACCTCAGTTATGTCTAGTCCATAGAACTTCCACTTTGTGGAAATTAACATCTTATGTTACTACTTATAAGTATCAAATAGAAACTTGGTCATGGCTGGTCCTCGGACCACCCACGTTGTGGAAATTGATATCTTATCATTTGTTAAACAGAACTTTAGTTATGTCGGGTCCATTGACCTTCTACTTTGGAGAAATTAACATCTTATGTTACTACTTCTAAGTGTCAAACAGAAACTTGGTCATGGATGGTCCTCGGACCAACCACCTTATGGAAATTGATATCTTATCGTTTGTTGAATAGAACCTCAGTTATGTTGGGTCCATAAACCTTCTACTTTGTGAAATTAACATCTTATGTCACTACCTCTAAGTGTCAAACAGAAACTTGGTCATGGATGGTCCTCGGACCACCTACCTTGTGTAAATTGATATCTTATCGTTTGTTAAACAGAACCTTGGCTATGTCGGGTCCTTAGACCTTCTACTTTGGGGAAATCAACATCTTATGTTGCTACTTCTAAGCGTCAAATAGAAACTTGGTCATGGATGGTCCTCGGACCACCCACCTTGTGGAAATTGATATCTTATCATTTGATAAACAGAACCTTAGTTATGTCGGGTCCATAGACCTTCTACTTTGGGGAAATTAACATCTTATGTTACTATTTCTAAGTGTCAAACCGAAACTTGGTTATGGATGGTCCTCGGACCACCCACCTTATGGAAATTGATATCCTATCGTTTGTTAAATAGAACGTTAGTTATGTCGGGTCCATAGACCTTCTACTTTGGGAAAATTAACATCTTATGTTACTACTTCTAAGTGTCAAATAGAAACTTGGTCATGGATGGTCCTCGGACCACCTACCTTGTGGAAATTTATATCTTATAATTTGTTAAACAGAACCTTGGTTATGTCGGGTCCATAGACCTTCTACTTTTGGGAAATCAACATCTTATATTACTACTTCTAAGCGTCAAATTGAAACTTGGTTATGGATGGACCTCGGACCACCCACCTTGTGGAAATTGATATCTTATCATCTGTTAAACAGAACATTAGTTATGTCGGGTCCATAGAACTTCTACTTTGGCTAAATTAACATCTTATGTTACTACTTCTAAGTGTCAAACAGAAACTTTTTTATGAATGGTCCTCGGACCACCCACAATATGGAAATTGATATCTTATCGTTTGTTAAATAGAACCTTGGTTATGTCGGGTCCATAGACCTTCTACTTTGGGGAAATTAACATCTTATGTTACTACTTGTAAGTTTCAAACAGAAACTTGGTCATGGATGGTCCTCAGACCACCAACCCTGTGGAAATTGATATCTTATCATTTGTTAAACTGAACCTTGGTTATGTCGGGTCCATAGACCTTCTACTTTAGGGAAATTAACATCTTATGTTACTACTTCTAAGTGTCAAACAGAAACTTGGTTATGGATGGTCCATGGACCACCTACCTTGTGGAAATTGATATCTTATCATTTGTTAAACAGAACCTTAGTTATGTCGGGTCCATAGAACTTCTACTTTGGGGAAATTAACATCTTATGTTACTACTTGTAAGTGTCAAACAGAAACTTGGTCATGGATGGTCCTCGGACCACCTACCTTGTGGAAATTGATATCTTATAATTTGTTAAACAGAACCTTGGTTATGTCGGGTCCACATACCTTCTACTTTAGGGAAATTAACATCTTATGTTACTACTTCTAAGTGTCAAACAGAAACTTGGTTATGGATGGTCCATGGACCACCTACCTTGTGGAAATTGATATCTTATCATTTGTTAAACAGAACCTTAGTTATGTCGGGTCCATAGAACTTCTACGTTGGGGAAATTAACATCTTATGTTACTACTTGTAAGTGTCAAACAGAAACTTGGTCATGGATGGTCCTCGGACCACCTACTTTGTGGAAATTGATATCTTATCATTTGTTAAATAGAACCTCAGTTATGTCGAGTCCATAGAATTCCACTTTGTGGAAATTAACATCTTATGTTACTACTGCTAAGTGTCAAATAGAAACTTGGTCATGGCTGGTCCTCGGACCACCCACGTTGTGGAAATTGATATCTTATCATTTGTTAAACAGGACTTTAGTTATGTCGGGTCCATTGACCTTCTACTTTGGAGAAATTAACATCTTATGTTACTACTTCTAAGTGTCAAACAGAAACTTAGTTATGGATGGTCCTCGGACCACCTACCTGGTGGAAATTGATATATTATCATCTGTTAAACAGAACCTTAGTTATGTCGGGTCGATAGACCTACTTTGGAGAAATTAACATCTTATGTTACTACTTGTAAGTGTCAAACAGAAACTTGGTCATGGATGGTCCTCGGACCACCTACCTTGTGGAAATTGATATCTTATAATTTGTTAAACAGAACCTTGGTTATGTCGGGTCCACATACCTTCTACTTTAGGGAAATTAACATCTTATGTTACTACTTCTAAGTGTCAAACAGAAACTTAGTTATGGATGGTCCTCGGACCACCTACCTTGTGGAAATTGATATCTTATAATTTGTTAAACAGAACCTTGGTTATGTCGGGTCCATAAATCTTCTACTTTAGGGAAATTAACATCTTATGTTACTACTTCTAAGTGTCAAACAGAAACTTGGTCATGGATGGTCCTCGGACCGCCTACGTTGTGTAAATTGATATCATATCATTTGTTAAACAGAACCATGGCTATGTCGGGTCCATAGACCTTCTACTTTGGGGAAATCAACATCTTATGTTACTACTTCTAAGCGTCAAATAGAAACTTGGTCATGGATAGTCCTCGGACCACCCACCTTGTGGAAATTGATATCTTATCATTTGTTAAACAGAACCTTAGTTATGTCGGGTCCATAGACCTTCTACTTTGGGGAAATTAACATCTTATGTTACTACTTCTAAGTGTCAAACGGAAACTTGGTCATGGACGGTCCTCGGACCACCCACCCTAGGGAAATTGATATCTTATCGTTTGTTAAATAGAACCTTAGTTATGTCGGGTCCATAGACCTTCTACTTTGGGAAATTAACATCTTATGTTACTACTTCTAAGTGTCAAACAGAAACTTGGTTATGGATGGTCCTCGGACCACCTACCTTGTGGAAATTGATATCTTATCGTTTGTTAAATAGAACCTTAGTTATGTCGGGTCCATAGACCTTCTACTTTGGGGAAATTAACATCTTATGTTACTACTTCTAAGTGTCAAATAGAAACTTGGTCATGGATGGTCCTCGGACCACCCACCTTGTGGAAATTGATATCTTATCGTTTGTTAAAGAGAACCTTAGTTATGTCGGGTCCATAGACCTTCTACTTTGGGGAAATTAACATCTTATGTTACTACTTCTAAGTGTCAAATAGAAACTTGGTCATGGATGGTCCTCGGACCACCCACCTTGTGGAAATTGATATCTTATCATTTGTTAAACAGAACCTTAGTTATGTCGGGTCCATAGACCTTCTACTTTGGGGAAATTAACATCTTATGTTACTATTTCTAAGTGTCAAACAGAAACTTGGTTATGGATGGTCCTCGGACCACCCACCTTATGGAAATTGATATCTTATCGTTTGTTAAATAGAACCTTAGTTATGTCAGGTCCATAGACCTTCTACTTTGGGGAAATTAACATCTTATGTTACTACTTGTAAGTGTCAAACAGAAACTTGGTCATGGATGGTCCTCGGACCACCTACCTTGTGGAAATTTATATCTTATAATTTGTTAAACAGAACCTTGGTTATGTCGGGTCCATAGACCTTCTACTTTAGGGAAATTAACATCTTATGTTACTACTTCGAAGTGTCAAACAGAAACTTGGTTATGGATGGTCCTCGGACCACCTACCTTGTGGAAATTGATATCTTATCATTTGTTAAACAGAACCTTAGTTATGTCGGGTCCATAGACCTTCTACTTTGGGGAAATTAACATCTTATGTTACTACTTCTAAGTGTCAAACAGAAACTTGGTCATGGATGGTCCTCGGACCACCTACCTTGTGGAAATTGATATCTTATCATTTGTTAAACAGAACCTTAGTTATGTCGGGTCCATAGACCTTCTACTTTGGAGAAATTAACATCTTATGTTACTACTTCTAAGTGTCAAACAGAAACTTGGTCATGGATGGTCCTCGGACCACCTACCTTGTGGAAATTGATATCTTATCATTTGTTAAATAGAACCTTAGTTATGTCGGGTCCATAGACCTTCTACTTTGGGGAAATTAACATCTTATGTTACTACTTCTAAGTGTCAAACAGAAACTTGGTCATGGACGGTCCTCAGACCACCAACCCTGTGGAAATTGATATCTTATCATTTGTTAAACTGAACCTTGGTTATGTCGGGTCCATAGACCTTCTACTTTAGGGAAATTAGCATCTTATGTTACTACTTCTAAGTGTCAAACAGAAACTTTTTTATGGATGGTCCTCGGACCACCCACCTTATGGAAATTGATATCTTATCGTTTCTTATATAGAACCTTAGTTATGTCAGGTCCATAGACCTTCTACTTTGGGGAAATTAACATCTTATTTTAGTACTTGTAAGTGTCAAACAGAAACTTGGTCATGGATGGTCCTCGGACCACCTACCTTGTGGAAATTGATATCTTATAATTTGTTAAACAGAACCTTGGTTATGTCGGGTCCACATACCTTCTACTTTAGGGAAATTAACTTCTTATGTTACTACTTCTAAGTGTCAAACAGAAACTTGGTTATGGATGGTCCATGGACCACCTACCTTGTGGAAATTGATATCTTATCATTTGTTAAACAGAACCTTAGTTATGTCGGGTCCATAGACCTGCTTTGGAGAAATTAACATCTTATGTTCCTACTTCTATTTGTCAAAGAGAAACTTGGACATGGATGGTCCGAGGACCACCTACCTTGTGGGAATTGATATCTTATCAATTGTTAAAAAGAACCTTAGTTATGTCGGGTTCATAGACCTTCTACTTTGGAGAAATTAACATCTTATGTTACTATTCTAAGTGTCAAACAGAAACTTGGTCATGGACGGTCCTCAGACCACCAACCCTGTGGAAATTGATATCTTATCATTTGTTAAACTGAACCTTGGTTATGTCGGGTCCATAGACCTTCTACTTTGGGGAAATTAACATCTTATGTTACTACTTCTAAGTGTCAAACCGAAACTTGGTTATGGATGGTCCTCGGACCACCTACCTTGTGGAAATTGATATCTTATCATTTGTTAAACAGAACCTTTGTTATGTCGGGTCCATAGACCTTCTACTTTGGGAAAATTAACATCTTATGTTACTATTTCTAAGTGTCAAACCGAAACTTGGTTATGGATGGTCCTCGGACCACCTACCTTGTGGAAATTGATATCTTATCATTTGTTAAATAGAACGTTAGTTATGTCGGGTCCATAGACCTTCTACTTTGGGAAAATTAACATCTTATGTTACTACTTCTAAGTGTCAAATAGAAACTTGGTCATGGATGGTCCTCGGACCACCTACCTTGTGGAAATTGATATCTTCTCATTTGTTGAATAGAACGTTAGTTATGTCGGGTCCATAGACCTTCTACTTTGGGGAAATTAACATCTTATGTTACTACTTCTAAGTGTCAAACAGAAACTTGGTTATGGATGGTCCTCGGACCACCCACCTTGTGGAAATTGATATCTTATCATTTGTTAAACAGAACCTTAGTTATGTCGGGTCCATAGACCTTCTACTTTGGGGAAATTAACATCTTATGTTACTACTTCTAAGTGTCAAAGAGAAACTTGGTCATGGATGGTCCTCGGACCACCTACCTTGTGGCAATTGATATCTTATCATTTGTTAAATACAACCTTAGTTATGTCGGGTCCATAGACCTTCTACTTTGGGGAAATTAACATCTGATGTTACTACTTCTAAGTGTCAAATAGAAACTTGGTCATGGATGGTCCTCGGACCATCCACCTTGTGGAAATTGATATCTTATCATTTGTTAAACAGAACCTTAATTATGACGGGTCCATAGACCTTCTACTTTGGGGAAATTAACATCTTATGTTACTACTTCTAAGTGTCAAACAGAAACTTGGTCATGGACGGTCCTCGGACCACCCACCTTATGGAAATTGATATCTTATCGTTTGTTAAATAGAACCTTAGTTATGTCGGGTCCATAGACCTTCTACTTTGGGGAAATTAACATCTTATGTTACTACTTCTAAGTGTCAAACAGAAACTTGGTCATGGATGGTCCTCGGACCACCCACCTTGTGGAAATTGATATCTTATCGTTTGTTAAGCAGAACCTTAGTTATGTCGGGTCCATAGACCTTCTACTTTGGGGAAATTAACATCTTATGTTACTACTTCTAAGTGTCAAACAGAAACTTGGTTATGGATGGTCCTCGGACCACCTACCTTGTGGAAATTGATATCTTATCATTTGTTAAATAGAACCTTAGTTATGTCGGGTCCATAGACCTTCTACTTTGGGGAAATTAACATCTTATGTTACTACTTCTTAGTGTCAAACAGAAACTTGGTCATGGATGGTCCTCGGACCACCTACCTTGTGGAAATTGATATCTTATCTTTTGTTAAATAGAACGTTAGTTATGTCGGGTCCATAGACCTTCTACTTTGGGGAAATTAACATCTTATGTTACTACTTCTAAGTGTCAAACAGAAACTTGGTTATGGATGGTCCTCGGACCACCTACCTTGTGGAAATTGATATATTATCATCTGTTAAACAGAACCTTAGTTATGTCGGGTCCATAGACCTTCTAATTTGGGGAGATTAGCATCTTATGTTACTACTTCTAAGTGTCAAATAGAAACTTGGTCATCGACGGTCCTCGGACCACACACCTTGTGGAAATTGATATCTTATCATTTGTTAAACAGAACCTTAGTTATGTCGGGTGCATAGACCTTCTACTTTGGGGAAATTAACATCTTATGTTACTACTTCTAAGTGTCAAACAGAAACTTGGTCATGGACGGTCCTCAGACCACCCACATTATGGAAATTGATATCTTATCGTTTGTTAAATAGAACTTTAGTTATGTCGGGTCCATAGACCTTCTACTTTGGGGAAATTAACATCTTATGTTACTACTTCTTAGTGTCAAACAGAAACTTGGTCATGGATGGTCCACGGACCACCTACCTTGTGGAAATTGATATCTTATCAATTGTGAATTAGAACCTTGGTTATGTCGGATCCATAGACCTTCTACTTTGGGGAAATTAACATCTTATGTTACTACTCCTAAGTGTCAAATACAAACTTGGTTATGGATGGTCCTCGTACACCCACCTTAAGGAAATTGATATCTTTTCGTTTGTTAAAGAGAACCTTAGTTATGTCGGGTCCATAGACATTCTACTTTGGGAAATTAACATCTTATGTTACTACTTCGAAGTGTCAAAGAGAAACTTGGTCATGGAAGGTCCTCGGACCACCTAACTTGTGGAAATTGATATCTTATCATTTGTTAAATAGAACCTTAGTTATGTCGAGTCCACAGAACTTTCACTTTGTGGAAATTAACATCTTATGTTACTACTTCTAAGTGTCGAATAGAAACTTGGTCATGGCTGGTCCTCGGACCACCCACGTTGTGGAAATTGATATCTTATCATTTGTTAAACAGAACCTTAGTTAAGTCGGGTGCATAGACCTACTTTGGGGAAATTAACATCTTATGTTACTACTTCTAAGTGTCAAAGAGAAACTTGGTCATGGATGGTCGTCAGACCACCTACCTTGTGGAAATTGATATCTTATCATTTGTTAAATAGAACGTTAGTTATGTCGTGTCCACAGACCTTCTACTTTGGGGAAATTAACATCTTATGTTACTACTTCTAAGTGTCAAATAGAAACTTTGTTATGGATGGTTCTCGGACCACCTACCTTGTGGAAATTGATATCTTATCATTTGTTAAACAGAACCTTGGTTATGTCGGGTCCATAGACCTATTTTGGGGAAATTAATATCTTATGTTACTACTATTAAGTGTTAAAGAGAAACTTGGTAGTGGATGGTCCTCAGACCACCTACCTTGTGGAAATTGATATCGTATCATTTGTTAAATAGAACGTTAGTTATGTCGGGTCCATAGACCGTCTACTTTGGGGAAATTAACATCTTATGTTACTACTTCTAAGTGTCAAATAGAAACTTGGTCATGGACGGTCCTCGGACGACCCACATTGTGGAAAATGATATCTTATCATTTGTTAAAAAGAACCTTATTTACGTCGGGTCCATAGACCTTCTACTTTGGGGAAATTAACATCTTATGTTACTACTTCTAAGTGTCAAAGAGAAACTAGGTCATGGATGGTCCTCGGACCACCTACCTTGTGGCAATTGATATCTTATCATTTGTTAAATAGAACCTTAGTTATGTCGGGTCCATAGACCTTCTAATTTGGGGAAATTAACATCTTATGTTACTACTTCTAAGTGTAAAATAGAAACTTGGTCATCGACGGTCCTCGGACCACCCACCATTTGGAAATTGATATCTTATCATTTGTTAAACAGAACCTTAGTTATGTTGGGTCCATAGACCTTCTACTTCGGGGAAATTAACATCTTATGTTACTACTTCTAAGTGTCAAACAGAAACTTGGTCATGGACGGTCCTCGAACCACCCATATTATGGAAATTGATATCTTATCGTTTGTTAACTAGAACTTTAGTTATGCCGGGTCCATAGACCTTTTACTTTGGGGAAATTAACATCTTATGTTACTACTTCTGTGTGTCAAAGAGAAACTTGGTCATGGATGGTCCTCGGACCACCTACCTTGTGGAAATTGATATCTTATCAATTGTGAAATAGAACCTTAGTTATGTCGGATCCATAGACCTTCTACTTTGGGAAATTAACATCTTATGTTACTACTTCTAAGTGTCAAACAGAAACTTGGTTATGGATGGTCCTCGGACCGCCTACCTTAAGGAAATTGATATCTTATCGTTTGTTAAATAGAACCTTAGTTATGTCGGGTCCATAGACCTTCTACTTTGGAGAAATTAACATCTAATTTTACTACTTCCAAGTGTCAAACAGAAACTTGGTCATGGCTGGTCCTCGGACCACCCACGTTGTGGAAATTGATATCTTAATATTTGTTACACAGAACCATAGTTATGTCGGGTCCATAGACCTTCTACTTTGGAGAAATTATCATCTTATGTTACTACTTCTAGGTGTCAAATAGAAACTTGGTTATGGATGGTCCTTGCACCCCCTTCCTTGTGGAAATTGATATCTTATCATTTGTTAAACAGAACCTTAGTTATGTCGGGTACATAGACCTTCCACTTTGTGGAAATTAACGTCTTATGTTACTACTTCCAAGTGTCAAACAGAAACTTGGTTATGGATGGTCCTCGGACCACCTACCTTGTGAAAATTGATATCTTATAATTTGTTAAACAGAACCTTAGTTATGTCGGGTCCATAGACCTACTTTGGGGAAATTAACATCTTATGTTACTACTATTAAATGTCAAAGAGAAACTTGGTCATGGATGGTCCTCGGACCACCTACCTTGTGGAAATTGATATCTTATCATTTGTTAAATAGAACGTTAGTTATGTCGGGTCCATAGACCTTCTACTTTGGGGAAATTAACATCTTATGTTACTACTTCTAAGTGTCAAAGAGAAACTTGGTCATGGATGGTCCTCGGACCACCTACCTTGTGGAAATTGATATCTTATCATTTGTTAAATAGAACCTTAGTTATGTCGGGTCCATAGACCTTCTACTTTGGGGAAATTAACATCTTATGTTACTACTTCTAAGTGTCAAACCGAAACTTGGTTATGGATGGTCCTCGGACCACCTACCTTGTGGAAATTGATATCTTATCATTTGTTAAACAGAACCTTGGTTATGTCGGGTCCATAGACCTTCTACTTTGGGAAAATTAACATCTTATGTTACTATTTCTAAGTGTCAAACCGAAACTTGGTTATGGATGGTCCTCGGAGCACCCACCTTATGGAAATTGATATCCTATCGTTTGTTAAATAGAACGTTAGTTATGTCGGGTCCATAGACCTTCTACTTTGGGAAAATTAACATCTTATGTTACTACTTCTAAGTGTCAAATAGAAACTTGGTCATGGATGGTCCTCGGACCACCTACCTTGTGGAAATTGATATCTTCTCATTTGTTGAATAGAACGTTAGTTATGTCGGGTCCATAGACCTTCTACTTTGGGGAAATTAACATCTTATATTAGAACTTCTAAGTGTCAAATAGAAACTTGGTCATGGATCGACCTCGGACCACCCACCTGGTGGAAATTGATATCTTATCATTTGTTAAACAGAACCTTAGTTATGTCGGGTCCATAGACCTTCCACTTTGGGGAAATTAACGTCTTATGTTACTACTTCCAAGTGTCAAACAGAAACTTGGTTATGGATGGTCCTCGGACCACCTACCTTGTGGAAATTGATATCTTATCATTTGTTAAACAGAACCTTAGTTATGTCGGGTCCATAGACCTTCTACTTTGGGGAAATTAACATCTTATGTTACTACTTCTAAATGTCAAATAGAAACTTGGTCATGGATGGTCCTCGGACCACCTACCTTGTGGAAATTGATATCTTATCATTTGTTAAAAAGAACGTTAGTTATGTCGGGTCCATAGACCTTCTACTTTGGGGAAATTAACATCTTATGTTACTACTTCTAAGTGTCAAACAGAAACTTGGTTATGGATGGTCCTCGGACCACCTACCTTGTGGAAATTGATATCTTATCATTTGTTAAACAGAACCTTAGTTATGTCGGGTCCATAGACCTTCTACTTTGGGGAAATTAACATCTTATGTTACTACTTCTAAGTGTCAAATAGAAACTTGGTCATCGACGGTCCTCGGACCACACACCTTGTGGAAATTGATATCTTATCATTTGTTAAATAGAACCTTAGTTATGTCGGGTGCATAGACCTTCTACTTTGGGGAAATTAACATCTTATGTTACTACTTCTAAGTGTCAAACAGAAACTTGGTCATGGACGGTCCTCGGACCACCCACATTATGGAAATTGATATCTTATCGTTTGTTAAATAGAACTTTAGTTATGTCGGGCCCATAGACCTTCTACTTTGGGGAAATTAACATCTTATGTTACTACTTCGTAGTGTCAAACAGAAACTTGGTCATGGATGGTCCTCGGACCACCTACCTTGTGGAAATTGATATCTTATCAATTGTGAATTAGAACCTTGGTTATGTCGGATCCATAGACCTTCTACTTTGGGGAAATTAACATCTTATGTTACTACTTCAAAGTGTCAAACAGAAACTTGGTTATGGATGGTCCTCGGACCACCCACAATAAGGAAATCGATATCTTACCATTTGTTAAAGAGAACCATAGTTATGTCGGGTTCATAGACATTCTACTTTGGGAAATTAACATCTTATGTTACTACTTCTAAGTGTCAAAGAGAAACTTGGTCATGGATGGTCCTCGGACCACCTACCTTGCGGCAATTGATATCTTATCATTTGTTAAATAAAAGCTTAGTTATGTCGGGTCCATAGAGCTTCTAATTTGGGGAAATTAACATCTTATGTTACTACTTCTAAGTGTAAAATAGAAACTTGGTCATCGACGGTCCTTAGACCACCCACCATTTGGAAATTGATATCTTATCATTTGTTAAACAGAACCTTAGTTATGTCGGGTCCATAGACCTTCTACTTTGGAGAAATTAACATCTTATGTTACTACTTCTAAATGTCAAGCAGAAACTTGGTCATGGATGGTCCTCGGACCACCTACCTTGTGGAAATTGATATCTTATCATTTGTTAAATAGAACGTTAGTTATGTCGGGTCCATAGACCTTCTACTTTGGGAAAATTAACATCTTATGTTACTACTTCTAAGTGTCAAATAGAAACTTGGTTATGGATGGTCCTCGGACCACCTACCTTGTGGAAATTGATATCTTATCATTTGTTAAACAGAACCTTGGTTACGTCGGGTCCATAGACCTATTTTGGGGAAATTAATATCTTATGTTACTACTATTAAGTGTTAAAGAGAAACTTGATCGTGGATGGTCATCAGACCACCTACCTTGTGGAAATTGATATCTTATCATTTGTTAAATAGAACGTTAGTTATGTCGGGTCCATAGACCGTCTACTTTGGGGAAATTAACATCTTATGTTACTACTTCTAAGTGTCAAATAGAAACTTGGTCATGGACGGTCCTCGGACGACCCACATTGTGGAAAATGATATCTTATCATTTGTTAAAAAGAACCTTAGTTACGTCGGGTCCATAGACCTTCTACTTTGGGGAAATTAACATCTTATGTTACTACTTCTAAGTGTCAAAGAGAAACTTGGTCATGGATGGTCCTCGGACCACCTACCTTTTGGCAATTGATATCTTATCATTTGTTAAATAGAACCTTAGTTATGTCGGGTCCATAGACCTTCTACTTTGGGGAAATTAACATCTTATGTTACTACTTCTAAGTGTCAAAGAGAAACTAGGTCATGGATGGTCCTCGGACCACCTACCTTGTGGCAATTGATATCTTATCGTTTGTTAAATAGAACTTTAGTTATGCCGGGTCCATAGACCTTTTACTTTGGGGAAATTAACATCTTATGTTACTACTTCTTAGTGTCAAATACAAACTTGGACATGGATGGTCCTCGGACCACCCACCTTGTGGAAATTGATATCTTATCATTTGTTAAGCGGAACCTTAGTTATGTCGGGTCCATAGACCTTCTACTTTGGGGAAATTAACATCTTATGTTACTACTTCTAAGTGTCAAATAGAAACTTGGTCATGGACGGTCCTCGGACGACCCACATTGTGGAAAATGATATCTTATCATTTGTTAAAAAGAACCTTAGTTACGTCGGGTCCATAGACCTTCTACTTTGGGGAAATTAACATCTTATGTTACTACTTCTAAGTGTCAAAGAGAAACTTGGTCATGGATGGTCCTCGGACCACCTACCTTGTGGCAATTGATATCTTATCATTTGTTAAATAGAACCTTAGTTATGTCGGGTCCATAGACCTTCTACTTTGGGGAAATTAACATCTTATGTTACTACTTCTAAGTGTCAAAGAGAAACTTGGTCATGGATGGTCCTCAGACCACCTACCTTGCGGCAATTGATATCTTATCATTTGTTAAATAAAACCTTAGTTATGTCGGCTCCATAGACCTTCTACTTTGGGGAAATTAACATCTTATGTTACTACTTCTAAGTGTCAAACAGAAATTTGGTCATGGATGGTCCTCGGACCACCTACCTTATGGAAATTGATATCTTATCGTTTGTTAAATAGAACCTTAGTTATGTCGGGTCCATAGACCTTCTACTTTGGGGAAATTAACATCTTATGTTACTACTTCTAAGTGTCAAACAGAAACTTGGTCATGGATGGTCCTCGGACCACCCATCTTATGGAAATTGATATCTTTTCATTTGTTAAATAGAACGTTAGTTATGTCGGGTCCATAAACCTTCTACTTTGGGGAAATTAACATCTTATGTTACTACTTCGAAGTGTCAAATAGAAACTTGGTTATGGATGGTCCTCGGACCACCTACCTTGTGGAAATTGATATCTTATCATTTGTTAAATAGAACCTTAGTTATGTCGGCTCCATAGAGCTACTTTGGGGAAATTGATATCTTATGTTACTACTTCTTAGAGCCAAACAGAAACTTGGTTATGGATGGTCCACGGACCACCCATCTTATGGAAATTGATATCTTATCATTTGTTAAATAGAACCTTAGTTATGTCGGGTCCATAGACCTTCTACTTTGGGGAAATTAACATCTTATGTTACTACTTCTTAGTGTCAAATACAAACTTGGTCATGGATGGTCCTCGGACCACCTACCTTTTGGCAATTGATATCTTATCATTTGTTAAATAGAACCTTAGTTATGTCGGGTCCATAGACCTTCTACTTTGGGGAAATTAGCATCTTATGTTACTACTTCTAAGTGTCAAAGAGAAACTTGGTCATGGATGGTCCTCGGACCACCTACCTTGTGGAAATTGATATCTTATCATTTGTTAAATAGAACGTTAGTTATGTCGGGTCCATAGACCTTCTACTTTGGGGAAATTAACATCTTATGTTACTACTTCTAAGTGTCAAATAGAAACTTGGTTATGGATGGTCCTCGGACCACCCACCTTGTGGAAATTGATATCTTATCGTTTGTTAAATAGAACCTTAGTTATGTCGGGTCCATAGACCTTCTACTTTGGGGAAATTAACATCTTATGTTACTACTTCTAAGTGTCAAACAGAAACTTGGTTATGGATGGTCCCCGGACCACCTACCTTGTGGAAATTGATATCTTATCATTTGTTAAACAGAACCTTAGTCATGTCGGGTCCATAGACTTACTTTGGGGAAATTAACATCTTATGTTACTACTATTAAATGTCAAAGAGAAACTTGGTCATGGATGGTCCTCGGACCACCTACCTTGTGGAAATTGATATCTTATCATTTGTTGAATAGAACGTTAGTTATGTCGGGTCCATAGACCTTCTACTTTGGGGAAATTAACATCTTATATTACAACTTCTAAGTGTCAAATAGAAACTTGGTCATGGATGGTCCTCGGACCACCCACCTGGTGGAAATTGATATCTTATCATTTGTTAAACAGAACCTTAGTTATGTCGGGCCCATAGACCTTCCACTTTGGGAAAATTAACGTCTTATGTTACTACTTCCAAGTGTCAAACAGAAACTTGGTTATGGATGGTCCTCGGACCACCTACCTTGCGAAAATTGATATCTTATCATTTGTTAAACAGAACCTTAGTTATGTCGGGTCTATAGACCTACTTTGGGGAAATTAACATCTTATGTTACTACTATTAAATGTGAAAGAGAAACTTGGTCATGGATGGTCCTCGGACCACCTACCTTGTGGAAATTGATATCTTATCATTTGTTAAATAGAACGTTAGTTATGTCGGGTCCATAGACCTTCTACTTTGGGGAAATTAACATCTTATGTTACTACTTCTAAGTGTCAAATAGAAACTTGGTTATGGATGGTCCTCGGACCACCTACCTTGTGGAAATTGATATCTTATAATTTGTTAAACAGAACCTTGGTTATGTCTGGTCCATAGACCTTCTACTTTGGGGAAATTAACATCTTATGTTACTACTTCGAAGTGTCAAACAGAAACTTGGTTATGGATGGTCCTCGGACCACCCACCTTAAGGAAATTGATATCTTATCGTTTGTTAAAGAGAACCTTAGTTATGTCGGGTCCATAGACCTTCTACTTTGGGGAAATTAACATCTTATGTTACTACTTCTAAGTGTCAAATACAAACTTGGACATGGATGGTCCTCGGACCACCCACCTTGTGGAAATTGATATCTTATCGTTTGTTAAGCAGAACCTTAGTTATGTCGGGTCCATAGACCTTCTACTTTGGGGAAATTAACATCTTATGTTACTACTTCAAAGTGTCAAACAGAAACTTGGTTATGGATGGTCCTCGGACCACCCACCTTGTGGAAATTGATATCTTATCGTTTGTTAAAGAGAACCTTAGTTATGTCGGGTCCATAGACCTTCTACTTTGGGAAATTAACATCTTATGTTACTACTTCTTAGTGTCAAACAGAAACTTGGTTATGGATGGTCCTCGGACCACCTACCTTGTGGAAATTGATATCTTATCATTTGTTAAACAGAACCTTAGTTATGTCGGGTCCATAGACCTACTTTGGGGAAATTAACATCTTATGTTACTACTATTAAATGTGAAAGAGAAACTTGGTCATGGATGGTCCTCGGACCACCTACCTTGTGGAAATTGATATCTTAACATTTGTTAAATAGAACGTTAGTTATGTCGGGTCCATAGACCTTCTACTTTGGGGAAATTAACATCTTTTGTTACTACTTCTAAGTGTCAAATAGAAACTTGGTTATGGATGGTCCTCGGACCATCTACCTTGTGGAAATTGATATCTTGTAATTTGTTAAACAGAACCTTGGTTATGTCTGGTCCATAGACCTTTTACTTTGGGGAAATTAACATCATATGTTACTACTTCGAAGTGTCAAACAGAAACTTGGTTATAGGTGGTCCTTGGACCACCCACCTTATGGAAATTGATATCTTATCGTTTGTTAAAGAAAACCTTAGTTATGTCGGGTCCATAGACCTTCTACTTTGGGGAAATTAACATCTTATGTTACTACTTCCAAGTGTCAAACAGAAACTTGGTCATGGCTGGTCCTCGGACCACCCACGTTGTGGAAATTGATATCTTATCATTTGTTAAAAAGAACCTTATTTACGTCGGGTCCATAGACCTTCTACTTTGGGGAAATTAACATCTTATGTTACTACTTCTATGTGTGAAAGAGAAACTTGGTCATGGATGGTCCTCGGACCACCTACCTTGTGGCAATTGATATCTTATCATTTGTTAAATAGAACCTTAGTTATGTCGGGTCCATAGACCTTCTACTTTGGGGAAACTAACATCTTATGTTACTACTTCTAAGTGTCAAATAGAAACTTGGTCATCGACGGTCCTCGGACCACCCACCTTGTGGAAATTGATATCTTATCATTTGTTAAACAGAACCTTAGTTATGTGGGGTCCATAGACCTTCTACTTTGGGGAAATTAACATCTTATGTTACTACTTCTAAGTGTCAAACAGAAACTTGGTCATGGATGGTCCTCGGACCACCCACCTTATGGAAATTGATATCGTATCATTTGTTAAATAGAACCTTAGTTATGTCGGGTCCATAGACCTTCTACTTTGGGGAAGTTAACATCTTATGTTACTACTTCTAAGTGTCAAATAGAAACTTGGTCATGGATGCTCCTCGGACCACCTACCTTGTGGAAATTGATATCTTATCATTTGTTAAATAGAACCTTAGTTATGTCGGGTCCATAGACCTTCTACTTTGGGGAAATTAACATCTTATGTTACTACTTCTAAGTGTCAAATAGAAACTTGGTCATGGACGGTCCTCGGACCTCCCACATTGTCGAAATTGATATCTTATCATTTGTTAAACAGATCCTTAGTTCTGTCGGCTCCATAGACCTTCAACGTTGGGGAAATTAACACCTTATGTTACTACTTCTATGTGTCAAACAGAAACTTGGTCATGGATGGTCCTCGGACCACCCACCTTAAGGAAATTGATATCTTATCGTTTGTTAAAGAGAACCTTAGTTATGTCGGGTCCATAGACCTTCTACTTTGGGGAAATTAACATCTTATGTAACTACTTCTAAGTGTCAAATACAAACTTGGACATGGATGGTCCTCGGACCACCCACCTTGTGGAAATTGATATCTTATCGTTTGTTAAACAGAACCTTAGTTATGTCGGGTCCATAGACCTTCTACTTTGGGGAAATTAACATCTTATGTTACTACTTCAAAGTGTCAAACAGAAACTTGGTTATGGATGGTCCTCGGACCACCCACCTTAAGGAAATTGATATCTTAACGTTTGTTAAAGAGAACCTTAGTTATGTCGGGTCCATAGACCTTCTACTTTGGGAAATTAACATCTTATTTTACTACTTCTTGGTGTCAAACAGAAACTTGGTTATGGATGGTCCTCGGACCACCTACCTTGTGGAAATTGATATCTTATCATTTGTTAAATAGAACCTTGGTTATGTCGGGTCCATAGACCTCCTTTGGGGAAATTAACATCTTATGTTACTACTATTAAATGTGAAAGAGAAACTTGGTCGTGGATGGTCCTCGGACCACCTACCTTGTGGAAATTGATATTTTATCATTTGTTAAATAGAACGTTAGTTATGTCGGGTCCATAGACCTTCTACTTTGGGGAAATTAACATCTTATGTTACTACTTCTAAGTGTCAAATAGAAACTTGGTTATGGATGGTCCTCGTACCACCTACCTTGTGAAAATTGATATCTTATCGTTTGTTAAGCGGAACCTTAGTTATGTCGGGTCCATAGACCTTCTACTTTGGGGAAATTAACATCTTATGTTACTACTTCGAAGTGTCAAACAGAAACTTGGTTATGGATGGTCCTCGGACCACCCACCTTAAGGAAATTGATATCTTATCGTTTGTTAAAGAGAACCTTAGTTATGTCGGGTCCATAGACCTTCTACTTTGGGAAATTAACATCTTATGTTACTACTTCTAAGTGTCAAACAGAAACTTGGTTATGGATGGTCCCCGGACCACCTACCTTGTGGAAATTGATATCTTATCATTTGTTAAACAGAACCTTAGTTATGTCGGGTCCATAGACCTTCTACTTTGGGAAATTAACATCTTATGTTACTACTTCTAAGTGTCAAACAGAAACTTGGTTATGGATGGTCCTCGGACTACCCACCTTGTGGAAATTGATATCTTATCATTTGTTAAACAGAACCTTAGTTATGTCGGGTCCATAGACCTTCTACTTTGGGAAAATTAACATCTTATGTTACTACTTCTAAGTGTCAAACCGAAACTTGGTTATGGATGGTCCTCGGACCACCTACCTTGTGGAAATTGATATCTTATCATTTGTTAAACAGAACCTTTGTTATGTCGGGTCCATAGACCTTCTACTTTGGGAAATTAACATCTTATGTTACTACTTCTAAGTGTCAAACAGAAACTTGGTTATGGATGGTCCTCGGACCACCTACCTTGTGGAAATTGATATCTTATCATTTGTTAAACAGAACCTTAGTTATGTCGGGTCCATAGACCTTCTACTTTGGGAAATTAACATCTTATGTTACTACTTCTAAGTGTCAAACAGAAACTTGGTTATGGATGGTCCTCGGACCACCCACCCTATGGAAATTGATATCCTACCGTTTGTTAAATAGAACGTTAGTTATGTCGGGTCCATAGACCTTCTACTTTGGGAAAATTAACATCTTATGTTACTACTTCTAAGTGTCAAATAGAAACTTGGTCATGGACGGTCCTCGGACGACCCACCTTGTGGAAAATGATATCTTATCATTTGTTAAAAAGAACCTTAGTTACGTCGGGTCCATAGACCTTCAACTTTGGGGAAATTAACATCTTATGTTACTACTTCTAAGTGTCAAAGAGAAACTTGGTCATGGATGGTCCTCGGACCACCTACCTTGTGGCAATTGATATCTTATCATTTGTTAAATAGAACCTTAGTTATGTCGGATCCATAGACCTTCTACTTTGGGGAAATTAACATCTTATGTTACTACTTCTAAGTGTCAAATAGAAACTTGGTCATCGACGGTCCTCGGACCACCCACCTAGTGGAAATTGATATCTTATCATTTGTTAAACAGAACCTTAGTTATGTCGGGTCCATAGACCTTCTACTTTGGGGAAATTAACATCTTATGTTACTACTTCTAAGTGTCAAACAGAAACTTGGTCATGGACGGTCCTCGAACCACCCACATTATGGAAATTGATATCTTATCGTTTGTTAAATAGAACTTTAGTTATGCCGGGTCCATAGACCTTTTACTTTGGGGAAATTAACATCTTATGTTACTACTTCTTAGTGTCAAATACAAACTTGGTCATGGATGGTCCTCGGACCACCCACCTTGTGGAAATTGATATCTTATCATTTGTTAAGTGGAACCTTAGTTATGTCGGGTCCATAGACCTTCTACTTTGGGGAAATTAACATCTTATGTTACTACTTCTAAGTGTCAAATAGAAACTTGGTCATGGATGGTCCTCGGACCACCCACCTTGTGGAAATTGATATCTTATCATTTGTTAAACAGAACCTTAGTTATGTCGGGTCCATAGACCTTCTACTTTGGGAAAATTAACATCTTATGTTACTACTTCTAAGTGTCAAACAGAAAATTGGTCATGGATGGTCCTCGGACAACCTACATTGTGGAAATTGATATCCTATCATTTGTTAAATAGAACGTTAGTTATGTCGGGTCCATAGACCTTCTACTTTGGGAAAATTAACATTTTATGTTACTACTTCCAAGTGTCAAACAGAAACTCGGTTATGGATGGTCCACGGACCACCCACCTTATGGAAATTAATATCCTATCATTTGTTAAAGAGAACATTAGTTATGTCGGGTCCATAGACCTTCTACTTTGGGAAAATTAACATCTTATGTTACTACTTCTAAGTGTCAAAGAGAAACTTGGTCATGGATGGTCCTCGGACCACCTACCTTGTGGAAATTGATATCTTATCATTTGTTGAATAGAACGTTAGTTATGTCGGGTCCATAGACCTTCTACTTTGGGGAAATTAACATCTTATATTACAACTTCTAAGTGTCAAATAGAAACTTGGTCATGGATGGACCTCGGACCACCCACCTGGTGGAAATTGATATCTTATCATTTGTTAAACAGAACCTTAGTTATGTCGGGTCCATAGACCTTCCACTTTGGGGAAATTAACGTCTTATGTTACTACTTCCAAGTGTCAAACAGAAACTTGGTTATGGATGGTCCTCGGACCACCCACCTTATGGAAATTGATATCCTATCGTTTGTTAAAGAGAACCTTAGTTATGTCGGGTCCATAGACCTTCTACTTTGGGGAAATTAACATCTTATGTTACTACTTCTAAGTGTCAAACCGAAACTTGGTTATGGATGGTCCTCGGACCACCTACCTTGTGGAAATTGATATCTTATCATTTGTTAAACAGAACTATGGTTATGTCGGGTCCATAGACCTACTTTGGGGAAATTAACATCTTATGTTACTACTATTAAATGTGAAAGAGAAACTTGGTCATGGATGGTCCTCGGACCACCTACCTTGTGGAAATTGATATCTTATCATTTGTTAAATAGAACGTTAGTTATGTCGGGTCCATAGACCTTCTACTTTGGGGAAATTAACATCTTATGTTACTACTTCTAAGTGTCAAATAGAAACTTGGTCATGGATGGTCCTCGGACCACCCACCTTGTGGAAATTGATATCTTATCATTTGTTAAATAGAACCTTAGTTATGTCGGCTCCATAGACCTTCTACTTTGGGGAAATTAACATCTTATGTTACTACTTCTAAGTGTCAAACAGAAACTTAGTTATGGATGGTCCCCGGACCACCTACCCTGTGGAAATTGATATCTTATCATTTGTTAAACAGAACCTTAGTTATGTCGGGTCCATAGACTTACTTTGGGGAAATTAACATCTTATGTTACTACTATTAAATGTGAAAGAGAAACTTGGTCATGGATGGTCCTCGGACCACCTACCTTGTGGAAATTGATATCTTAACATTTGTTAAATAGAACGTTAGTTATGTCGGGTCCATAGACCTTCCACTTTGGGGAAATTAACGTCTTATGTTACTACTTCTAAGTGTCAAACAGAAACTTGGTCATGGACGGTCCTCAGACCACCCATATTATGGAAATTGATATCTTATCATTTGTTAAACAGAACCTTAGTTATGTCGGGTCCATAGACCTTCCACTTTGGGGAAATTAACGTCTTATGTTACTACTTCCAAGTGTCAAACAGAAACTTGGTTATGGATGGTCCTCGGACCACCTACCTTATGGAAATTGATATCTTATCATTTGTTAAACAGAACCTTAGTTATGTCGGGTCCATAGACCTACTTTGGGGAAATTAACATCTTATGTTACTACTATTAAATGTGAAAGAGAAACTTGGTCATGGATGGTCCTCGGACCACCTACCTTGTGGAAATTGATATCTTAACATTTGTTAAATAGAACGTTAGTTATGTCGGGTCCATAGACCTTCTACTTTGGGGAAATTAACATCTTTTGTTACTACTTCTAAGTGTCAAATAGAAACTTGGTTATGGATGGTCCTCGGACCATCTACCTTGTGGAAATTGATATCTTGTAATTTGTTAAACAGAACCTTGGTTATGTCTGGTCCATAGACCTTTTACTTTGGGGAAATTAACATCTTATGTTACTACTTCGAAGTGTCAAACAGAAACTTGGTTATGGATGGTCCTCGGACCACCCACCTTAAGGAAATTGATATCTTATCGTTTGTTAAAGAGAACCTTAGTTATGTCGGGTCCATAGACCTTCTACTTTGGGGAAATTAACATCTTATGTTACTACTTCTAAGTGTCAAATACAAACTTGGACATGGATGGTCCTCGGACCACCCACCTTGTGGAAATTGATATCTTATCGTTTGTTAAGCAGAACCTTAGTTATGTCGGGTCCATAGACCTTCTACTTTGGGGAAATTAACATCTTATGTTACTACTTCAAAGTGTCAAACAGAAACTTGGTTATGGATGGTCCTCGGACCACCCACCTTAAGGAAATTGATATCTTATCGTTTGTTAAAGAGAACCTTAGTTATGTCGGGTCCATAGACCTTCTACTTTGGGAAATTAACATCTTATGTTACTACTTCCAAGTGTCAAACAGAAACTTGGTTATGGATGGTCCTCGGACCACCTACCTTGTGGAAATTGATATCTTATCATTTGTTAAATAGAACGTTAGTTATGTCGGGTCCATAGACCTTCTACTTTGGGGAAATTAACATCTTATGTTACTACTAGTAAATGTGAAAGAGAAACTTGGTCATGGATTGTCCTCGGACCACCTACCTTGTGGAAATTGATATCTTATCATTTGTTAAATAGAACGTTAGTTATGTCGGGTCCATAGACCTTCTACTTTGGGGAAATTAACATCTTATGTTACTACTTCTAACTGTCAAATAGAAACTTGGTTATGGATGGTCCTCGGACCACCTACCTTGTGGAATTGATATCTTATCATTTGTTAAACAGAACCTTGGTTATGTCGGGTCCATAGACATTCTACTTTGGGGAAATTAACATCTACTGTTACTACTTCGAAGTGTCAAACAGAAACTTGGTTATGGATGGTCCTCGGACCACCCACCTTAAGGAAATTGATATCTTATCGTTTGTTAAAGAGAACCTTAGTTATGTCGGGTCCATAGACCTTCTACTTTGGGGAAATTAACATCTTATGTTACTACTTCTAAGTGTCAAACCGAAACTTGGTTATGGATGGTCCTCGGACCACCTACCTTGTGGAAATTGATATCTTATCATTTGTTAAAGAGAACCTTAGTTATGTCGGGTCCATAGACCTTCTACTTTGGGAAATTAACATTTATGTTACTACTTCTATGTGTCAAACAGAAACTTGGTTATGGATGGTCCTCGGACCACCTACCTTGTGGAAATTGATATCTTATCATTTGTTAAACAGAACTATGGTTATGTCGGGTCCATAGACCTACTTTGGGGAAATTGATATCTTATGTTACTACTTCTTAGAGTCAAACAGAAACTTGGTCATGGATGGTCCACGGACCACCCACCTTGTGGAAATTGATATCTTATCATTTGTGAAGTAGAACCTTAGTTAGGTCGGATCCATAGACCTTCTACTTTGGGAAAATTAACATCTTATGTTACTACTTCTAAGTGTCAAACAGAAACTTGGTCATGGACGGTCCTCGGACCACCCACCTTAGGGAAATTGATATCTTATCATTTGTTAAACAGAACCTTAGTTATGTCGGGTCCATAGACCTTCTACTTTGGGGAAATTAACATCTTATGTTACTACTTCTAAGTGTCAAATAGAAACTTGGTCATGGATGGTCCTCGGACCACCCACCTTGTGGAAATTGATATCTTATCGTTTGTTAAATAGAACCTTAGTTATGTCGGGTCCATAGACCTTCTACTTTGGGGAAATTAACATCTTATGTTACTACTTCAAAGTGTCAAAATGGATGGTCCTCGGACCACCCACAATAAGGAAATTGATATCTTACCGTTTGTTAAAGAGAACCATAGTTATGTCGGGTCCATAGACCTTCTACTTTGGGAAATTAACATCTTATGTTACTACTTCTAAGTGTCAAACAGAAACTTGGTTATGGATGGTCCTCGGACCACCTACCTTGTGGAAATTGATATCTTATCATTTGTTAAACAGAACCTTGGTTATGTCGGGTCCATAGACCTACTTTGGGGAAATTAACATCTTATGTTACTACTATTAAATGTGAAAGAGAAACTTGGTCATGGATGGTCCTCGGACCACCTACCTTGTGGAAATTGATATCTTATCATTTGTTAAATAGAACGTTAGTTATGTCGGGTCCATAGACCTTCTACTTTGGGGAAATTAACATCTTATGTTACTACTTCTAAGTGTCAAATAGAAACTTGGTCATGGATGGTCCTCGGACCACCCACCTTGTGGAAATTGATATCTTATCATTTGTTAAACAGAACCTTAGTTATGTCGGGTCCATAGACCTTCTACTTTGGGGAAATTAACATCTTATGTTACTACTTCCAAGTGTCAAACAGAAACTTGGTTATGGATGGTCCTCGGACCACCCACCTTATGGAAATTGATATCCTATCGTTTGTTAAAGAGAACCTTAGTTATGTCGGGTCCATAGACCTTCTACTTTGGGGAAATTAACATCTTATGTTACTACTTCTAAGTGTCAAACCGAAACTTGGTTATGGATGGTCCTCGGACCACCTACCTTGTGGAAATTGATATCTTATCATTTGTTAAACAGAACTATGGTTATGTCGGGTCCATAGACCTTCTACTTTGGGAAAATTAACATCTTATGTTACTACTTCTAAGTGTCAAACAGAAACTTGGTTATGGATGGTCCTCAGACCACCTACCTTGTGGAAATTGATATCTTATCATTTGTTAAACAGAACCTTAGTTATGTCGGGTCCATAGACCTTCTACTTTGGGGAAATTAACATCTTATGTTACTACTTCTAAGAGTCAAACCGAAACCTGGTTATGGATGGTCCCCGGACCACCTACCTTGTGGAAATTGATATCTTATCGTTTGTTAAATAGAACCTTAGTTATGTCGGGTCCATAGACCTTCTACTTTGGGGAAATTAACATCTTATGTTACTACTTCAAAGTGTCAAACAGAAACTTGGTTATGGATGGTCCTCGGACCACCCACCTTATGGAAATTGATATCTTATCGTTTGTTAAATAGAACCTTAGTTATGTCGGGTCCATAGACCTTCTACTTTGGGAAAATTAACATCTTATGTTACTACTTCTAAGTGTCAAACAGAAACTTGGTCAAGGATGGTCCTCGGACCACCCACCTTGTGGAAATTGATATCTTACCGTTTGTTAAATAGAACCTTAGTTATGTCGGGTCCATAGACCTTCTACTTTGGGGAAATTAACATCTTATGTTACTACTTCTAAGTGTCAAATACAAACTTGGACATGGATGGTCCTCGGACCACCCACCTTGTGGAAATTGATATCTTATCGTTTGTTAAAGAGAACCTTAGTTATGTCGGGTCCATAGACCTTCTACTTTGGGAAATTAACATCTTATGTTACTACTTCTTAGTGTCAAACAGAAACTTGGTTATGGATGGTCCCCGGACCACCTACCTTGTGGAAATTGATATCTTATCATTTGTTAAACAGAACCTTAGTTATGTCGGGTCCATAGACTTACTTTGGGGAAATTAACATCTTATGTTACTACTATTAAATGTCAAAGAGAAACTTGGTCATGGATGGTCCTCGGCCCACCTACCTTGTGGAAATTGATATCTTATCATTTGTTGAATAGAACGTTAGTTATGTCGGGTCCATAGACCTTCTACTTAGGGGAAATTAACATCTTATATTACAACTTCTAAATGTCAAATAGAAACTTGGTCATGGATGGACCTCGGACCACCCACCTGGTGGAAATTGATATCTTATCATTTGTTAAACAGAACCTTAGTTATGTCGGGTCCATAGACCTTCCACTTTGGGGAAATTAACGTCTTATGTTACTACTTCCAAGTGTCAAACAGAAACTTGGTTATGGATGGTCCTCGGACCACCTACCTTGTGGAAATTGATATCTTATCATTTGTTAAACAGAACCTTAGTTATGTCGGGTCCATAGACCTTCTTTGGGGAAATTAACATCTTATGTTACTACTTCGTAGTGTGAAACAGAAACTTGGTTATGGATGGTCCTCGGACCACCCACCTTAAGGAAATTGATATCTTATCGTTTGTTAAAGAGAACCTTAGTTATGTCGGGTCCATAGACCTTCTACTTTGGGAAATTAACATCTTATGTTACTACTTCTAAGTGTCAAACAGAAACTTGGTTATGGATGGTCCTCGGACCACCTACCTTGTGGAAATTGATATCTTATCATTTGTTAAACAGAACCTTAGTTATGTCGGGTCCATAGACCTTCTACTTTGGGGAAATTAACATCTTATGTTACTACTTCGAAGTGTCAAACAGAAACTTGGTTATGGATGGTCCTCGGACCACCCACCTTATGGAAATTGATATCTTATCGTTTGTTAAAGAGAACCCTAGTTATGTCGGGTCCATAGACCTTCTACTTTGGGGAAATTAACATCTTATGTTACTACTTCTATGTGTCAAATACAAAGTTGGTCATGGATGGTCCTCGGACCACCCACCTTGTGGAAATTGATATCTTATCATTTGTTAAACAGAACCTTAGTTATGTCGGGTCCATAGACCTTCTACTTTGGGGAAATTAACATCTTATGTTACTACTTCGAAGTGTCAAACAGAAACTTGGTTATGGATGGTCCTCGGACCACCCACCTTAAGGAAATTGATATCTTATCGTTTGTTAAAGAGAACCTTAGTTATGTCGGGTCCATAGACCTTCTACTTTGGGGAAATTAACATCTTATGTTACTACTTCTAATTGTCAAACCGAAACTTGGTTATGGATGGTCCTCGGACCACCTACCTTGTGGAAATTGATATCTTATCATTTGTTAAATAGAACCTTAGTTATGTCGGGTCCATAGACCTTCTACTTTGGGGAAATTAACATCTTATGTTACTACTATTAAATGTGAAAGAGAAACTTGGTCATGGATGGTCCTCGGACCACCTACCTTGTGGAAATTGATATCTTATCATTTGTTAAATAGAACGTTAGTTATGTCGGGTCCATAGACCTTCTACTTTGGAGGAAATTAACATCTTATGTTACTACTTCTAAGTGTCAAATAGAAACTTGGTTATGGATGGTCCTCGGACCACCTACCTTGTGGAAATTGATTTCTTATAATTTGTTAAACAGAACCTTGGTTATGTCTGGTCCATAGACCTTCTACTTTGGGGAAATTAACATCATATGTTACTACTTCGAAGTGTCAAACCGAAACTTGGTTATGGATGGTCCTCGGACCACCCACCTTATGGAAATTGATATCTTATCGTTTGTTAAAGAGAACCTTAGTTATGTCGGGTCCATAGACCTTCTACTTTGGGGAAATTAACATCTTATGTTACTACTTCTAAGTGTCAAATACAAACTTGGACATGGATGGTCCTCGGACCACCCACCTTGTGGAAATTGATATCTTATCGTTTGTTAAGCAGAACCTTAGTTATGTCGGGTCCATAGACCTTCTACTTTGGGGAAATTAACATCTTATGTTACTACTTCGAAGTGTCAAACAGAAACTTGGTTATGGATGGTCCTCGGACCACCCACCTTAAGGAAATTGATATCTTATCGTTTGTTAAAGAGAACCTTAGTTATGTCGGGTCCATAGACCTTCTACTTTGGGAAATTAACATCTTATGTTACTACTTCTTAGTGTCAAACAGAAACTTGGTTATGGATGGTCCCCGGACCACCTACCTTGTGGAAATTGATATCTTATCATTTGTTAAACAGAACCTTAGTTATGTCGGGTCCATAGACTTACTTTGGGGAAATTAACATCTTATGTTACTACTATTAAATGTCAAAGAGAAACTTGGTCATGGATGGTCCTCGGACCACCTACCTTGTGGAAATTGATATCTTATCATTTGTTGAATAGAACGTTAGTTATGTCGGGTCCATAGACCTTCTACTTTGGGGAAATTAACATCTTATATTACAACTTCTAAGTGTCAAATAGAAACTTGGTCATGGATGGACCTCGGACCACCCACCTGGTGGAAATTGATATCTTATCATTTGTTAAACAGAACCTTAGTTATGTCGGGTCCATAGACCTTCCACTTTGGGGAAATTAACATCTTATGTTACTACTTCTAAGTGTCAAACAGAAACTTGGTCATGGATGGTCCTCGGACCACCCACCTTGTGGAAATTGATATCTTATCATTTGTTAAATAGAACCTTAGTTATGTCGGGTCCATAGACCTTCTACTTTGGGGAAATTAACATCTTTTGTTACTACTTCTAAGTGTCAAATAGAAACTTGGTTATGGATGGTCCTCGGACCATCTACCTTGTGGAAATTGATATCTTGTAATTTGTTAAACAGAACCTTGGTTATGTCTGGTCCATAGACCTTTTACTTTGGGGAAATTAACATCATATGTTACTACTTCGAAGTGTCAAACAGAAACTTGGTTATAGGTGGTCCTTGGACCACCCACCTTATGGAAATTGATATCTTATCGTTTGTTAAAGAAAACCTTAGTTATGTCGGGTCCATAGACCTTCTACTTTGGGGAAATTAACATCTTATGTTACTACTTCTAAGTGTCAAATACAAAATTGGACATGGATGGTCCTCGGACCACCCACCTTGTGGAAAGTGATATCTTATTGTTTGTTAAGCGGAACCTTAGTTATGTCGGGTCCATAGACCTTCGACTTTGGGAAATTAACATCTTATGTTACTACTTCTTAGTGTCAAACAGAAACTTGGTTATGGATGGTCCCTGGACCACCTACCTTGTGGAAATTGATATCTTATCATTTGTTAAACAGAACCTTAGTTATGTCGGGTCCATAGACCTTCTACTTTGGGGAAATTAACATCTTATGTTACTACTTCTAAGTGTCAAATAGAAACTTGGTCATGGATGGTCCTCGGACCACCTACCTTGTGGAAATTGATATCTTATCATTTGTTAAACAGAACCTTAGTTATGTCGGGTCCATAGACCTTCTTTGGGGAAATTAACATCTTATGTTACTACTTCGTAGTGTGAAACAGAAACTTGGTTATGGATGGTCCTCGGACCACCCACCTTAAGGAAATTGATATCTTATCGTTTGTTAAAGAGAACCTTAGTTATGTCGGGTCCATAGACCTTCTACTTTGGGAAATTAACATCTTATGTTACTACTTCTTAGTGTCAAACAGAAACTTGGTTATGGATGGTCCCCGGACCACCTACCTTGTGGAAATTGATATCTTATCATTTGTTAAACAGAACCTTAGTTATGTCGGGTCCATAGACTTACTTTGGGGAAATTAACATCTTATGTTACTACTATTAAATGTCAAAGAGAAACTTGGTCATGGATGGTCCTCGGACCACCTACCTTGTGGAAATTGATATCTTATCATTTGTTGAATAGAACGTTAGTTATGTCGGGTCCATAGACCTTCTACTTTGGGGAAATTAACATCTTATGTTACTACTTCTAAGTGTCAAATAGAAACTTGGTTATGGATGGTCCTCGGACCACCCACCTTGTGGAAATTGATATCTTATCATTTGTTAAACAGAACCTTAGTTATGTCGGGTCCATAGACCTTCCACTTTGGGGAAATTAACATCTTATGTTACTACTTCTAAGTGTCAAATAGAAACTTGGTCATGGATGGACCTCGGACCACCCACCTGGTGGAAATTGATATCTTATCATTTGTTAAACAGAACCTTAGTTATGTCGGGTCCATAGACCTTCTACTTTGGGGAAATTAACATCTTATGTTACTACTTCTAAGTGTCAAATAGAAACTTGGTCATGGATGGTCCTCGGACCACCCACCTTGTGGAAATTGATATCTTATCTTTGTTAAATAGAACCTTAGTTATGTCGGGTCCATAGACCTTCTACTTTGGGGAAATTAACATCTTATGTTACTACTTCAAAGTGTCAAACAGAAACTTGGTTATGGATGGTCCTCGGACCACCCACCTTAAGGAAATTGATATCTTATCGTTTGTTAAAGAGAACCTTAGTTATGTCGGGTCCATAGACCTTCTACTTTGGGAAATTAACATCTTATGTTACTACTTCTAAGTGTCAAACAGAAACTTGGTTATGGATGGTCCTCGGACCACCTACCTTGTGGAAATTGATATCTTATCATTTGTTAAACAGAACCTTAGTTATGTCGGGTCCATAGACCTACTTTGGGGAAATTAACATCTTATGTTACTACTATTAAATGTGAAAGAGAAACTTGGTCATGGATGGTCCTCGGACCACCTTCCTTGTGGAAATTGATATCTTATCTTTTGTTAAATAGAACGTTAGTTATGTCGGGTCCATAGACCTTCTACTTTGGGAAAAGTAACATCTTATGTTACTACTTGTAAGTGTCAAATAGAAACTTGGTATTTGATGGTCCTTGGACCACCTACCTTATGGAAATTGATATCATATAATTTGTTAAATAGAACCTTGGTTATGTCTGGTCCATAGACCTTCTACTTTGGGGAAATTAACATCTTATGTTATTACTTCGAAGTGTCAAACAGAAACTGGGTTATGGATGGTCCTCGGACCACCCACCTTAAGGAAATTGATATCTTATCGTTTGTTAGAGAGAACCTTAGTTATGTCGGGTCCATAGACCTTCTACTTTGGGGAAATTAACATCTTATGTTACTACTTCTAAGTGTCAAATACAAACTTGGACATGGATGGTCCTCGGACCACCCACCTTGTGGAAATTGATATCTTATCGTTTGTTAAAGAGAACCTTAGTTATGTCGGGTCCATAGACCTTCTACTTTGGGAAATTAACATCTTATGTTACTACTTCAAAGTGTCAAACAGAAACTTGGTTATGGATGGTCCTCGGACCACCCACCTTAAGGAAATTGATATCTTATCGTTTGTTAAAGAGAACCTTAGTTATGTCGGGTCCATAGACCTTCTACTTTGGGAAATTAACATCTTATGTTACTACTTCTAAGTGTCAAACAGAAACTTGGTTATGGATGGTCCCCGGACCACCTACCTTGTGGAAATTGATATCTTATCATTTGTTAAACAGAACCTTAGTTATGTCGGGTCCATAGACTTACTTTGGGGAAATTAACATCTTATGTTACTACTATTAAATGTCAAAGAGAAACTTGGTCATGGATGGTCCTCGGACCACCTACCTTGTGGAAATTGATATCTTCTCATTTGTTGAATAGAACGTTAGTTATGTCGGGTCCATAGACCTTCTACTTTGGGGAAATTAACATCTTATGTTACAACTTCTAAGTGTCAAATAGAAACTTGGTCATGGATGGACCTCGGACCACCCACCTGGTGGAAATTGATATCTTATCATTTGTTAAACAGAACCTTAGTTATGTCGGGTCCATAGACCTTCCACTTTGGGGAAATTAACGTCTTATGTTACTACTTCCAAGTGTCAAACAGAAACTTGGTTATGGATGGTCCTCGGACCACCTACCTTGTGGAAATTGATATCTTATCATTTGTTAAATAGAACGTTAGTTATGTCGGGTCCATAGACCTTCTACTTTGGGGAAAGTAACATCTTATGT
Source organism: Castanea sativa (assembly GCF_040712315.1). Lineage (NCBI taxonomy): Eukaryota > Viridiplantae > Streptophyta > Magnoliopsida > Fagales > Fagaceae > Castanea > Castanea sativa. Next base: position 12,591,821 of record NC_134023.1, read on the forward strand.
TACTACTTGTAAGTGTCAAATAGAAACTTGGTATTTGATGGTCCTTGGACCACCTACCTTGTGGAAATTTATATCTTATAATTTGTTAAATAGAACCTTGGTTATGTCTGGTCCATAGACCTTCTACTTTGGGGAAATTAACATCTTATGTTACTACTTCTAAGTGTCAAACAGAAACTTGGTTATGGATGGTCCTCGGACCACCTACCTTGTGGAAATTGATATCTTATCATTTGTTAAACAGAACCTTAGTTATGTCGGGTCCATAGACCTTCCACTTTGGGGAAATTAACGTCTTATGTTACTACTTCCAAGTGTCAAACAGAAACTTGGTTATGGATGGTCCTCGGACCACCCACCTTATGGAAATTGATATCTTATCGTTTGTTAAAGAGAACCTTAGTTATGTCGGGTCCATAGACCTTCTACTTTGGGGAAATTAACATCTTATGTTACTACTTCTAAGTGTCAAATACAAACTTGGACATGGATGGTCCTCGGACCACCCACCTTGTGGAAATTGATATCTTATCGTTTGTTAAAGAGAACCTTAGTTATGTCGGGTCCATAGACCTTCTACTTTGGGAAATTAACATCTTATGTTACTACTTCTTAGTGTCAAACAGAAACTTGGTTATGGATGGTCCCTGGACCACCTACCTTGTGGAAATTGATATCTTATCATTTGTTAAACAGAACCTTAGTTATGTCGGGTCCATAGACTTACTTTGGGGAAATTAACATCTTATGTTACTACTATTAGATGTCAAAGAGAAACTTGGTCATGGACGGACCTCGGACCACCCACCTGGTGTAAATTGATATCTTATCATTCGTTAAACAGAACCTTAGTTATGTCGGGTCCATAGACCTTCTACTTTGGGGAAATTAACATCTTATGTTACTACTTCTATGTGTCAAACAGAAACTTGGTCATGGACGGTCCTCAGACCACCCATCTTGTGGAAATTGATATCTTATCATTTGTTAAACAGAACCTTAGTTATGTCGGGTCCATAGACCTTCTACTTTGGGGAAATTAACATCTTATGTTACTACTTCTAAGTGTCAAACAGAAACTTGGTCATGGATGGTCCTCGGACCACCCACCTTATGGAAATTGATATCTTATCGTTTGTTAAATAGAACCTTAGTTATGTCGGGTCCATAGACCTTCTACTTTGGGGAAATTAACATCTTATGTTACTACTTCTAAGTGTCAAACCGAAACTTGGTTATGGATGGTCCTCGGACCACCTACCTTGTGGAAATTGATATCTTATCATTTGTTAAACAGAACTATGGTTATGTCGGGTCCATAGACCTACTTTGGGGAAATTGATATCTTATGTTACTACTTCTTAGAGTCAAACAGAAACTTGGTCATGGATGGTCCACGGACCACCCATCTTATGGAAATTGATATCTTATCATTTGTTAAATAGAACGTTAGTTATGTCGGGTCCATAGACCTTCTACTTTGGGGAAATTAACATCTTATGCTACTACTTCTAAGTGTCAAATAGAAACTTGGTCATGGATGGTCCTCGGACCACCCACCTTGTGGAAATTGATATCTTATCATTTGTTAAACAGAACCTTAGTTATGTCGGGTCCATAGACCTTCTACTTTGGGGAAATTAACATCTTATGTTACTACTTCCAAGTGTCAAACAGAAACTTGGTTATGGATGGTCCTCGGACCACCCACCTTATGGAAATTGATATCTTATCGTTTGTTAAATAGAACCTTAGTTATGTCGGGTCCATAGACCTTCTACTTTGGGGAAATTAACATCTTATGTTACTACTTCTAAGTGTCAAATACAAACTTGGACATGGATGGTCCTCGGACCACCCACCTTGTGGAAATTGATATCTTATCGTTTGTTAAGCAGAACCTTAGTTATGTCGGGTCCATAGACCTTCTACTTTGGGGAAATTAACATCTTATGTTACTACTTCAAAGTGTCAAACAGAAACTTGGTTATGGATGGTCCTCGGACCACCCACCATAAGGAAATTGATATCTTATCGTTTGTTAAAGAGAACCTTAGTTATGTCGGGTCCATAGACCTTCTACTTTGGGAAATTAACATCTTATGTTACTACTTCTAAGTGTCGAACAGAAACTTGGTTATGGATGGTCCTCGGACCACCTACCTTGTGGAAATTGATATGTTATTATTTGTTAAGCAGAACCTTAGTTATGTCGGGTCCATAGACCTTCCACTTTGGGGAAATTAACATCTTATGTTACTACTATTAAATGTGAACGAGAAACTTGGTATTGGATTGTCATCGGACCACCTACCTTGTGGAAATTGATATCTTATCATTTGTTAAATAGAACGTTAGTTATGTCGGGTCCATAGACCTTCTACTTTGGAGGAAACTAACATCTTATGTTACTACTTCTAAGTGTCAAATAGAAACTTGGTTATGGATGGTCCTCGGACCACCCACCTTGTGGAAATTGATATCTTATCATTTGTTAAACAGAACCTTAGTTATGTCGGGTCCATAGACCTTCTACTTTGGGGAAATTAACATCTTATGTTACTACTTCTAAGTGTCAAACAGAAACTTGGTTATGGATGGTCCTCGGACCACCCACCTTATGGAAATTGATATCTTATCGTTTGTTAAATAGAACCTTAGTTATGTCGGGTCCATAGACCTCACTTTGGGGAAATTAACATCTTATGTTACTACTTCAAAGTGTCAAACAGAAACTTGGTTATGGATGGTCCTCGGACCACCTACCTTGTGGAAATTGATATCTTATCATTTGTTAAAGAGAACCTTAGTTATGTCGGGTCCATAGACCTTCTACTTTGGGAAATTAACATCTTATGTTACTACTTCTAAGTGTCAAACAGAAACTTGGTTATGGATGGTCCCCGGACCACCTACCTTGTGGAAATTGATATCTTATCATTTGTTAAACAGAACCTTAGTTATGTCGGGTCCATAGACCTTCTACTTTGGGGAAATTAACATCTTATGTTACTACTTCTAAGTGTCAAACAGAAACTTGGTCATGGATGGTCCTCGGACCACCCACCTTATGGAAATTGATATCTTATCGTTTGTTAAATAGAACGTTAGTTATGTCAGGTCCATAGACCTTCTACTTTGGGGAAATTAACATCTTATGCTACTACTTCTAAGTGTCAAATAGAAACTTGGTCATGGATGGTCCTCGGACCACCCACCTTGTGGAAATTGATATCTTATCACTTGTTAAAGAGAACCTTAGTTATGTCGGGTCCATAGACCTTCTACTTTGGGAAAATTAACATCTTATGATACTATTTCTAAGTGTCAAACCGAAACTTGGTTATGGATGGTCCTCGGACCACCTACCTTGTGGAAATTGATATCTTATCATTTGTTAAACAGAACCTTTGTTATGTCGGGTCCATAGACCTTCTACTTTGGGAAAATTAACATCTTATGTTACTACTATTAAATGTCAAAGAGAAACTTGGTCATGGATGGTCCTCGGACCACCTACCTTGTGGAAATTGATATCTTATCATTTGTTAAATAGAACGTTAGTTATGTCGGGTCCATAGACCTTCTACTTTGGGAAAATTAACATCTTATGTTACTACTTCTAAGTGTCAAACAGAAACTTGGTTATGGATGGTCCTCGGACCACCTACCTTGTGGAAATTGATATCTTATCATTTGTTAAACAGAACCTTAGTTATGTCGGGTCCATAGACCTTCTTTGGGGAAATTAACATCTTATGTTACTACTTCGAAGTGTCAAACAGAAACTTGGTTATGGATGGTCCTCGGACCACCCACCTTAAGGAAATTGATATCTTATCGTTTGTTAAAGAGAACCTTAGTTATGTCGGGTCCATAGACCTTCTACTTTGGGGAAATTAACATCTTATGTTACTACTTCTAAGTGTCAAATACAAACTTGGACATGGATGGTCCTCGGACCACCCACCTTGTGGAAATTGATATCTTATCGTTTGTTAAAGAGAACCTTAGTTATGTCGGGTCCATAGACCTTCTACTTTGGGGAAATTAACATCTTATGTTACTACTTCTAAGTGTCAAACAGAAACTTGGTTATGGATGGTCCTCGGACCACCTACCTTGTGGAAATTGATATCTTATCATTTGTTAAAGAGAACCTTAGTTATGTCGGGTCCATAGACCTTCTACTTTGGGGAAATTAACATCTTATGTTACTACTTCTAAGTGTCAAATAGAAACTTGGTCATGGATGGACCTCGGACCACCCACATGGTGGAAATTGATATCTTATCGTTTGTTAAAGAGAACCTTAGTTATGTCGGGTCCATAGACCTTCTACTTTGGGAAATTAACATCTTATATTACAACTTCTAAGTGTCAAATAGAAACTTGGTCATGGATGGTCCGAGGACCACCCACCTGGTGGAAATTGATATCTTATCATTTGTTAAATAGAACCTTAGTTATGTCGGGTCCATAGACCTTCCACTTTGGGGAAATTAACGTCTTATGTTACTACTTCCAAGTGTCAAACAGAAACTTGGTTATGGATGGTCCTCGGACCACCTACCTTGTGGAAATTGATATCTTATCATTTGTTAAATAGAACCTTAGTTATGTCGGGTCCATAGACCTTCTACTTTGGGGAAATTAACATCTTATGTTACTACTTCTAAGTGTCAAACAGAAACTTGGTCATGGACGGTCCTCGGACCACCCACCTTAGGGAAATTGATATCTTATCGTTTGTTAAATAGAACCTTAGTTATGTCGGGTCCATAGACCTTCTACTTTGGGAAATTAACATCTTATGTTACTACTTCTAAGTGTCAAATAGAAACTTGGTTATGGATGGTCCTCGGACCACCTACCTTGTGGAAATTGATATCTTATCATTTGTTAAACAGAACCTTAGTTATGTCGGGTCCATAGACCTTCTACTTTGGGGAAATTAACATCTTATGTTACTACTTCTAAGTGTCAAACAGAAACTTGGTTATGGATGGTCCTCGGACCACCCACCTTAAGGAAATTGATATCTTATCGTTTGTTAA